>NC_043716.1:30227556-30278627 GCF_006229205.1 Suricata suricatta
GGAGAAGGACAGATACCATATGTTTGCACTCATAGGTCTAGCAGGAGAACAGGAGAAACCTAATGGAGGACCAGGGGAGGGGAAGAGGGAAAGAGAGTTGGGGAGAGAGAGGGATGCAAAACATGAGAGACTATTGAACACTGAAAACAAACTGAGGGTTGAAGGGGAAGGGAGAGAGGGGAAAAGAGGTGGTGGTTATGGAGGAGGGCACTTGTGGGCAAGAGCACTGGGTGTTGTATGGAAACCAGTTTGACAATAAACTATTAAAAATAAACTATTAATAAAAAAACATTTACCATTCAGACCTTTACATAAAAATCTGTCAGCCTCTGAATATAGAAAATTATTCTCACACTTAATGAGAATGGATTCAAATAATAGATGAGAATTTTCTACTTGCAAAAATCTACATTTTTATTGTTCCCAAGGTGTTAGAACTAGGAATTTCATGACTAATTTATGACATTAAGATAGTTTTAGGGTTTTTTTTTTTTAACACACAGCAAAGAATTCTTGGAATGTATTAGCATTCCCAGAAATTCTGTTAAATTAGATTATTTTCTTAGATTCTGATTGGTGAGTGTTCTTTCACACATAAAAATTTTGGTTGATTTTTTTGGTCATCATTTTGATATGAACATCAGTTCATACAAATAGTCCAATTCAGTGTATATTTATTATGGCTGGTTGGAACAACAACAACAAAACGTATGCCAAGAAACTTCTTTTTGCCCCTGCAGATTCATTCTCCATCCTGCTTTGTCCTGCCCTTGCCCCTCTGAGCTGGTCTGTACATACTTGCACACCTCCAACAACTTCCCTTGCCCTCTGCTTCCTGGCAGTTGTCTGGCCCAGGAAAATCCTGGCAACCTTTTGGAGGGAGGCAAGAGAATGAGGCTGGAGATGTTATCACACCAGTTCCCTCCCAGCAGGGTTGCCATGGGTTTCTGTGTCTCTTGACCAAAGAGTTTCAGGCGCTGAAAGGTAGCCTTCTGTCTGAGTACTCTCTATGCTATTCTGGAAATGACATGTTCTTTCCACTTCTTCAGGCCTACAAGTATAAGGCAGTTAAACTGTTACAAAATCAGACACACCACTGTCTTTTGTGGTTCCCTACAACTTTTAAGTAGTCTTTTTATTAAGTTCTCCTTGAATTATTCTGATTTCAGTGTGCCATCTGCTTCCTGTAGGGCTCTGCTCACAAACTGCTGATAGCCGTAACCCAGGGCAGAACTGAAGGCAGACATTTACAGTTTGCTTGTATGCTTGTTCTCTTTGTTTTCTCTTAAATATGGTGTGCCTTGAGAAAAATTAGATACAGAAAAAATGAATATAGAAGTATGGAAGACTTAAATAAAAAACTTTGTAAAGAGGGTCACCTTGGTTGGTAAGTCAGTTAAGTGTCTGGCTCTTGGTTTCAGCTCAGGTCATGATCTCACAGTTTTGTGTTTTCGAGGACTGCATCAGGCTCTGTGCTAACAGTGCAGACCCTGCTTGGGACTCTCTCTTTCTCTCTGCCCCTCCCCTGCTTACACTGTCTCTGTCTCTCTCAAAATAAAAAAAAAATAAACTTAAAAAAGTTAAAAAGAAGCATGGAAGAATGTTTATGGCAACTTGAGACCTAAGGAAGTAAGACTTTCTTGGCTTTTTATTTCTTGCCATTATGATTTACTGGTAAGAATATTTACATTCTCTGGGACAATCATTTCTATGACTGGAAAGATAACTCAAAGTATAAGATGTCCTAGAATGATAATGACTTGTTTATTCGTTCAAGAAATATTTATTGTGCATTTGATTTAGTCAAGAATTAGAATTTAGAAAAACAGTAAATTTGATGATTGAATTATTGTTTTTATGAAAGCATTTTTATTTTCTACCTATAGTATAAATGCCCTTAAAAGGAATCCTTTAAAAAGAGAGATATTTGAGGCTGTGTTGTTATAAAGACACCAACCATTGTTTCTTCTCACCTCCCTCCTCAAATAGTCATATTCCTGAGGATGTCTTAAGGAAATATATACTTCTATATTAAAATGAAACCCAGAATCTTTAAGATATGACTTGAAAAGAAAAAGTCCTGGTGACAGCAGTAATCAAAGTGAAAAATCACAAGAAAATATGAAATGCAGGGCAACAGGGTGGGGAAACTTCCCCCCAAAAGAGAGAAACTATACATTCTGGATTTGTCTCAGAAAGGTAAGAGTTACTGCACAGATGGCAAAGGGCTTTTTACAGATGGGGAGAATGAGTCTAATAAAGTCTAGCAAATAAAAGGAATCTCAAGATATTGATACCTACTAATATGTCATAGAGAATCTACCTAAAAAATCAAATCTATTCCTGTCACTGTATTAGAGTTTATTCAATGCCATAGCAATAGCTGTTGGGTGCTACAGCAAGATGGTGCCAAGCATGGATCTTGAAACTCAGGTTAACTGGCTTCAAAGCCTGGCTCTACTACTTATGTATAATTTGAATTAAGGCAAGTTACTAACTGAGATAGATTGGGAGATATTCCACCCAGATCCCCTTTGGAGAAAGGGTTTGATGTGCAGCCATAGACAGTGTGGTCTGAAGATAGTCTCTAGCTCTTATCTTCTTTTTGGTCAGCCTCAGGCTGTAGAGACCATTTTGCCTGAAGTCATGCCTTTCCTGAGTCAGCCAGTACCTGGTGACCAAGTATGATGGAGTTATAAAGGGCTGGCCACTTTTACCCAACTTGGGAGGGGCAGCATTAGCTTTAGAACTTCCTGTCAAGTTGGCCAAGGTTTTTCCCAGCCTGCATATTGAGCCAGCTTCTTTCCCCAGCCTGTTCTCTGTTTCCTCCCTCGTAGCTGTACTGGTGTTAACATCTAAGTGCCTCACATCCCAAGCTCTGTCTTAAGCTCTGCTTCTAGAGAACCTGAGCGGTGACAATCCTAGAAGTAGTCTGAGAAAGCAAGTGAGATGATAATGAGCTTTGGAAGCTAGATTGCCCAGCACCTGACTGATAGTAAGGACCCCCACCACTGGTGGTAGGACCACAGGATGACTCTGGCTAAAGGCAGTGGTCTGTTGAAAGTGTTAGTGAATGGAAATGCACTATCAGCTATACCCTATTAGGCAGTTAAGATGTATAGAGAAAATAGTAGATAGAAGAATATTAGGGTTAGAGTTATTGCTAAGCACTCTTGATACACTACTGCAATAATTTTCAAACTTAGTGTGCCTCAGAATCACTGAGAGACCCTCTTAAAACACAGACTGCATCATTGTAACATTAGAATTTCTGATTGAGTAGGTCTGGAGTGGAGTTCAGGAATTATAGTTCCAAAAATTTCCCAGATACTAATACTGATGGTTCACAAACACTCTTTAAGAAGCTCTAGTCATAGAAAAATAATAAATAACTGAAGACCAGTTATAGGCAATAGAAAGCCAGAAGAGAAAGCCAGAGGGTCTCTTCAGTTATGAAGAACTTGCCATTTCTGCAAGGCCAGAGGGCAGAGAATGCTGAAGCCTAAATCTGGAACTTAATTGTCCAAGTAGGTGGTTAAAAACTCAACAAAGGTCAGATCCCTTGTCTGGAAAGCCTGAAATCCTTGCATTGAGAATGAATGGAGATATTTGATGGATAACTTGGAAGACTAACTCTCTAGACTCCTTCTGAGCCTGCAGTAAAGATTTAATTCACTTCCTCTCCCCATTAGACAACTACAATATCAACAACAAAAACTGGGGGCACCTGTGTGGCTCAGTTGGTTGAGCATCTGGCCTTCAGCTCCGGTCATGATCTTGTGGTCTGTGGATTTAAGCCCTGCATCAGGCTCTGTGCTGACAGCTAGCTCAGAGCCTAGAGCCTGTCCTCAGATTCTGTGTCTCCCTTTCTCTCTCTCGCTCTCGCTCTCTCTCTCTGTCTCACTCTGACCTTCCCCTGCTTACGCTCTCCCCCCGCCTCAAAAATAAATAAAACATTTAAAAATTTAAAGTGTTTTTTTAAAAAAACACATTTTGGTACTTCTATGGTAAATCCTGTTACACTTATTGGTCAATTTGTCAATCTCTTCCAGACTTCCAGTTCTTTCCGTTTTTCTTCAATATCTGGATACAGTCCTCCAAACTTACTTCTCTAATTACTTGTTCTCCTACTTAATTTACACCACCAAAAATTATAGCCCAACTTTTCAGAACCCCAATTAAGTTGCTTTCCATCTGTTGGTTCCTTCCCCCAGAATCCAAAGAAGCCCTATGAGCTGAAGCCTCATGACTTGATATAAAAATCTAGAGGACTCATTCTCACAGCTGACCATGCATGGGAGGATTTCTCCATGGATAGTCAACTGTGTAGACCACTAAGGAAGCCAGGCAAAATGCTCAGGTCATGCCTGCCCTTAAAGGAGTGGTAACCAAGACTAGTCACTTCCTAGAGCATCAACATCCTAACTAGAGAGCTGCAAGAAACTCAATGAATGGTGCCATATAACAAGTTTTCCCTGACAGACTCTATGGAATTCACAGACCTGTGACTCTCGGGGTTCTCTTCTTGGCAGTGGATTTAAATACAGGCTTACATTCATTATTTTAGTCATCTCTTTTTTTTATTTTACTTTATGTTATATATTTTTAAGGCATCTCTTTTTTAAAAATGTTTAATCTCCAGGACTCTAAAACAACTTAACCTTTGTCACCACCTCTCAGTAGCCGGCTCAACTGGTTTTGTGTGAATACCACCAACAAGCATCTTGGAGAGACTATTTCATATACCCTTTGTTCAATAAGTTACTATTGCCTCTGAGTTGTTCAGCAATAAATGATATTTGTTCATCTTGATGAAAAGAGAGGGCTGGTAATGTTGAACTTTACCTGTGTCCCATGCACAAAGAAAACAGCAGTGGTTAAGATATCTACCTCCCCACTCCTGCGCCATCTTTTGTTTTTCAAAATCTTCCCACCTTTTGCATTCTGAGAATTAGCTAACCACAAAGGAACACCCTGCTTCTTCCATATTCTGAGATAAGGCTTACCTCTTCCTTTTCTTAGTGATTTTTTATAAAATCAAATTTTCTCCGTGTTATTTGAGACACTCCTCATTAATGAATGTTCTCCCTGGTAGAAGAGCCTGAACAAAATCATCTCTTTAATTGTCCATTGCATTTTCTCATTGCACCTGCTTCTCCTTTCCTCTCCCTTTCATATTTTATACCCTAAATTCTGTCTCAGTGTCTGCTCTTTGGGAAACTAAACTATGACACTAATTTCTGTGCTCAGTTCCCTTACCTATATATAGGGATGGTAGGAGTATCTATGTGTGAGAATTTCTGCTGTGGACTGAACTGTGTTCCTCCAATATTTGTATGTTGAAGACCCAATCCCCAATGGGACTGTGTTTGCAGATAGAGAAATTAGAAGGTAATCACAGTGAAATGAGGTTGTAAGGGTGGGGTCCTAATCAGGTAGGATTGGTGGTTTTATAAGAATAAGAGAGAGAAATTGCTTTCTCTTTCTACACACAAACACACACAAACACACACACAGACAAATGAAAAAGAAATTATGTGAGCACATAACTGTTATAGGTCAACTTATGAAATGTACTAGGTCAACTTATAAGATATCAGAGAACTTACTGTATATAGGTTTGGTTTAACTCCCAATCTGGTGAATAATTAAAGATTGCGTAATCTGGAAAGACCCTTAGAATGTAACTCGATAAGGAACACTGTAACTGAAGTTTAACTTGTTTTTTAAGATTCTGTTAAGTAACCCCACACCTCTACTAAGACCTGGCTCAAGCAAAGTCCACAGGTGAAAGTCACCTGGTCACTGTCTCTCGTGGTATCTTAGGTGTCTAACTATGATTGGTCATTCTAAAGGGACAAAGAACCTTAAAATGAGAGGTTCCTGCAAAACTAACATCTGTGTATTACAATGTAATTGGCTACCAAGAAATGCTGTGAATTGTAATTGGTTAACTAAGTGATGACATATTCTGTCCCCTTTGTTCGGAGCCATTCTCTGCTCCTTAACACCAGGGAGATCAGGTTTGTACTGGCCATAACAAAAGCATGCAGCCCTGAATAAAATTATGTCTCGCTTCTATTCAGCATTGGTGGTCTTTTTGTAATCACCCCGCAACTATAACAAGATAGCAGCCAAGACAAGAGGCCTCAGAATCCAAGCTGCCTTGCTGGCATCTTCATCTTAGACGTTTCCAGACTCCTCCTTTATTTCTGTAAAAAGTAAAGTTCTGCTGTTAAAGCCATACAGTCTATGGTATTTTTTTTTTTTTGGCAGCTCAAACATACAAATACAGTTTCTTAATTAAATGCACACAAAATGTTTAAAATTGTGTCTAGCACATAATAAGTACTAAATAAACGTTAGCTATTAACATTCTTGAAGAATATGCAATGAGATAGGGAGAAGACATATAAAGGTCACTTTGCTGAAACTCCACAAATTCTCTGTACACCCTCCTTCATTACACATTGTTAACTAACCAAATGGACCATGTTTCTTACCTCAGCACAAACACGGGTGGAACACCTTTGACCAACTGGAAGTAGTGCAAGATTGTTAACATGGCCTGCAGTCCTCTCCTTGATATAGTTGCTGCCAGCTTATCCATTTGTATCTTCCTCTTGTCCCTGCTGCAGTCTGTCCCTCTTATTTACTGAGGGCTCTCAGATTATTACACACAGGACAGGATTTTGGTACATGTCTTAATGATGCTAGAGATGACTCTCTCCTACCTTATTGGGCTCACCAAATCCTCCTGTCTTTCAGATTCAGTTTATAAAATGTTTTGCATTCCTCTTCTGTCCAGACATAAGCACACACATTCATACACACTGGGCAAAAATCTCAAGTACTTCTTTTTTGTGTGTCTGCAGTATCCAAAGCATAATTGCAACCTTGCACATACCATTTTGAAAGTGATACTGAAATTTCTTATTTATGTATAGTTCTTCCTCACTGTACTGTAAGTTTCAAAAGACCAGGAACCACATTGCAATTTTGGTACTTTGTGGGCTGGTGGTACCCAATAAATATATATTAAATTTTTGCATTGAAATGTCAGGTGGTCTGCATGTTAGCTGAAAATTTCACAGACTTTGTGATTCTTTTATTGTTCCAGGACTACTGGTGATGAGATCAAGAACATACCCATGCATGGATCCGTACATGTGCAGACACACGTGTGCACACACACACACGACATGCCACTATCTGGGAATCAAAACCATTAGCAAGAATAGTAAAATATGCTATTTACTTTAATGTTATTTGCCTTCATATTTATTTCATATTTTTCATATTTTGTTAAAATCCAGGTATGGAGATGCTGCACTGTAATTCTATATGTTCTTTTTAGTAATAATACATGATATCTGAAAATTAAATATTTTAGTACTGGAGAGATTTTTAAATGTTGAAACCATAATGTGTAGAAGGTTTTATTTTAATAATTCCATTGATTTGCATGAACTTGTACTAATGGGCTGGGAAGAGGGAGATTTCTTCCTTTACCTTATGAAAGGGAATTTCAGGGGTAAAATGCTACTGAAACACTTTTTAATGTAAAGTGTTGATCTCAGAGAATCCATCCTTAAACGATATGCCACAATCTTATCTCTTGTCCTTCCTTTACAATAAATACAATTCTTGGCATAAACAACATCAACTTCCTTATTCAGTGTTTCATGATTGAATTTTTACTTGGCGCCAAGAAATGCATGAAGGGGTAGGTTATCGCTACAAATTAGGTTGGAGCTCAGAGCCCAATGGAGAAGACAGGTGAGTAAATATTAATTAGACCGCAGGGTGTCAAGTGCTAAGAGATAAAGCATGGATGCTACCAGTGTGTACTAGAAGATTACTTCCCCTAGTGATAGGGGCCAGGGATGGAAAAGGATGGGTGGAGAGAATGACATTTCCCTAGTGCGCTCATTTGCCTCATCTGTCACTTGTAGTTGCTGGTACGCTGCTTTCTCTTAGTTCCTAATTCATTTTCTCTTCATATGTGCATGTTGTAAATTTTGTTAGTTTGCAGACACCCCAAAGTCATGGGACACATTTCTCTCTTCAATTTCTGAAGCTCTAAGGGCTCTGCATAAACTGGGTGCTCAGTAAATTCCATCAGCCAACACTAGCCAGTAAAGGCCGCTTGCCCGTGTTTTCCCAGAGCCTAGCCGTACAGCTAACCATGTGGCATCCCTCTGGTTTACACTCCAAGCTGACTACGAGGCCACTAAAGGAGCCATTCCAGAGCTTCACAGCAATTGAGCAGCGTGGCTCCCATCATTGTTAATAAGATTTACAGAGGTAATCTGCCTGGCAGTAGAGAAACCCTGCCATTAAATAAAAAGGGCAACACCTTCAGAACAGAACAAAGTCAACTGTTTTACCTGCTAAGACATTAACATGATAATGTCACTGTTCCTCCAAGGTGCCTGGCTTGCTAATAAATATGCAGATGCCATTCAGAAAGACACAAATGGGCAGACTAAGGGTAGAATGTTTATATCCTTTTGCTGGAGAACAAAATAGACTTTCTCCCTTGACTTTTTCCAGGGCTCTGTTCTCATTGCTAAGGGCCAGGTCTGTGGAAATGCAGTTAAGGTGTGGGTGCAGGCAAAAAAATCGAAACTTTAAGAAACAGTACTATCAGAGAGACCTGAAATTAGGATGCCTGAAGAGGAGTAATGAAGGACTGTTGGAAATGAAGGTTATGCCCAGATGGGAGGACTTGCATATTGCGTCAGAGGATTTTGTATTTTCCTATAGATAGTGTGTGTTCTGAAGGGTTTTAAGCAGGGCCGAGTCAGGGACAGACATGCGCTTCAGGAAAATTAAAGAAGAATAAATGTGTTGGAATAATTCTGAATCCTCATTAATAGTATAATAATTCCTTAATTTGAACTTTTATCTGAAACATCATTTATCCTATACATGGTAACTACAAGCCAGGTCATATGAATCTCCTCCTCAGGGTTCTTCATTGCTGTTTCGGAGGTGTGTGGTGGCCAGCAGTAGAAAGTGCTTCTGTGGGCACCTGGGGGGCTCAGTGGGTTAAGCCTCTGACTTGCTCAGGTCCAATCTCACGTTCGTGGGTTCGAGCCCTGTATCAGGCTCTGTGCTGACAGCTCAACTGGAGCCTGCTTCCGGTTCTGTGTCTCCTACTCTCTCTGCCCCTCCCTCTCGTGTGCTCTCTCTCTCTCTCTCTCTGAATCAAAAATAAATAAAACATTTTTAAAAATAAAAAAAAAAGAAAGTGATTCTGGCTAAAGTTAGCAGTACATTGTATCAAAAGAGAAGCCGATAGGTCAGACCTCAGAGACAGTAAGAGTAAGGGCAGCTGTGGAGACCTCTCTATCATGCTGCCTTGAATTACTCAGCTCCAATCATAGTGAGTGATTGTAAAGCTTTTCTTAGAATGCAGATTCATATGCCCTAGGGCTCCTTGTTTTAGCCTGAGTTGCATGACTACTCCTGGAGTTAGCACGACAGATTGCATGATAAAAAAAAATCTCACCAGCAGAACATGGCATAACAGACAAAATATGAATAGAAAATAATGAAAACCTTAGAACAAACCAGATGTCCACTATAAGAACATTCTTACAAAAGAAAGTTCACATTCGTTAGCATGACAGGCAAGGGTCTCATTGAAAGGGCCCTGTGCTACCTTTCAAGTCTCATTTCTTAATATAGCTATCCCTGCATAAAATAATTAGATCCATAAAACTACTTACTCCTTCTTAAATGCACCATGCATTTTTATGAAGCCTTGCATTTTTTATAATGTTCTCTCAAATTTTATTGTTCATATTACCCTTCTCCAAAACCAATATGTTACTTATCCTAACCAGCTTAATTTAAATACCATTTTCACAAACCATAATCTGTACTCAAAGAATACTCTGTCTCTCTCTACTATGTCATTTATTTTCCTTTGCCTAGTAATAATTTATTAAAAATACAATATAAACAACCAAGAACTGTATGAAAGTTTACATTTTGAAAGAATTATTATATTCATTTGACCCTGGTAGTAATCTGCACAATAAAGTATACTATTGTAATAGGTCAAGAAATATTAGGAAGTGTTCTACATTTATTCATCTAATGACGGGCAAGGTTGAATCTAAATCCAATCTAAGTACAAATTCAAGTTCCAAAGATGGAGACCTTTGTCTTTTTGTCTCTCACAGTGACTACTAAGGGTTTGCAGTGGTTTAGTCAGTAAAAGTGTGTTGAATAAAACAAATAAAAGGAAGGAAAATATAAAACATCAAAATTTCTTATCAAAGTATGAGTAGTTCTAGATTCAGAAAAAGATCAGTGAAGACTTGATTATGCAATTGATCTTCCTCTTAAAGGTAAGACTACAGTTAAACCTTGAGAATTAATATTTGGAAAGACAAGGAAATGGTAATGGGAATTTATAGTTGCAGAAATCTGTAGGCTGTGCTTTTTCCATTAACTGAAATGGTACATTTTCTTTGATATTTTCATAAAGATGAGATGCTTTCAAATGGGATCCTGGGATTTTTAGGGGATGAGAGAAGTGTGATGTAAGGATGCCCTAAACAGTGATTTATCGTCTACCCCTCCCCCCTTATCAGTTGATTCATCAGACAGCTGTTGGGTCTAGCTCTGTGATCTGTGATAGACTTTGAGCTTCAGCCTTCCTGAGGCAAATTAAATTTGACATTCAATTTAAAATCTAGGCTGTGGGATAGCCAATTCTAACTGTAAGAGTGGTATAGCAATGGGCATTCTGTTTAACATGGGGGGTTTTATAGCTTTCTGGGTCTTATCCGCAATAATAGAGTATTTAATTCATCTTTCACAGAATCATACCTTTTAGAACTAGAAGTCTTACAAATGCTTGAGGGCAAAGAGTGTCTTGCAAATCTTGGATCCTAACCTTACTGTGAGAGATTGTGTATATAATAGTTAGAGTCTAGGATTTTGAATCAGACAGATTTGTTTCATCTATAACTCTGCCACTGAGTTCCTGGATGAAATTGGGCAGAATATTAGCCTATTTAAGTTTCAGGTTGCCTATCTCTAAAACAAAACTAATACCTACCTCCTAAATGACTGCACCAGTTACCAGCTGGCATATATATAATATAGTCTACATACAGTAAGCCCTTAAAGCATATGGGGACCATTCCGTTTATACATAGGTGCTCAACAAACAGTGAGTCAGACTAAAATGATGCATGCAGTGGCATAGAAATGTAGTCCTGTCCTACTCTGTCATTTGAGTCCTCCTAGAGGAGGACGTTAAGATGGAGTGTAAGAAATGTATTGAACAGAGAAAGAGTTAGAATCATAAAGTAGACCTAAAACCTGTGAAAAGAAGGCAGGAAAGAAATGAGATTGAAAGAGAGCTTCAACTTCAAATGTAGGTATAACAATGTTGGTCAGCCAACTCAACAGTTCTGGAACAAAGATGGCCTGTTGGGGATTCTGGCTTCGGAGGAATGGTGCTTGGTTAGCGGGTGAGGGCAGCCTGGGAAGGGTGTGGGCTTGGCTTAAAAGCTGAAGCAGTTCCTGAAGATGCTAATAGCTGAAGGCTGCCAGCTAACTCCATCCCCTGCAGGTGAATGACAAATTCTTGAAGAGAGATCTGAGTGGCGCATCTCAAGGCTGCCACAACTAGTAATAGTATTCTATTAGATCAAAGACCAGTTATGACCTTTAAAAGTTCATAGAATTCAAAGCTAAGAACAACTTGGTAACTAAGAGATAAAACTTTAGAAATGAAATGAAAACTTTGATGTATATGTTCAAACTGTGTGGTACTGAAGGAGCAAAAATGCCTACATTTCAAGACTCAAATGGATCAGAAAAGCCAGTAAGAAAAGAAATGAAAGAAATTTAGATGAATATTGATATAGAGACAGAAATAAAATAAGGGAAAAAATGAGAACATGGAAGATAAAGAGAAAAAAATATAACTCAATTCTTTTTTTGTAATGGTAATGTCCAATAAAGGTAACAGCATGGTTTGGGGTCAGATAAATTGTGAGTTCTCCCAGGTCTAGTGATTGCTGGGTGTTTACCTTGAGCACATCATTCAGCATCTCTGAGCAATTTTAGTTATTCAGTCTATTCAACTGGTGCTGGGAGCTACTTCTGAAGTAAGGCAGGTTTGCAAGACCTCCCACCTTCCGCTGGCTACCAGAGCCTTCACCTACTCAACCCCCACTCAATTTCTGCTTGAGGACTGACTTCCAAGGCACCTGACTGACTGATATCAGGAGTGACTTGCCTTCTTATGCTAAAAAATATGTGAATTGTACCTTGTGAAAAAACTTGTTATAGGAGTTTCTTCTTTCATGATTATAGGAGCAAATTTTTCATTTCCTGAGAAAACCTGTTTTTCTTCCCCTCAAAAAAACAGGCTATTGACCCCTGCTCACAAAGACCAAACTTTTGCTTTTGCTATGCTAAAAGTTTGCCTTTTATTTGAATGCTAAAGCTCCCTTTCTTCCCCTTATGATAAACATCTAGTCACCTACTTCAGTCCCTATTGGTAAAGATTATGCATGAGTCTTCCACCAATCTATGCTCTGGGAAATTTTTACATGCCAAAGAATTTGTTATCCAAAATCATTGTCTAAGGCAATTGCCACTTCCGTTTTGTACCTCATACATTTTTTTTCAATAAATAAAGCTGATTCTCAGTCAGTGCAGAGATGCCTGAGACTCTCTCACTCCCTTTTCCTGACACTGTCCATCCTTCAGGGAGCTCTGGACCTGCTGCTGGAGCTGGACTGTGGCAAACTGGTTATTCATCCAGCATTTACTGAATGTCTATCATATGCTGTGAATGATAGAGTCTATTTTGGTAAACAAAGCAGGTGTGTTTCCTCATAGGAAGCACACAATCACACAGAAAATTCTGATTCATAAATTTTGATGATTATAGAGCAAGAAAAAGAATAATGCACAGAATTATTAATGAAAAAATAGAATTGAGGTGGACTGGGAGGTGAGGAAAGATTTTGTGAAAATAGTGATTAAGTAGAGACGCAAAGGATGGAAACGTTTAAATTAGATTTAAACAATGGAGAGGGGTGTCTGGGTGGCTCAGTTGGTTAAGCATCCAACTTTGGCTCAGGTCATGAGCCCATGGTTCATGGGTTCAAGCCCTGCATCAGGCTCTATGCTGACTTCTCAGAGCCCGGAGCTTGCTTCAGATTTTATCTCTGTCTCTCTCTACCCCTCTCCCACTCATGCTCTGTCTTTCAAATATTAATAAACATTTTTTAAAAATTAAAAATGGGGAGAAAACTTTTCCAGACAGAGGCAACAGCATGTTTGAAGATCTTGAGGCAGAAAAGAGGAAGCCACATTTCAGGAATTGAAAGTAGACAAGCATGACTAGCTATAGAGTGACATGACCTGAAATGTGATCCTGAAGAGCCAAACTGACACCATGACAGGCTTAAAATAAGCCTTAGCAACTAGAAGGCCTAAGTTTCAGCTTCCCTGAAACAATCAGGCAATTACACCTTGCTCAAGACTAGAAGAACCACCCCTAAACAGGTCAATCAGTAAGGACCAAGAGGATGCTTACCATTCCCGAGGAGGATGGGGGTTTGGGGGCTGAGGACTATAGATAGCTGCTTAATGTTAGTCAGTCAATTGCTCGCCACTTACCCTAGCCCCAACCCCAAACATCGTGATTGGGTCCCACCAAATGTAACGGACACCCTAGAGATTCTGAGTGGTTAAGACTGTTTCTAGGGGCTGTTGTATGATTATGATTGGATTACTGTGCCTATGTCACAATTTTCTGTAACCCCCCCCTTTCCAAACCCCATAAAAACCCTACTCAGCTATTGTTCAGGGCTCTCAGCACGGATCCACTGCATTGGTGAGGTCTGAGAGACCGAGCTTAAGCCCGAATGAATGCCCTTTGCTTTTGCATACGTGACTCGATCTCCCTGGTGGTCTCTGGTTTTTGGGGATATTGCAATCTGGGCATAACAATCCACAGGGGAGACAAAATGGCAGAGTTCCCATCGGATAGATTATATCTGTGATGCTAAAGGCAAATTCATCAGCTGAGAGAGGTTTTGGGTAATGAAATGAAAGACAATCTGGAGAAGAGATGAAATTGGTAACAATGGGAGAATAAGTTTACTGACCAAACATAGTAATATTGCTGGGAGGTGTTGTGTGACCATTGGAATTGACAGTTATAAATTTATAGTGACACCAAGCTGCCCAGTTGTCTTTCTTCCTCAGTACTGAGCTACTTAGTTGGAGCATGGAAAACTCCAGCAGTTAAATTCTGTTAAGTTGGTAGGCCAACATACTTTCCTCTTTCTGTGTTAATTAATTCTTGTATTTAAAAAACTTTCCCGTTTCTGCGCCAAACAATACTGGGACCTGGGCAAAAAATCAAAATCTGAAAACAAAAAACAAACCACTAACTTAGCTCCTTGTTTCAAGAAATATTTGCTTTTGGAAAACAGTTAATTTTGATGAGACAACTAAAATAGCTTATTTATCAACACTAGCCCGTTCCTGATTAACACACACTTCTATGCACTTCAAGATCCTCGTGTTTACTGTGTCCACCAATTCAAACCTAGGATGTCATAAATTCTGCCGTTCCCAATATTTCCCTACCTTTTAACACTGGCCTTATTATCACCCAGTGTAAGCATGAAGCCCCATAAATATACTTCCCTGACTTTTCATTTCTGAGGCACTACCAATATCTTCTCAAGGTGGTTTTCTCCCTTGCTTTAGTAATCTAGACTAAGGTTTGCTCAACCAACAGGTGTTTCTAATAGTCTTTTTAGAGAGTCACCAGTCAACAAAAGATTGAGAGTTTTCCAAAGATTGGTGATAGAATGTGACGCATGCAAAAGAATTAAGGCTATTTGTGAAATGGTGATGTTGTGATGGGTTATTGAGTCTAAAATGGAAAAGGAAGAAAGCGAAGACAGTGGGGACTAAAATGTAGCATTTCTCAACTTTGCCACTGTTGATATTTGAGACTTCATAATTCTTTGTTGGAAGAGCTGTCCTGTGTAGGCTATTTAGCAACATCCCTGGCCTCCACCCACTGGATAACGATGTTACATACCCAGAGATGACAAGCAAAAACATCTCCCATCATTGGAAGTAAAGCACTTGGGGGGGAAACTGTCCCCAGTTTAGAACCTCAACAATAGAGAGGATCAGTTTATCAGTTGCCTAAGTGAGGTCAAAAACTATTTTAATGGTTTCCCTTGAATAAATAAGTGGTCAGGATAGCTGTGTTTGACTGAGGAAGAGGGTATTTGAGTTATTTCCAAGAGAGTGTAATTTTTGGTGTTAATATATTTCAGGGTGTGACCATGGGGATTTGGTGAGTGATAGGCAGCAGCTGTAGAAAGCTAGATTTGATGAGAATGTTAAATATGTTAATGTATATAAAGTAATTAATTCAGAGGCTGCCCTAAGGTAAATAGTCAAAAAGTCTGGTTTTCTTCCTAGTTTGATTTTTGGCTACAATGTAGGAAAAATAGCTGAAAGTTTACATGTGACCCTGTCCCCAGTTGAGTAAAAAACAATAGACATGATATTGATAAAATGAGTCTTCAATTGATTAATAACAGGAATTTATTTTAATAGCACTGACATCTTCCTGTTTCTAAGATTAAATTTCAATAGGAGAATGTTGACTCAATGCTAGGGTAGGCTGAAAAAATAATAGCTCCTGTCTATACTACTTTTGTAAGCATAAAGAGTTAGGGGTCCTCAGAAAAAGAAAGGCAAGTCATTTTAGGCCCCCAGCTATTTTCCATGATCTGTGCCTTACTGACTCTACTGATTCTACTTGCCTTGGAACATTTCTTATAGAACTTCCTAGGGGGTGTCAGAATTACAAAGAATTGCAATAGAATTTTAAGGGAAGAGAGGAGTGCAAAAACTTAACAGTCTCTACCAGGTCTGGAAATTGCCTAACCATATCAGAGACAATAAATCAGTGGTAAAACTCCCAATGCAATTTCAAAAGTGGCAAGGTCTGCATTTCTTACCTGAGATAATGAGCCCAAGACTCCATCCAGCGCTCTCAGAGCATGCCCAGAGCCCCTCCCCCTTGCCTGACAGTTACCTCTGCTCCACCGTAGGAGGAACACAAACCACATTAACGTAACATACAATGCATATATAGGCATGTTTTCTTAAGATGCATATGCCATCCTATGCCCACCTCTCCGTGTGATGACAAAAACTTCCCTTTCTGAATGCTCAGTGTAACCCTAAATAAAAGAAACCAATTAACCCCCATTTGGAGAATCTGAGCTTTGGCAGTTATTCCCTATGATCCTTATTTGCTGGGAACAGTTTCCTTTGTGTGACAACTCCACCTGGTGCAGTCTCCACCTGAAACTCACCAACCAGCAATCTCACATTAGTTAGGTTGCCCTTTGAGTTAGTTATAGTGAGATTGTACTTACCTGGACCTGGACAGTCAAATGAATTTGATTAGAATGCAGCAGTCATCTGGGAAAAACTTTCATTGAGGCTATGATTTTATTCTTATAACATGCATTAACATTAAACTGCAACTGTTATGCCCAAGATTTCAATATCGTCCCCCAAAACCAGGGACTGCCAGGGAGACCGAGACACACATGCAAAAGCAAAGGGCTTTATTATGGGCTTAGGCTCGCTGGACCTAAACTCGGTCTCACAGACTTCACCAATGAAGTGGATCCGTGCTGAGAGCCCCAAACAAAGGTGGGTAGGGCTCTTTATGGGGTTTGGGAAGGGGGAGTTACAGGAAATTGTGACACAGGTAGTGACTCAATCACTATCGCCTATGATTATTGGCAGTTGAGTATTGATCAATTACAGAGTGGCCCCAGGACCCTCACGTAGGGCGTGACCAGCCTTAAGGAATAGGTGATTATCTATAGCTTCTATCTCTAGGCCTGCCCTTAGAAATGTTAAAGGCGTTAGCTGGCCTTTCCTGATTGGGTGTCACAAGGGTTGTCCCTCCTTCCTTGGGCAATGTGTGCCCTTCTATTGTCTAATGATTCTGAGAAACCAACACCTAGGCCTCCAAGGTCAGAGGGGAAACTTGAAGTCTGTCGTGGAGTCAGTTTGATTCAGATGTGCGTCCTTACACAAGAAAGAATTAAAGATTATACCACACGCATGATTGGTATAATGTCACCACAAAAAGCTATTGAAGAATCTAGTTGCTTTTGGCATCTGCCAAAAAAATAAAAATCTTCCATCATCTTCTTATCTAAGACTCACCTCTGATTTCAGTCCTTTCCTATACTCCCAGACTTAACAGTTCTAGACCATATTGCACCGACTAGATCACCTAGGCATTTAGGCTTTTTGAAACACTTTTGAATAAATCCCCACTACTATTTTAAAGCCACAATTTCAATTACAAAGGCAGGTTTGAATAGAGGCAATCTGGGATTAGACCATGGCAATTGAATGCAAAGCTTCTAACCCTCTTCACCCTGCCCTAGGGACTAAGTTCTTTATTGGAAGAGATCAAGCAAGCCAGTTAATACCAGCTCCTTCACTAGTCCTGCTGGGGGCTGCCTTTTTGTGACAAAAGCAGAGTCTCAGTGAGGAATGTGTATTGTGTCTCATAACAGATATTTTCCCTTAATTATAGAAGATACTTCTGCCCTAGCTTGGGTCTCCATAATGCCAGTAGAATTATACCATTTGGGTTGTGACATCACACTTTCTCCCAAAAATATTTGCATTATATTTCAGGTGAAAAAATGTTAAAGGGATTTTAATGGTACAGAATTAAGAAGCAAAAATAATCTCAGGGAAAGACTTTTTCTTGGGACATTGCCTCATACGACTACATGAAGCTCTACCTTCTGCTACAATGTACATTCTTTTCTTTAAAAACTACTTGGGTATAAAGTTTTGTTTGTTTTTGGAGTATTTTAGTTTTGTTTTTTAACCAAAAAACAAAAACAAAAACAGAGAGAGAGAGAGAGAGAGAGAGAGACTAAGGCCTTGAAAATAGACCCAGATAACCAGGCATGTGTGAAATATATTTAGAGTTTCGACTTCAGTCCTGGAAGTTTGGAGAAAACAGTCTTTTCTAACCAAAGTAGATTTGCTGACTATAGCTGTAGTTTTTTGCCAGGATTTAAAGTAAAGATAATAGAATAAAATAGACTCATTCCCATATTTGAATCTCAACCTGGAATATTGTAATGCCCAAATTTCTTCTTCTACCCATTGATTACTTTGAGTTTTATAGAGAAAGTCAAAGGAAACAAATAGGGAAATACTAGGAGCATCATGGTTCATTCATACAATGATATGAATTTCAGGTTGATGCAAGGAGGCTAGGTCCAAGAACCCAGGGGAAGGGTCCCACAGGACCAGCCAAGAGGGTCCATGGCTTCACACAGGATAAAAATCAAATGTGGCCCAGAGAAAGTGGAGACCAAGTTTACTGAATAGTGTAGGTAACAGAGAATAGCAGGCGGAGGGTCTGGGAAAGGAGAAGAAGTCTCCTTATTGCTTAGGGCTAGGGAGTTGTGTAAGAAAAGGGTCTAGGGTATGTGTTCCTTCAGGAATCCAAGGTAGAGTCTAATCAAAGGTGAGTGTTAGGTGAACAATAGATTCTGTTCCATAAATCACTGAAGGTAGGGGTATTGATGCCAGCTTTCCATATTTTTAGTGTCTTCCTGAGAGGTGAGGCAGGTTTTCTCTGTTCTTTGATCCTTCAGGCTTATTCATGTTTTCTATTGTATGTGCTCCTGGTCTGTATACTTATCAGTGACTTTGAAGTAGGTCAAATCAATAGGCATAATCACATTTATGTATTTAAAAAAATTATTTTGAAATAATTATAGTCTCACAAGAATTAGTAGAAATAGTGCAGAAAGTTCCCATGTACCCTTCCTACCACTTTCCCCAGGGATAATACCTTATGTAACCATAACCATTGGCTCTTATATGCATTGTGACTAAGGAATACACACGGCTACGAAACTATTAACTAAGAACCTTATTCAGATTTCACAGTTCTTATATTCATTCGCCCATATGTATTTTTCTTTTTTGATGTAGAATTCTATAAAATATTATCACAGACACAAATTAGTAGTCATGGTTCTCCAGAGAAACAACCAGTAGTGTGTACGATTCGTGTATAGAGATCTATTTTAAGGACTTGGCTCATATGATTTTGGAGACCCAGGGAAGAGCTCATATTGCCATTCAAGTCCAAAGGCCAGAATTCTCTCTTGCTTGGGGGGGCCAGTTTTTTATTCTATTCAGGCCTTCAACTGATTGGATAAGTCCCACTCATATTGTGGAAGGGAATCTGCTTTACTCAAAGTCCAATTTAAATATTAATTTTGTGAGAAATAAGCCAACTGACTCAAATCAAATGAAGGATGCAGAGCTTCAGAGCATACATTCTTACAAGAGCGGGTGTCTGAGGGACAGGCACACTCAGGGAAGGTACAGCAGACTATTTATTTTCTCACATGCAAGTCCCTTCCCTGGTTCCTCATTGGCTGAGTACTACAGAGGTTACAGCCTTACCCAGAGGTCACCCAGGTAAGGGAAAAAGCAGTCTGATTGGAAAAAAAATGTACATTCCCTGAAACAACACGGAGTCTTCCAGTCCTTCCTGCCCAGTAAAGGGAGATGGGAAAAACCAGGAAGTAAAGTATCTAAGGGTTGGAGACTCCATTGTGGGGGTGGGGGATAGGTTTTGTACATATTTCCCGTAGGCTATAAACCTATTAAATAGACAGCACAACTTTTATTTGGTATTTCTGAAAATGAATCATCTCCCTTACTTTTCAGAGTCCCACCCCAAAACATCCCCACAGAAACAAACAGAACAATATTTGATCAAATATCTGGGTCTAACCAAGTCAACACAGAAAGTTAACCATCAGAATCAATACAATCAAAATACAGAAATATTCTATAATTGCAAAGCAACAGTCTGGTACTATCCCTTTAAAAGTTTGCCCTCTATTTTATAACAATAAAAATAACTGGAGAGCCTGGTGTCTTATTCAATTAAGCATTTGACTTCACCTCAGGTGATGATCTCATGGGTTGTGGGTTTGAGCCCTGCATCTGGCTCTGCACTGACAACAAGAAGCCTGGCTGGGATTCTTTCTCTCTCTCTGCCACTGCCCTGTTATAGAACCTGGTCTCCAGCACCCAGCAGAAGAACCAATCGGCAGCAATCTGAGATCTTGGAAGGCAGGAGGTTTATTTCATACTGGCAGGCTCAGAGGAGATCACTGTCCAGATAGCTGAGTCCCGAGCACAAGCCAGGGGACAATTTATAGTCTTTCTGCATTAGTCAAGATTTGGTGTGCGCAGCAAGCAGGGTAGGAAGAAGAACCTGGAAGGAGAGTCTTCGGATGCGGACTGGAATTCCCCTGTCAGTCCTGTTGGCCATCTTATAATTTTCCCCTATCACTCTCACTTGCATGTGTGCATGTGCACTCTCTTAATAAATAAATAAATATTAGAAATAATATTTTTAAATGTTTATTAAATGCTGAAACTATACCCTAAACATTTATGTGTATTACCACATAATCCTAAATTAAACCGTATAAGGTAGATGTTAAATAAATTCATTCAGTCCCCAAAAGATATTCAGCACATACTGAATTTGTAACTGAACCAAAGTGAGTTCATTTGTTTGCGAGTCACAGATACACCAGGTAGAGTTGTCTCACAAAGTAAACTATTGACAGCACATAAGGAGATCACAGGAAATAGCTTCCAATGCCATGACTCAGGAGAAGAGAGAAAAAGAGACAGAATAGATACCTTTTGTTTAGGGTTAGGATGAATATTTAGATAAGGAAGCCTCTTCAGCAGGATGTGGGGAACAAAGGCAAAAGGAAATGTAGATAAAATTAATTTTTTTATGACCTGCAGCCCATTGACAAATACTTGAGGCTGAGGGAGTATAACATTTCTCCAGGAACTCCCATCTGTCTTAATGTTAATGCTTTGCTAGAGAGAAAAACAATAACCAGTAGCTTGACAATAGCTAGGCCTCCAGGATATCTATGAGTCTTCTTTGACATATGAATATCCTTTTGGAAACTTCCTTTTTCTTTACCTCCCCCAACTCCCAAGTATATCATCAATTGTTCATCAGCCCCAGGGCAGCGCTTTCTCCCCATTTGTCCTGTCCCCCCATGCCTTTGCACCAAAAATGTCTCAAGAATTCTTTCTTGGCCATTGGCTCCAAACCCCACCACTTCAAACCCCATCAGTCATTTGTAGAGAGAGGCACAAGATAGTGGATGCAGCTTAAGGAAATGTGCCTCTCCATATATTGTGTGTGTATGAGGGTGAGGCTCCTCCTTAGACGGAGATTTTAGTATTATAATGAGGTGAAGATAATGTAGGACATTCCAGAAGTCTCTCCATGGTCCATCTGTGCAGGCACAGTCAGGTTTAGGTCCGTCTGAGTGGTCTGTGCAAGCTGGAGGTGTTGTCAGGACAGTTGCTATCACTTGTGGGTAGTTTTGGGTTTGTTTTGTCTGAGTTAAGGGTAAGCTAGAAAGCAGAACTTAAGGAAAACTATAAAACAAAGCTCAGTGATTATATAAAGGTAAACAGTAAAGGTCAGGTTTTGGGGTCTAGCTGGTGACAAATTAAAATTACAAGTTGCAGAAGAGTAACATGGATTAGTAACAGTAACATTTTATTTATTTTTATTAAAACCAATTTTTAAAATGTTTAATGTTTTTCTTTCTTCTTGAGAGAGAGAGGCAGAGCATGAACATGGGAGGGGCAAAGAGAGGGGGACACACAGAATCTGAAGCAGGCTCCAGGCTCTGAGGTATCAGCACAAAGCCCAACACAGGGCTCAAACTCACTGACCATGAGATCATGACCTGAGCCAAAGTTGCATGCCTCACCGACTGAGCCACCCAGGCACTCCTAAAAACAATTTTTTAATGTTTATTTATTCTTGAAAGAGAGAGAGAGAGAGAGAGAGAGAGAGAGAGAGAGAGCGAGCGAGTGAGAGCACAAGCCGAGGAGGGGAGAAGAGAGAAGTGTAATGCCCAAGTCGCAGTATCCCCCAAAGACCAGAAACCGCCAGGGAGACCGAGTCACGCATGCAATAGCAACGGGCGGTTTTATTACGGGCTTAGGCTGGCCGAGCCTAAGCTGGGGCTCACAGACTTCACCCGCGCAGTGGATTCATGCTGAGAGCCCCGAACAAGGGCTGAGCAGGGTTTTTTATGCAGTTTGGGGAGGGGGAGTCACAAGAAATTGTGACATAGGCACAGTGATCCAATCATTATTATACAATATTATTGACAGCAGGTTTAACCATTCACATTGTCTAGAGTATTCATTACTTTTGGCGGGATCCAATTACAACATTTAGAGTACCTTTAAAATCAACCAATTACAGGGCGAGCCTAGGGTCTTGTTTGGCGACTATCGGGTTAACTTTAACAGTAGGTAACAGGGTCCTATCTAAAGTCTCCATCTACAGGCCTCACCCTTAAGAATGTGGAGAGTGGTAGCTGGCCTTCCCTGATTGGCTACTGCGAAGGTGGTCTCTCTTGCTCTAGGCAATATGTAACTGCCTGTTAGTTTCCCGGAACTGAAACCTAGGCCTTCTAGATCAGAGGGGGAACTTACAGAAGGAGACACAGAATCTGAAGCAGGCTCCCCAGGTTCTGAACTGTCAGCACAGAGCCCTATTCATGGCTCTATCCTACAAACCATGAGAGCTTAACCTGAGCCAAAGTTGGACTGACCCACCCAGGTGCCCCCTAACAATCTCATTTTAACTTGATTATCTTTGTAAAGATCATATTTCCAAATAAGGTGATATTTGGAGGTATGGGAATTAGGACTTCAATGTATCTGTTTTTCAAGAACACATGTCAGTTCATAACAAGGGTAGAGGAGGAAAAATAATTTTTCCTCTACCCTTCTAGACTCTTGGCTGAGACATACCCCATAGTGAAAGACAGATTAACAGGAGACAGGTTACTAACAGTGTATTTCTTCCATATAAATGGGAAAAGTCCAGAAAAACTGAGTAACTCTGAAATATTTCAGACCTCAAACCATCACCTCAAAAAACATCTCTAGCTAAAGACAAAAGAGGATGTTGGGGATGTGGCAGAAGGTTCTGAGTGGTTACCAGGAAAAGCGTAGCAAACAAGGGCAGGGCTGTTACGCGGATTAAGGGTTTTGCTTTCTCCATATATGAATTTCTAGAGATTTAGAGTCTTTCTTTTTCTAGTACAGATGGGGAGACACAACATGCTTACAAATAGACATTTCCCTTATAAATGTAAATGTCTCTGTGTTACAAAAAGGGAGCTTCTCGGTTTTTAGGACTTTACCCTTGTTTGCTATTTCTTAAGAATAATTAACACAAATTAATCCTTATGCCTATTAGAAAAGAAACAGTGGGCCCGAAATGCAGTTACCAGTCCCCATGGCAGCAAACCAAGACTTAATTGCAATTTCAACCTCTCCCAGAAATGTGACCTTTAAACAGTCAATCTGAAATTTCCTGATGCACACTAGTGAGGTAATCTGCATAATAAGATCCTATGTTTCCCTTCCACCAAAAAGGAGGTGACCTGTCTTGAAACAATCCTTTCTTTTCTTTTGCTAATAATTCCCTGCCTCACCTTCCTTCTGCATATAAAAACCTTCCATTTTGTAGAACTACGCTGAGCACCTGTCTATTTACTAGAAGGGAATGCAGCCTGAATCACTGAAAAAAAGCTAATTAAATCTTCCGATTTTTTTCAGTTGAATTTTTGTTCTTTAACAAGCCAAAGGGGCATATTTTGGGATGTTATATTCTGCTCCCTTTCCCATGCACTATTATAATTACTCCTGCTGCTACTACTACTACTCTTTATTCCTATTTAAAGTGGAGAGATAAAGTACTTACCAACATTGCACACATTGTGTCAGAGGGAAAATCTGAATCCAGGCCGTCTGACTCCAAAGGTGTCTTACAGCCACTTCCTTATTCACCTGTAATATTTATTTCTTTATATTTTTGTCTTCTTTCAGGAACAGCTCGTTAGCAACTAACACTCTACCTGTTAGGTGCTCAAGAAATATTTGTTGAATTTAAATTTAAGTGATTGTTGAGATGAGTTTTAAATTGTTGTATTTTTGTCAGATGGAAGAGGCATAGTGAAGGGTCCTTATTCAAGTTTTTAACTCTGGTTGAAACTGAAGAGAAGCCTAAGAGCTGAAAGATGACACATGTTATCATAAACACATCTTCAGTTGGTTATGGAAAGTGTTTTATATTTCCCTAAGTACTTTTAGCCAATAAATAATACATAATAGCTCCCTTTGAGACTATTTGATGGACAAATACAACATAAAGCAAAAATTTAAAAGGGTCAAAACAAAATAACAAGAAGTACATTTTGAAACCTGTAATGTCTAGGTTAGTTCTTTTTCTGAGCCTCACCTTGACAGAGGGCTCTGCTGCTTCAGATGACAGTACGTGTGATGGCCGCTGAGAGGAAAAATGGAGTTTTACGAGTTTATCCAAATGATGACTGAGTACATAAAAAGGTAAGGCAATTCATGTTTCCCTGAAACAGCATTATTGTTTCTCAATTGTCGGTGCATTAGCAAGCTCCCTTTAGAGTGCAGGTTATTAAACAATTGAATAAATGTTGCCCATCTGTGCACTCGCAATTTAAATGACTTATTGTACAGTTAATCAGTAATGCTTAATCAGCATGTCAGTGGTTACCCACTTGGCTTAGGGGCACAGGCATTTTATTTGTGCTGGGAATTGCAGAAATGAAGTTGGCTGAAATAATTTCACCACGGGAGCAAAGGCAGCTAGAGATTAAGGCATTTTGTTGTGGTTAATGTGAAGAATATGTAGGTTTTTTGGTGTTTTTTTCTCCCCCCTGTAACATTTGCCTCAACCCAGGCCATAGCCTTGGAAATGTGCCTGACAAACATCTGGTCATGCTCCTCCAGGGTGCTGTCAGGTTCTCTCAGCATCCCATTTGACTCTGTCTGTAAAAACACTTTGCAATTACATTCTACCTTTACCTAATGATATCAAGGAAGTAAAAATAATAATAATTATGTAAACTTGGGAAGGAATGGAAATTCTTATGCACATCTGCAAGACTAAAAGGAATGCTTTATTAATGTTGGCTGGTTGTCTGAAATTCCATTTTCATTGCACTAATAACTTAAGGGATTTACTGACAGTAATAACATCTTGCAGCCCTTTTCCTCTCAGAGGAGCCAAAATATTGGTGCTTAAGTACACTGATGATGTGCTAGGAGGCAGCTTATTCACCTTGCTTTACTCCAAGGAGGCATAGGAAGATAACCTAGGCGCTCTTTCCAAATGATGAAACTATTTAATCAAAACAACCATTGTCCTTCATCAAAGACCTCATTGTCAAAAGACTGATGGTAAAAAATATATAGTTATTTAAAAGAAAGGAAAAGAGGAAGCATGGAGTTAGAGAAAGTAAAAGGAATGTAAAGTGGAGGGTAGAACATGAATTTGTTTTTAGTAAATGTATGTGAATTAAAATGAATTTTAGGGACTCCTGGGTGTCTCAGTTAAGCATTCGACTCTTGATTTCGGCTCAGGTCATGATCTCATGGTTCATAAGATTGAGCACCATATGGGACTCTGTACTGACAGTATGGATCTTGCTTGGGATTCTCTCTTTCTCTCTCTCTACTTGTCCCCCACTTGTGCTTTTTCTCTCTCTCTGTCTTGAAAAAAATAAATTTACAAAAAATTCTTTAAAATTAATTTTAAATGCATATGCAGAAAATTCAAAATAACTTTGATTTAGACTGAAGATGAGAGTTTACTTCTCTGTCATGTAAAAGTTTGGAGTGGTTGTGTCTAGGGCTTATCTGCCAGCTCTGCCCCAATAAGTTTTCAAAGACCCTGGCTACTCCCTTCATCTGCTTTCTGTAGTGTGTGGCTTTCATTCTTATGTTCCAAGGCAGCATCCCTGATTTTGGCAGCAGGAAATATGTAGTAACAAGGGGCATAAAGTGCTTACCAGATGCTGCTTAATGATGGTTTCTATATATTGTCACACATTTCTGAGTATATCTCATTGACCAGAATCTAGCAACTTAACCATATTTCAGAGGGAAACTGAAAAGATGTCTATTTTGGATGGTTGTGTGTTCTACCAAATATTAGAAAATCTATATCCATGCAAATAATATTTCAACAATATAGTAGAGTAAAAACTTTCTACATTTATGACTCTCATTCCACTCTACAAGGGTCATTATTTTGGCTATTTATGTTGGGTTCTTCTAGAATTTATTTGCATAACAAAGCTATTTGTAATTTCTTTATTTCTCAATTCATCAATCATAAACTCTTCCCTAAATAGGAGGAAGTATTATGAACTCTGTTTGTGGATTAATTTCATCTCAAAAATAGATTAGGAGAAGACACAGTCTGAGTATCTACTCAAGCGCTAAAATGAGGAGGGCAAGGGGTACCAGGGTGGCTCAGTTGGTTAAGCATCCTACCTTAATTTTGGCTCATAATGATCCTGGGATTGTGGAATCGAGCCCCACATCAAGCTCTGCCCCAAGCATGGAGCCTACTTGAGATTCTTTCCCTTCCTCCCTCTCTCTCTCTCTTTCTCTCTCTCTCCTTCTCTCTCCTGCCCTCTCTGCCCCTCTCCCCCACTTATGCTCTCTTTCTCTCAAATAAAAATTAAAACATAAAATAAAATGAGGAGGGTCATACTCTGGGGACCAGTCCTCTCAATACAATCTGTGAGTTCAGGAGGTTCCCCAAGTCCATTTTTAGATTCAATGTTTTCTAGAAGGACTCATAGAACTCAGCGAAGTGGTTAAACTCATAGTTATAGTTTATTATCATGAAAGAATACTAATAAAAATCAGTAATGGAAAAAGGTATCTAAGGTCGGAGTCCATGAGAGGCCAGGTATGGAACTTATATTTGTCCTCTCCCAGTAGAATCCTGTAGGCAGCACTTACTTCTCCCAGTAACTCTGTAGTAATATACATGGAGTGAAGCCAGGGAGCTCACCTGAGTTTTGGGGTTTTTTATTTGGGGTCATGTAGACATGGCTTACCAAAGGTATGGCTGACCTTAGCTTCTATCACTTCCAGAGTTCAAGTTGATACTATGTGGCCCAATACCCCCATCCTAAATCATTATTCATCTAGACTATCTAATCTGGCCCAAAGTCCTCAGATACAAAGACACTTTAATCAGCCAGGATATAGCAGGGGCTTAGAGGTTACCTTCCAAGAACTGGGGCAAAGTTCCAAAATTTTCTTTGGGCAAGGTTAATCTTATATTACACAGAGCCTTAGTACTACTAGACAAATCACTCATCTTTAAAGAGCAGTTCTTAGTTCTTCCTGGGAACACACAGTACACCTCCACATGCAGGGAGAAAGAGGTATCACCACTCAGGATACCTTCCCTCGGGTATCACCTCCTAGTTCCTTCACTTCTGAGCCTTGAGGTCTTCTGCAGACCCCACCTGCTGGGTTCCTTTTTCTGTTTAGTTTGTCTGTCAATAAGATGTCATATGCTTGCCATATTTCAAAAGTGCCTCAACTTATTTGATGCTTTAATGCTTTTTCTTCCCTTATCTCTACTTTTATGAACATATTCACCTTTGAACTTTTTTACCTTTTATCTTTTTTAGGAAAGATTTGGGATAAATATACTCCAAGCTCAGCTCACTGCCAAACTGGGAGCTGAAACATGAAATTCTGGAGACTAACTGTAAAAGAGATTTTTAAAAACAACCTGTGCCCAAATGCTTTCTTGCCTAGAACTGCATTTCTGATTCTTTGTGGGAGAAGGAACTGCCATCTAAGTAAAAGCCTGTGTGAAGTCATGTCACAAAATCATGCTAACAACTTCTAGGTTCTTGGGGGAAAAAAAGGACTTCTAGGTTCTGGAAAATTGTCATGTTTCCTACAAGCTTCTTTAGTAGATTAAAGATGGACACAAATTCTTTGTCATTCTTCTTATTGAGAGAGGAGTCTATGTTCCCTTCCCTTAAATCCTGGCATACTTTGACCAATAAAATATGGTGGAATTGTTGTCATGCTGGGTTTTTTTAAGTTTATTTATTTATTTTGAGAGATAGAATATAAGTGTGGGGGGAGGCAGAAAGAGACAGAGAGAGAAAGAATCCCAAGCAGGCTCTGCACTGACAGCATGTAGAGCCTGATGTAAGGCTTGAACCCATGAATAGCAAGATCATGACCTGAGCCAAAACCAAGAGTCGGATGCTTAACTGACTGAGCCACCCAGGCACCCCAGTATGCTGTTTTTCTACTCAGGTGTTAATAGACTGACAGCTTCCTAATCTTGTTTCTTAGAAATTTTCACTCTTAGATGAGGTGCCTGGGTGGCTTAGTTCATTAAGTGTCCAACTTCAGTTCAGGTCATGATATCACAGTTCATGGGTTCAAGACCCATATCAGGCTCTGTGCTGACAGCTCAGAGCCTGGAAGCCTGCTTCCCATTCTGTGTCTCCCTTTCTCTCTGCCCCTCCCCTGCTTGTGTTCTGTCTCTGTCTCTCAAAAATAAATAAATGTTAAAATCAAAAGAAATTTTTGTTTTTAGGGCAATAAATACCGATTATTGATGTAAGCCACCATGGAAGATTTACCGTGAGATTATGCTGTGAGAAAGCCTAAGATAGCCATGAGAAAGAATGAATGAAAAAACAGAGAGATACCCTTCTAATTCCAGCTGTTCCTACCATCTTAGCCTATGTAAAAGGCACATGAGTGAAGAAGCCATTTTAGACATTACATCCCCAGCAGACGTAAATGAAGAGCTAAAGAAACCCGTTGATAGCCAACACCGAAGCCCCAGATACATGGCACTGGCCACACTCTCCCAGCGGACTCCAACCACATACCATCCCAGCTGAGGGCCTAGTTATCTTGGAGCAGAAGCAAGCTATCCTCTCTGTTCCCTTCTCAAATTTCTGACCTGCAAAACTGTGAGCATTATAAATTATTTGTCATTTTTGGAGAGAGAAAGAGGTCACATACATGCATGCACACAAGCAGGGAAGGGACAGAAGGAGAGGGGGACAGAGGATCTGAAGAGGATCTGTGCTGACAGCAGAGCTCCTGATGCGGGGCTTGAACTCATGAACCTCGAACCGTGACATCATGACCTGAGCTCAAGGCTGATGCTCAGCCAACTGAGGCACCCAGGTACCCCAAAATATTTTGTCTTTTTACTCCAAACAGATTTTGGGTGGTTTGTTATGCAGTGATAGATAACTAGAACAGATTCTATGAGCCAGATTTTTTTTTTTGACAGGTACTTGGACTATGCTGTTAATGGTATAAAGCTAAATATGTTACTCTCTCCCTCCCCCCTTTCTCAGGAGAAAAGAGCAGTAGAGATTGGAGCTAAGGATAGCATTTTCTAAATGTAGGACTTTATTCTTTTTCATCCACTTAAGCTTATTATATTTGTAGTCCAACAGATAGTTGATGTTACAAGATTTATATTTAGTTTATCAATCAGCGAATTAGGATATTACTTCATTTATAACATGTTAAATGATGCATAAACGTAATACAATACAAATGAAACATAAACTAGAAATATATATAAAAATTTGATTCAATATGTTCACAGTTTTTTTTTGCCCTCTGTCAGTGTGATTGCCTTTGTATAATCCATATCTCTAATTATCCTTTCCTCTGCTTTGCATATAAATAGCTAATTAGATAGTGTCCCTGTCAGCTATGAAGCATATAATATTCAAAGACATACTCCTTTAGAAATTTAATTTGGGATAACAGATTGTGCTAACCAATTGAAAAACTACAAGATTCAAGTTTGGTGAATCATTTGATGATTTAATTTGAAGTCAGAAATGTCACATATGAATCAAAATATTTTGAAAAATTCTAAGGCTGGTTTCTCAGGTGTAAGGACTAGCAGGCTTGCTTGTTAGCAGTATTGAATAAAGGCTTATATTATGTGAGGATTTCATTGAATGTTGTTGTTTTTTTTTTTTCATATAGACACAACTCCATCCAGGAATTACTACTTTTAAGAAATAGCTGCTCAACATGAACAGTGTAATTGGTACTTGGGATGTAAGAGAATGTCAGTAAACTGTCGGGAGCAGTGCCATGGGAAACTCCAAGAATTCTAGAAATAAGAATGCACACTGTCTTTCTTTGTGGGAGAAACCAGAGTGAGATTCTTTAATGAAAGCACACAAGCTTGGAAGCCAACTAGATCTCATTCATGTCCAGGGGTACAATTTGCCTTCTTGGCAACAAAATATCAGAAGCTTGGTTTGATTTATTTAAGCAGAAAAGGTATTTATAAGAAGAGTTGGTGGGAAATGTTTATATTGAAAGTTTGGTGAATGAAACCTAAGTGGGAATCAAGGGAAGCCAAGCACAGTGAAACTACAAAATCTGTTGTAGAAACTACTACAGGAATTCTCACCACTGGTCACATGTTGCCCTATAAAAATTGATTGCCCTGAGCACTCGTTGCCATGCTTAGGATTTTGTGGAAGAATTTCATACGACCTTAAGCCTTTGTGTCTCTACTCCACTATTCCAAGTCCCTGGTGAGAGTGTACTTAGTTCATTTGACCAAATTCTAGGTACCTGCCAGGAAGAGAATCTTTTCTTCATCTTTTTTAGTGGGAATCAGGGCACTTCCAGCTATCAAAAACCCTCAATTCTACATACAGAGCTCAAGCAGGGGAGGGGTCCTGGGCATTGAATGAACCCTATTCTATACTTGGTCAGAGTGTGTGAAATCTGATATCTCAGCCCACCATCACTTCAGTCCTCCATGGATGAAGATCAAGAGTGACAACTGGCTTCTTCCAGGAGAAATCTGTTCCATTATCCTGGCTAAGGGGGAGCACCAGGCTCCTCAAATCTCCCTGTTGAGACTAATAGAACTCACTTGTTCGTCACCAGTGAAATTCTCTGTCTTCCATCTATTCCTTGAGTGTTCCTTTTCCCTTCTTGCTCCAACCGACTGGGGTACTTCTTTCCCTGCAGTCGTTCATTTCCGTCTGTTTTATTTCTGTCCCTTTTATCATTGAGCCTATCTTCAGGGTTATTCTTGCCATTTCCAGAGCCTTTTCTGTCTTTCTTCCTTTAAAACCTTCTGCTTAAAATCTCAAACCTTTTAGAGTATAGTACCCATTATGCCTGTTTATTGATATAATTCACCTACCCTATGCCACCCCCCTTCATAATTTAACTTCTCTTCAATAGTTTGCCTATCCAAATTTTTACTAATTTCAGTAATTACATGGATGACTTTTGCAATACCATTACTTCACAGGATGTTTCTATGTTCTGATGATCTTGTCTACTACTCTACCAAAGTCATGCTCAGATCTCGTCATGTCCCCAAATTTCCACTGACTTGTAATTTCAATTTTGTGCACAACCTCACCTCTCTAATCACCCCTCAATTACCCCAATTTCAAAAATACCTGCCCTCAAATGAAACCTCCAATCTATCTTGCCACCTCTTCTCTGTCCACTAATGTGTTTCTTGATGTCCTTTCTCCTCTACTTATCCATCTTCAATTCTGTGGCCAATCATTTTATTCATTTACTTGAATATGCTTTTTACTCCATTGTCCTTTCTTTCAATTTTAAAGCTTACTTGACAAAATCACGGCTCTAGTAAATCCAACTCTCTGCCAACTGTGCACCTGTACCAATGCAAATATACATGGTTGCTTAAAAATACTAAATCATGTTGATGGATCCCATTTTAGATTTATGACCACAAATGCCAAGTGGGCTCTGAATGCTGCTACACAATCATAAAATATCTCCCTGGTCAGTTCACTTTCCAGTCCTTTAGAACTTCATTCATACCTTGTTTGTCCTTCTCAAACCATTGCAATTCCATCAGCTATGTTCTCTAGCACTTTTCTTTGTTTATTCCTATATTGATGTTGTTTTTATTTTTAATAGTTTATGTAACAATAGGTAGGTGATCCTAATTTAAAAAATATTTTCTACTCTGGTATATAGGCACAGATCAGATTATTTTGCTTATTATTATTTAACTCAATTACTCTACTGCATCTTCTATATATTTAATAGCTGTTTATCTGTTTGGAAATTTATAGAAAAATAAATATTCTCTTAAATAATAATATATAATAACATTAATGTATATTTATATAAATAATAATAAAAAATAATATATAATAAAATAAAATAAAAATATATAATATAATATAAAAATATTTATAATAATAAATAAATAAAAATACTGTTTGGAAATATGAGTTAAGTCATTTTTGTCTCAATATTAAAAATCTTTTCTTATCATTATTTTTTAGTGGTTCAGTTGGAATGTGTCCAAAAATGTTTGATATTTTTTGTAGAATTCTGGTAAATACCCTTTATCAAGTTAAGAAATTTTCTATCTTTATCTAGATTGATAACTTTGTTTTTAACAGAAGAATTCACATCTCAGGATACATATTTTAAAAATTAATTGGGAGGGAAAATTAATAATCTGTGTCTGGGATGTAAATGCCCAGTTTGTACATAATAGGCAAGTTGAAATCAAACTGCATATGTGGACTTTTACTGAATCTCCAATTTTCCGGTTCTCTTAGAGTCCTGGGTCTTTGCTGGTCAGTTTCTCCTGAGAAGAAACCTCTAATTCTATACCTAAAGTCATCTAGGATAACAGCTGGATGGAATGAGAGAGTTAGATTGTGTTGTATACTGGGTTTTAAATGAGTTCCCATAATTTCAGCCTTCTCTCATAAAGAATTTCTGAATTCTACAATATGAGATTTTGCAAGGCTTCTATAGTCAGTTCTTTTCTTTGCATGTCCTCTGCAGCAGACACTCTGGTACTCTGCAATTGTACATCAGTTTTTACTCCTCCATTTGCTTCCCATCTTTAAAAAATTTGTTTAAATAGCCAATATGTAGATGACCTTGTTTCCATCCCTTTTTCTTGTGTATTGAAGCCTTTCTTTTTTGTAGTTTGTTGTCAAGTTGGATAAAGCCTTTTTAAAAATAAACACGTTTGTGGGGCACCTGGGTGGTTCAGTAGATTAAGGGTCCTACTTTGACTCAGGTCATAATCTCATGGTTCATAAGTTTGAGCCCCACATTAGATCTGGGCTGACAGCTTGGAGCCTGGAGCCTGCTTTGTATTCTGTGTCTCCCTCTCTCTCTCTGCCCCTCCCCACTCATCCTTGCTCTCTGTCAAGAATAAACATTAAAATTAAAAAAATAATAAAATAAACACTTTGGGGCTTCTGGGTGGCTCAGTTAAGTGACTGACTCTGGGTTTTGGCTATTCTCAAAGTTCATGAGTTTGAACCCTGTGTTGGGCTCTGTGCTGGCAGTGCAGAGCCTGCTTAGGATTCTGTCTCCCTCACTCTCTCTCAAAAATAAATAAATAAAATACATACATACATACATACATACATACATACACTTTGTGACATAGACCTTGTTTGTATGTGACTATATAAATGACTGCATGACTGCATATGTAACTATATCACTCTGATTATGTGTGTGTGGCAGGAGGAGATGGGGGAGTGAATATGAAAGAAGGAATAAATGAGTAAAAGGATCACTAAGGATGTGTTCCACTACAAGTAATGAAGATTTCGTTGCAAGTAACTTACATGTCACAAGAACTCACTAGATTAAGTAATAAGATGTCTAGAGGGATAAAGTAATTGGCTCAAATCAGTGGGACAATGGCTTTATCATGGACCTAGGATTTGTAATTGTATTTCTAAGGATATGTGTTAAACTTGAATTTGTACTTCATTCACCTAAACCTTCTGAGTACTAAACCTGGGATGACTTTTGTGTGAGTAGAAATATGTTTGGAGGAATGTCACAGAGAGGATTGTCATCAAAAAGTCTTTTAAGTTCCATTGTAGACACCGTATTTCTTCTTTTCCAAACTATATGCCATTTATTTCTTCTTTTTCTTCTTTCCAAATTTTTATTTAAATTCTAGTTAGTTCACATACAGTGCAATGTTGGTTTCAGGAGTAGAATTCAGTGATTCATCACTTACATATAAGTGCCCTTCTTAATACCCATCCCCCATCTAGCCCATCTCCCACCCAACTCCTTCCATCAACCTTAGGTTTGTTCTCTATCTTTAAGAGTCTCTTATGGTTTGTTTCCCTCTTTCTTTTTTCTTTTCCCCTCCCATATGTTCATCTGTTTATCTTCTCAAATTACAGATATGAGTGGAATAATATGGTATTTGTCTTTTTCTGACTGACTTATTTTACTTAATGTAATACACTGTAGCTTCATCCACATCATTGCTAATGACAAGATTTCATTCTTTTTGTTGCCTGAATAATATTCCATATATATATATATATATATATATATATATATATATATATACCACATATTGTTTATCAGTTCATCAGTTTATGGATATTTGGGCTCTTTCCATGGTTTGGCTATTGCTGATAATGCTGCTATCAGTAGCAGAGTGCATATACCCCCTCAAATCTGTATTTTTGTATCCTTTGGGTAAATACCTACTAGTACAATTGCTAGATTATAGGGTAGTTCTACTTTTAACTTCATGAGTAACCTCCATACTGTTCTTTGGAGTGACTGCACCAATTTTTCATTCCCATCAATAGTGCAGGAGAGCATTCCCCTTTTTCTGCATCCTTGCCAACATCTGTTGTTTCTTGTTGTTAATTTTAGCCATTCTGACAGGTGTGAGGTGGTATCTCATCATGGTTCTGGTTTGTATTTCCCTGATGATAAGTGATGTTGAGCATCTTTGCATGTGTCTGTTAGCCATCTGGATGTCTTTTTGGAAAAGTGTCTATTCATGCCTTCTATCCATTTCATAACTGGATTGTTTTTTGGGGTTATGCCTTTTATTTATTTTTCTTGCTTTATTGCACTAGATAGAACTGTACTTCTACTATGTTGAATATGAATGATGAGAGAAGACATCATTGACTTCTTTCTAATTTTAGAGGGAAAGCATTTAGTCTTTCATCATTAAATGTAGTGTCAGCCTTAGACTTTTTTGTATATACTTTTTATCAAGCTAAGAAAGTTCTTCATTTCTATTTTTCTGAGATTTTTAAAAATCATGAACAGATGTTGAAGTTTGGCAAATGCTTTTTCTGCACTGATTGATATGACCACATAATTTTTTTCTTCTTTAGCTTGTTTTGGTGAATTACACTGATTCATTTTCAATGTTAAACCAGCCTTGCATCTTTGGATGAACTCTACTGGGTCACAGAGTGTAATTCTTTCATGTATTGCTGACTTCTTGTGTGGTATTTTGTTAAGGAATTTTATAATGTGTAGTCATTATTTATCTCTGTATGAGATGATAAATTTATCACACTTTTTAAGCCAGTTGAGTTAGGGTTTTCTGTTACTTGTAGCCAAAACCTACCATAATGATCCATATGGAAATGAAAAGTGAGTTTTCCTCAAAGTTGAAAAATTATGGCTCCACCATTCCCTAAGACTGTCATTGGTACAAAGCTGTAAAGTGTCTCTGTAGTTAGTATTTATGGGATAGGAATGGAGAGATGAATAATCTGGGGCTGCAGTCTGGGGAACTAGGTTCCTCTGCTTACTCTAATCTCTGTGTCATTACCTGTTTCTGGAAAGTTTTACTACAGCACTTTCAAATCCTCTCTCTTTCTCATTTCCACTACTTCATTACATCCGCTCTCTCTCCAAACAGATTAATTTGCCCTCTATTTCATAGAAACTGCCAGGTAGAAATTCTTCAACATCTGCATCATTCTACCTTCTCTAGCTCTTTCCTTGCTCCCCCGTCAGGATAGATGAGCTTCCCTTTTTCTTAATTTGGTCAGTACCTATCCCTGTACCCTCTCCCATTTAATTTCTCTATAAATTATCTCTCCCTTTCTCTCTGTATTTTAAAACTTCTTTCTCTGGTTCCTTCCCAGCAGCAGTTTCCCCTTTTATAAGATCCCTTTCTTAATCCATACTTTTCTCTCCAACTATTTCTCCATCTCTCTTTCCCGCTGTCTCCACTTTACCTACTCCAGGCTCCATAGACCCTATAGTTGGCTTCTTCCCCCCACCTCCAGAGTTCTACTCAATACCAACAATTTCTTTGTAGCTAAATGCTGAGATTACTTCTCTAGTTCTCACCCCAGAAGACCTCTCAGCAACATTTAACCCATTCCTCACCAATTCTGACTTACAATTCTCCTACATTAGCTTTAGTGATATCACACTTTTCTTGTCTTTCTTCAACTTTTGGCTGCTTCTCCTTAGCCACATTTCCTAAATTTCTTCTTTCCAGTTTTTAGATACTGGAGCTTTTCAGGGTCTTGTGCTGGCCCTCTCCTGACCCTTTATATTCTCTCTCAGGTCTTCATATTTCCCTGTGGATTTATGATCACACTGTTGCTGATTACTCCTGCATAATTTTGCTAGACTTGGGTTATGCTATTATAACAAATGATCCTAAAATTTCAGTGTTATAATATCAAAAGTTTATTGCTCACTCATGCAGTAAGATTAGCTTGGATAGACTGAGATTCAGCTATTCACTGAGATCCAGGATGGTGTGGCCTATTTGGAACATTTCTGTTCTTTGAGAAGAGAGATAAGGGTACATTGTGGACTATGTGCTAGTTCTTAAAGCATCTGCTCAGAAGTGATACATATTGCTTCACTTCTACCCCTGTTTCATTGGCCAAAAAAAGTGACATAGCCATGCCTAAGGTCAATAAGGCATGGATTTATAATTTTCCCCAAGAAAGAAATTCCTCACTGTTGAAGATAAGAAGATAATTTGGATGATAAGGCTGTCTGACACATCCTAAATTCATATCTCCAACTCTGGTTCTAAAGACAAGGACAAACTAGCTTTATTCTTGTGCATGAAAACTAGCTCAAGTTCAGATTTAATCTGGACCACGTGATAAAGCAATAGCAAAAGATTTCCTAAAAAGATCCCAAAAGATTTCCTTGCCATCTTCTGAACAATGATTGATAGCTGAGATTAACCAGTGGAAAGTCTCTTAAGAAGAGCTAGTCTAGAATGCCGAGAAGGCTGCATCGCTGGGCTGCTCTCCATGGTTCTGAACACCACAGTTTGCTAGAGCAGGCAGCTTCTTTCATTCCCGGGACCGTGGTGAAACTTCTAAAGTACTTATGATTGATAGTTTTTAAATAAAATATTGTCACATTGCATATGTTGTAGGACAAATGGAACCATCTTATTTTGTATTAAATGTATATACAATTATTAAGATTTCTTTTTTTATTTAAACTAAAAACAGTATTATGAGTTCTCTAGAGAAATGAGAGCAGGCAATCTGCCATTTTAAACTGAAACTGCTTCCATTTTATGAATTTCTTAAATGAATTATCCATATAATTTAAATTTAATTACATATTTTACTATTAATATGTTCTTTTGTCTTCTTTTTTGGATTTAGTATTTGTTTTGCTGGAAAGCATACTTTAATAATTAATCAAGGAGAAGTAGTTTTAAACCTCCTGATATCTTGAATTTCCAAAAATGTATTTCTCTTGCTTTTATATTTGAATGTAATTTGGATGAGTTTAAAACACTTTCCATGAACACTTTGTAGGTATCTTTGAATGTTTTCTAAAATATTGGAAATGTTTATTTTTCTCTCACTGTCTTTCTGCCAGCTTATGAAATTCTTTATTTGTTCTCGAGTGTTAACAAATTCACCACAATGTCATTGAGTGTCTTCTTTAATAATAATTTAAGCATTATCAACTCTTCCTATATGAGAAGTCAAATCATTATTCAGATTAGGGATTTTAAAAGTTATATTTTCTTATTATTACTTTGACTATTTCTTATCCATTTAACTCTTACATTTATTCACCACATTGCTCAATTTTAAAATATATTTATGGGGCACCTGGGTGTCTCAGTCAGTTAAGCATCTGACTTCAGTTCAGGTCATGATTTTGCAGTTTGTTAGTTTAAGCCCTATGTTGGGCACTGTGCTAATGGCTCAGAGCCTGGAGCCTTTTCAGATTCTGTCTCCCTCTCTCTCTGCCCCTCCCCTGCTCATGCTGTGTGTGTGTGTGTGTGTGTGTGTGTATGTCTCAAAAATAAATAAACATTAAAAAGAATTTTTAAAATAAAATATATTTATAATTTTATACATTATATAATTTAACACATTAATATGTATAATTATTGTATACATATATATATATATAATTTTCTTATTCTTCCCTAGTGTTTTAAGAAAATTCCTTATCTTGACCTTTGTTTCACTAATTTCATTTTTAACCAAAGTCATTCTACTATTTGACCTTCAATCAAGTTTCCATCTGTCTGCTCTCACCCCCCCATCCACCTGTATGACTTATCATTTGCTTCATAATATATTGCTCTAAAATCCAGGGGATTAAAGAAGCAAACACTTATTATCTCATAGTTTCTGTAGTCTGGAATCTAGGCATGGTTTTCCTGGGTTCTTGTGCTTCAAGGTCTCTCACAAGACTACAGCCAAGATGTTATACAGAGCTGAACTCTCATTTTAAGGAATATCTTAAATTGAGGGAATATCTACTTTCAAGTTCACTCATGTGGCTGTTGACAAAATTCTGTTTTTCAAGGCTATTGGACAAAGGGAACTACTCAGTTCATTACTAACTGTGGTCTGGAGGACTCCCTCAGTTCCTTGCTATGGGGGCTGCTTTGTAGGGCAACACACAATGTGGCAGCTAACTTCCATCTAAGTGAGCAAGCAAGAGATGAAAACAAGGAGAGCAAGATGGAAGACATGCTCTCTTTATAACTTAATCTTTGAAGTGCTATCCATCAATTGTGTCATATTATAGTTGTTAGAAGACAATCACTAGGTCCTGCCCATACACCAAAGGAAGAAATTACTCCAAGACATGAATATCAGAAGGTAGGGATCACTGAGAGGCATCTTAAAGTTTGCCTACCATGCACCCCCTACCCATTACAGTGATTTTAATAGCTAAAGGTGGTTGTGACTGCAATAGTGATCTACTGATTTTTAATAAATGTGAAATCCTCCTGAATTTCTCAGGGGTTGCTAATTATAATTAATTTGAGTCTCCTGATTCTTGTAACAACTGTTTTGTGCAGTAGCCAGTTCTGATTGGTTAATCTGTTTAGTGATTATTGTGTAGCTTTTCACATTTATGATGTAAAGACTAGTTTGATCGTTACTGCATGTTCTCAACCTGAGACAAAAATCTGTATTCTACTGGTAGTGAATACAGATTCTGAGTTTAAGACTCTGGCTTGTGTAGTCATGCAGAGACAGGCCAAGTGAAGAGGGAATATAGCAGGTCCAGATAGCATTTGTCTCAGGAGCATAGTCAAAAAGTTATCTGAGAAACTCATCTTTTTCTCTATAAAACAAAACCCCATGCTGAGTCTTTTCTGCTATAAACAGAGAAGACTTGGGGTGCCTAGTGGCTCGGTTGGTTAGATGTCTGACTTTGGCTCAGGTCATGATCTCACAGGTCGTGGATTCAGGCCCTGCATGGGGCTCTGTGCTGACAGTTAGCTCAGAGCCTTGAACCTGTCTTCAGATTCTGTGTCTCCCCCTCTCTCTGATCCTTCCCTGCTCATGCTGTCTCTCTCTGTCTCTCAAAGATAAATTTAAAAAATTAAAAAAATCTTCAGAGAAGACTCTTCGGGATTTACTCTGATGGTAGTAGGTACTCTAAGAGGAGTCTCTCCTAGCTATTCCTGTGGTCTTTAATTAATTACACCAGAACTTCCTCCATGGCTCACCGCATTTTTCAACCATGACTGGCATTGGTTTGAGGTTACGCCATGGCTTTTCCAGGGAAAACTTTCTTTTTGAGCTTCTTTCTCACTTTACTATAGAGATTCTCAGATTGCTCTATTTGTCATTTTTTTTTTCTGGTGTATTTCAATACATCTCCTTTTGTTATCCAGCATTTCTGTAAATCTTGGTCTTTTAATGAAATGCTTTCTAGATTTGTAGTGACCAAGACGGTGTTAACATTCTGCTCAGTCTGACTGAGCTTTTAGATAGGCTCCTTACTCACTCAAGGCTCTGAATCTCTCTTTTCTTAGAGCTTTACTCTTGCCTCTCTCCACAAACTATTCACATGGCACTTGTGTGTTGACAACGTACACAGTGGAAAGGTTTTACAGTAAAGCAAAACAAATACATTAAAATGTATTAGATATTTATTTCCATAAAAGTCTTTAGATTCCTCATCAGCTCGAATTTTTCATAAGATACTTTCTATGTTTTTTTAAAAAGATTTTATTTTTAAGTAATGCCCAACATGGGGCTTGAACTTACAACCCCAAGATCAAGAGTCACATGCTGTACTGACTGAACTAGCCAGGTGCCCCTTCATAAGATAGTTTAATCTGAAGTCTTCCACTTTTGGCCATTTTGTTCCACTTTACTCTGTCTCTCAGTGCATTTCATATAATTTTTGTCTTTCTAGGTTTGTATTCCTTCTAGTCAGGGTCCTCCTCAACCCCTGTTCCAAGAAATTCAGCTCTCAACTCACTGCGGAGTTCCAGAATCTGTTTTGCATAGCCAAGTCTCTATGGTCTCTAAACAGCACTGCCAACTCCAAGGCTCATCCTTTTAGTTAGTGTGAAGAGCCAATTAAGGCTTAGAAATTCTGGTTTCCCATTCTACTTTTAAAAACAAGCAGCTATAGTCATCTTGGATTATAAGTGTTATTTCACTATGCTACAATGAAAATTGTCTAAATATTTTTATAAAATCATTTTTTTAAATGCCAGGGGTTATAACTAAAGACCAGAGAATATTTCAGCTTTTGTTTTCCTGCCAATTACTCTGTTTTTAAATATGTTATGTTGTGATAGAATCAATATAACAGAATAGCCTACTAAATGTCCTTTTTCTCTGTAATGTTTTTCTTAAATTTTTATATGGATATGTTCAGTATGTATGCTCATTCAAGTTATTTCCTCACATTTTTTTTCAAGTGGAAAGGTATATTAAATATATTTAGAAATTCATTCATTTCTGGGGCCCCTGGGTGGCTCAGTTGAGTGTCTAAATTTGGCTCAAGTCATGATCTTGTGGTTCATGTGTTCAAGCCCCACATTACTCTGTGCACTGGTGGTGCAGAGCTTTCTTGGGATTCTCTCTTTCCCTTTCTCTATCCCTTCCCCACTTGTGCACTCTCTCTCTCTCTTTCTCCCTCTGTCTCAAAATAAATAAATTTTAAAAAATTAATTCATTTGTTACATCTTAAAATAAATGGAGAAGAAACAAGTGCCTAAAAATTGAAACAAAAATAATTCCATTATTTGAAAAGTAGAAGAATGAAAATAAATTAATTAAGCATTTATATCAGGAATTCAGGAAGGAAAAAGTACAACAAAAGAAAGCTAAGAAATGAAAAAAGAATAAAGAAAAAACCTGAGAGTTGTAAAATAATAAAAAGGAAAAAAGAACCAAGAGTGCCCAAGGAAATAGGAGTACAGATAAAAACTGAAACTAGTTAAAAGAGGGGAAAAAAAGAAAAATGAATGAGTTAATAAATAAACTCATAAACCCGAGTCTTCTGGGAAAAATATAGTTGATAAATTATCATTATTTTAATCCAGAAAAGAGAGAAAACAGACACATAAATGAGAAATAGGAATGAGAATTTATAGATTATAAGATGCCATTTTGCTCAAATATATGTGAGTAAGTTGAAAACCTGAATGAGGGGTGTGTGGGTAGCTCTACCAGTTAGGTGCCTGACTTTGGCTCAAGTCATTATCTCACAGTTCATGGGTTTGATTTCTGAATCAGGCTCTGCACTGACAGCTCAGAGCCTGGAGCCTGCATCAGATTCTGATGTCTTCCTCTCTCACTCTGCCCCTCCCCCACTTATGTGCGCACGGCTCTCTCTCTGTCTCTGTCTCTCTCTCTCAAAAATAAATAAACATTAAAAAAAACCTGAATGAAGTAGATGATTTTCTAGAAAAAAATAATTTCTTACTTTTGGAATGAGGAGGATCTTTCTCAGCAAGAAACAGACCTCAAAGCCTAAAAGGAAAATCTAAAAGGAAAAATATTGACATATTTGTCTACTTACATGTTTTTGAACAGTAGGAAAATAGGATAAAGAAATTTGAAAGACTAATGACCAATTGGAGAGAGAATACTCACAGCCAAGAAAACAAACTAACAAATTAAAAAACTACTTCACTGCAGAAAAAAATACTTGCAAACAAAGGAAAACCTACTTCTTTTAATATATGAAAAAGTCATATAATTGGTGAGAAAAAAATATTATCAACTAAATAGAAGAATAGACAAAACAAACTGGTAGCAGACAAAAAGAAAATCAATCTCACTATGAATTAAATAAATGTAATCCATTTTGTTTACAGTCTATTTATTTTTAGAGAGGGAAGGAGAGTGTGCATGCATGCGTGAACAGGGGAAGGGCAGAGAAAGAGGGAGAGAGAGAATCCAAGCAGGCTCTGTGCTGTCAGTGCAGAGCCTGACATGGGGCTGGATCTTGTGAACCATGAAATCATAACATGACTGAAATCAAGATTTCAGCTGAAATCAAACAGCTCAGCTATTTATGTCATCCAAGCATAGGCAACTCTAGGCAATTCATTTTAATAAGTAAAGTAAATCAATTGACAAATCACAATTTGAAGAGGGTTTGGGAAGTAAAAATTTCAGTGAAAGGCATATGTAGGACTGTAAAATTCTCAACCTTCACTGCGGTGTGCAATACTATTTATAAAAATGTAAAAGATTTTATCCTTTGGCTACTTTCATGAGCTAAATGGTCTTCAGAGACGTTGAGTGAAAATATTGGTACAAAGTAGTTCATGGGAACATCATAACAGAAGGGTGGCAGCAACCTAAGTGTCTATTGTTGTGGAACTGATTAAATACAGAATGATATTGTCACAGAATGGAATATTTTATAGTAATTTTAAATAGTGCATGAATATGAAATCATCTAAAATATATTATTGGATGAAAAATACAAATCAGTGTTTGCCTAATTCTCCCATACTTGGAAAAAATATCTTCAAAAACCTGTATGATTATATACCAGAGTATCTCTGGAAGGGTACAGAAGAGATTGGTAATACCAGTTACCCCTAGAAAGGGAGTTTGAGGAGGTTTTGATGGGATCTGTAAAAATGAATAAAATAATATAACATACAGCATATTATTTTTTCTTTTTGTCTTTTTAAAAAGTAATCTCTACACCCAACATGGAATTAAAACTTAAAACCCAGAGATGAAGAGTGGCATACTCTACCTACTGAGCTAGCCAGGCACCCCTTAAGTTTTTATTTATTGATTATTATTATTTTTTAATATTTATTTTTGAGAGAGAGTGTGAGCAGGGGAGGGGCAGAGAGAGGAGAACAGAGGATCCAAAGCAGGCTCTGAGCTGACAGCAGTGAGCCTGATGCAGGGCTCAAACTCATGAACGTGATATCATAACCTGGGGTGAAGTTGGATACTTAACTGACTGAGCCACCCAGGTGCCCCATTTATTTGTTTTTAAGACAGCTCTATGCCCGATGTGGGGCTTGAACCCATTAATAGTGTATGTGACTACCAACTAGTCAGGTGCCCCTAACGTACAGCATATTTTACATCAAATACTCTGCAGTGCTTAATACCAGCCATTTCATATTTCCTAAAAACAGTAGGTAAGGACTTGTTAATGTAGCTGAGGGTGTCAAACTTCATATATGTTTTAAAAGAGAAACCCTATAATTTTTCAGTTAGTTTTGTCACTTAGGGTTTATCTTATCTTAGTAATTCATTATGCTTGGGCAATGTGCTAAGGCTGGTATGTCATTATATTTTAAGTCAGGTTAAATTCATGTGGTCAGGTTTATTAATTCAAGTGAATTTTAGATCTGTTTGAATCCAGTAGTTATAAAATTTATGAAAATATCTTAGTTCAAATGAAACTTTCTAATGAAAGAGATTTTGGGGCTTGAATATTTGACTTCACCAATTTGAGTACAAAATGGGGTTTTATCCCTGTGAACATATGTTAATAATTTCAGTATATATGAGTTTTAACTACACTCGGAATTGGCCCAGAGCAAAACTGTGAAGTGTAGACTTTGTCCTCAACACATGACTCATTCATATTTCACATTTGCACTCATATGTTTAGTGAGACTTCTCTAACTGTCCTAGATATTCTTTCACACTCTATCCTCTCGTCTAGTCAAACTACTAGAAAAATAGCTCACCGTAATAGTAATGCCTAACTTTTATTGAACACTTTAATATATGCCAAGGGCTGTACCAGGCACATTCACCACATTAACTTGTTTAACTACAGGCAATATTTCACTGCTGAGGAGAGTGTAAATTAGTATGGTCATTTTGGCAGAGTATATTAAAAATAAAATGTCCTCAGTTTATGTTATATCAACTGCTTTTTTTGTTGTTTTTATTTTAGAAAAACATTTTATACCTGCATATTGAGACATGTTTGAGGAAATTCAAACATAGTTAAAAATAAAAATAATTGAAATGTTCACAATAGAGCAATGGTGGATATAGAAATATGGAACAGCCAAAAAGAATAATATCACTCTATCTTGTATGTACTTATCTGGATATAATCATAGGAAATATGTGAATGAAAATCCAAGTTACCTACAAAATTGGTCAGTAAAATAAAATATGCAATAAAAGTTCTGGAATACTACACTAAAAAAATGAGTAAGAGTTGTTGTCACTCAGATCAAAACTAGAAATAAGAGTGGCGGTCAAAGGGCATTTCTATCTGTGATGTTTCCAATTTTTCAAAAATAATTATTTCAAATTAAATAATATTTTTGAGAGTTGCTTTTCACATAAAAAACCCCACTTTTCGAAAACTATTGTTAAGACACATAATTTCCCCTTTTGTCTTGGCTGCTTGTGACCTTAAGACCCAAATTAGTGTACAATTGGATTTGATTTGCAAGAGGAAGTGGCATAGAATAAAAAGCAAGGAGCACCTCTATATACAAGGGCCTTTTCATCTCTGAAGTTATCAAATATGGATAGCAAAGTTGCCAGGAAGGTGTGATTATAACTTATTTTATACATCAGTAAACTAAGGATTAGAAAGTTACACCATTTGCCCAAGATCCCATTGCTTGTTAGTGTGATTACATAATAGTAAAACATGAGTTTGGAATAAAGTATCTAGCATATTGCACAGGCTTGTGTCATCACAGAAAGCTCTCAGTTTCAGGGTAAATCAGGCAGATTTCTTGCTAGTCTCTCTTCCTCAAATGTTCTTGCTGCCCTTTGTCCATTGTCTTAAGTGATAACTCTTACTTTAATCCTTTGCTTCACGTTTAAAAGCACATATGTTTGGAAAAGGCATCTCTTAAAGACATTTCTTTTCTTTATCTTTTCCTTTCTTTCCCTTCCTTTTCTTTCCCTTCCCTTCTCTTTCCCTTCCTCTCCTCTCCTCTCCTCTCCTCTCCTCTCCTCTCCTCTCCTCTCCTCTCCTCTCCTTTCCTTTCCTTTCCTTTCCTTTCCTTTCCTTTCCTTTCCTTTCCTTTCCTTTCCTTTCTTTTGAGAGAGAGTGAGCAGGGTCAGGGGAGGAACAAAAAGAGGAGAGAGAGAGAGAGAGAGAGAGAGAGAGAGAGAGAGAGAGAGAGAGAGAGAGAATCTCAAGCAGGCTGTGTGCTGGCAGATCATGACCTGAGCCAAAACCAAGAGTTGGCCACTTAACTGATTGAGCCACCCAGGCATCCCTAAAGACATTAATTTTATGTGGTAGACAGACTCTGAGGTACTCCTCAGTGACTTCTGCCTCCTAGGTGTTCATATCTTTGTGTAATTCCCTTCCCTCGAGTATAGGTGGGACCTCTGACTTTCTTTTGACCAGTAGAAAATGACAAGAGTGAGGGGATGTCACCCCCATGACTCTGTTACCTTATGTAACACTCCATCTTGCTAGCTGACTTGCTCTCTATAGATCTTTTTTCTGGCTTGTGGAAGTAAGCAGCCATGTCGGAGAAGTCTATAAGGCAAGAGACTGTAGGTGGCTTTAGGAGCTTGGGACAGCCTATATTTAACAGCTAGCAAAAAATTAATCCTTAATCGTATAGCTACAAGGAAAAGAATCTACCAACATACTGAGTGAACTTAGAAGATTTTCCCCAAATAAGAATGCAGTGTAGCCAACACACTGTTGTTTTGCAGCCTTGTGGGACCCTAAACAGAGGACCCAGTTAAGCCTGATGCCCAGAAACTGTGAGATAAAAAATGTGTATTGTTTTAAGCTACTGAGGTTGTGGTAATTTGTTACACAGCAATAGATAACTAATACAGTCAATCAGGCATAAATTACTACGAATGAGTTTGAAATCTGTGAATTAGACTTAGCAATTTTAAAGTGGAGAAAAAAGGAGAAAGGAGTTCCCTGGGTATCTAAGATTTTGAACAGAGCTTCCCCTTTTCCCCTGTGGAAAGATGATAGTGACTGAAGATTTCTGGTGGTGATCATTGTTAGCTTCACAATTTTATCCAAGGCCATGTAGAGAATATTTATTGATTGGACATCCCAATTCTATATTTAAACATGAATAAAAGCTTCCATGAAATGCTTTTTCTTTATTTTTTTATTTTTTTATTTTATTTTTTTAAATTTTTTTAAATGTTTTATTTATTTTTGATACAGAGAGAGACAGAGCATGAGAGGGGGAGGGGCAGAGAGAGTAGGAGACACAGAATCAGAAGCAGGCTCCAGGCTCTGAGCTAGCTGTCAGCACAGAGCCCGACGCGGGGCTCGAACCCACAAACGTGAGATCTGACCGGAGCCGAAGCCGGAGGCTTAACCGACTGAGCCACCCAGGCGCCCCCATGAAATGCTTTTTCTAGGCAAGTATTAAACCTCTCAACGAGTTCAAGTCATCTGAGTAAAGATAGACAGCTAAAGGTTATAAAAGCATTTACTTCTGAACCTGTTGTCAAGATATTACAAATCTGATGTGAGTTACAATCACCAAGAGATACCATGGCCTATTGGTCAAAACTTTAATTATTTTCTGGTATCACACTGACACTGATCATTTTATCCCATCCCTTCTAAGGTGATGTCTGTGCTCTGGGATAATTATCTGCCACTGTGGGTTTTCAGAACTGCCTCATTGAATCACTTTCTCAGTGATGACAGGGAAATTATATTTGTATTAAGCACTTCCCTCTTTCATTCCACAGTGTACAGCTACTGGCAGATTTTTCCATATCCTATTAAATGTCAGATGATCAGCTGCCTCATCCTAACAAGCATCTCAAAGTTTAGACCCTTAGGATTCGTGGTTCCAGTTCTCTGCACTAGTCCTTCCATTTTTAAGCAACACAAAAACAATTACCTTTGGATTGGGTGCAAGAAATGTTTATGTGTAATCTGCATTTAGTAAACACAAGAAGCACAGAATGAATCATTTTTCTCCATGTATGTCTGCATCTACTAAAGGAGGTAGTGTGAGGAGCAAGGAACAGGGAATTTGCAGTAATGCAAACAAGGAATTGGATATTAGTCCTGCCACAGGTTTCCTGGTTATGATCTCCTCGGATCTCAGTTTCCTTATATGTAAATGAAGACAGTGTCAACCTCATATATTGCGAGTGAGGATTAAGGCATTGATATTAATAATGGAGATGACTAGTTATAGTTCAGAAGAGGCCTTAGAGTCCAACAAAAGTAAATGGAAAAGCATTGAATGGCAGAAGATTCTAAAATCTCTGTCCTTTCTCTTTCTCTCTAAATCCTAAATTGGAATTTACATAAAGAATGTGTTTTCCTCAAGACTTAATAACCATGATCCCCTTCTGGCATCTATTTAAGATGCAGACTAACTACCTCCACATGTTATATTTTTCTTTATCTCAGTAAGAGGGTTCTGATAGAAAACAGAAGGATGAAGAGTACTTGTGTCACATATAAATCTGTACCACTTCACATTTTTCATGTGTATGTGTTAGATGATAGGGGAACTTAAGCAATGAAACAGTATGATAATAAGAAGTGAGGAATCTGGAATAGCTTAAGATTATAACTTAGTTGAAGATTTTTTTTAATGTTTATTTTCGAGAGAGAGAGACACAGACTGTGAGGGAAGATGTTTAAAATCAAGGAATGGAATGTAAAAAAAAAATGAAGGAGGGAGGGGGAGAGGAAAAGAAAGAAGGAAAGAAAGGAAGGAAAGAAAATAAAGAAGGGAGGAAGGGAGGGAAGAAGGAAGGAAAGAAGGAGGAGGAAGGAAGAAGGGAAGAGGAAGGAAGGAACCAAGGAACCAGCCTTGGAAAGCAAATGTGACAAACAGTTCTCTATTGTTAAAGACTCTAGTTCTTTATTGAATGAGTGTGGGAGGATGCATGGTTTTAAAGGTGAGGGTAGATCAAATGTGAAAGAGATAATTTAAAAAATCTCTGTTGGTTATACTCCTTTTGTCCCAGATCTGCCCTCCTTTGACCTTTCTGTGCACTAGAGGCTAATGTCCAAGGGCTACATAGACTGGGCTCCCTGATACGGTGCTTAACACATGCTGGCCTCTTTCCTCTCCTCTCCCTGGTCTAATTTTTCCATTGTCAGAAGTAGTGCATTATTTACAATAAGTCAGCAAACTTTGGAAAAAGCAGTCTTCAGAGCTTAAAAATGAGAACCCAAAATGTGTCCAAGACTCACTTATTCACTAGCTTCCACATCTGTGGTGTCACATGCACATTTCAGGTTGAGTGAGTGTTTATTTTGTACATTAATAAATAGCCTGTCATAGGAGCTTTAATGGGCTCTACATTTAAATGACAGGAGATCCAACTGGCCTCTCTCTAGAAAAAAAGTTTAACAGGACGTAATTTAACCATATCTGATGCCATATGGCAAAACAGAACATTCATAAAAAGCTGTCATGATGCGAATTTCCTTGATCTGATGTGAAGCTACATTCCAGTTGTTTCTTTTAAGTATTTCACCTACATCAGTTAGATTATATTAATACCTCTTTATATAATGAGAGGTGATGCTTCATACAAACATACAGAGACCCTGATAATAGTCATGCATACACATTCAGGGACATACAAATGCAATCAAACAAAGGCTAGATGAAAACTGTTATGATGTATCTTGATTCTCAAGACATCACTTTCTTGTGTTGAATGAGAACTGAGCAAGAAGAAGGAAAGAGGACTTCATGTTATATAACATCGAGCAGTTGAAAAAAATATTTTGTGTAATATTTTGTGTCTGATATGGTCCAGGTAGTTTCAAATGTGGGTGACTTAGTTTTGAAAACCCTCAAAAGTATTGTTTTCTGTTATTCCAGACAAGGGGATAAACATTAGGGAGGCAAAATGATTTAGCCACACAGTAAACATGCAGAAGAGCTCCTATCTGAATTTATGTTCTCTGACTCACTGCCCATTGCTTTTAATACAGCACCCATCTGCTACCAGAGCTCTAAATAACCACTGACCTACATCCCTAAGATTCACAATAGGTTTGGGGGTTATTCATTATCTTCCTTGCTCTGATAATGATATCTGTGGAAGACAATAATTACCTGCACTCACAGAGTCCTCATAACTTTTGTATTCAGAGAGTAGGTAGATATAAATCTAACATGAATGAACAGGTTGATTTAAAAACTGCCCAACAAGAGGACAGGAAAAAAATCTATATGTGTAGGTTTGTCACCAGAGATAATAGAAAGAACCCAAAGACCTGGGTTCAAGTTTTGGATTAGTTATTGTAGTCACTCTTTGTGGGCCAGAGTGAGGCTTCCCAGAACGTATATATGGAAAATATAATTGTACTGAAAATTAAACTGCAAAACAAACATAGAAGCTATGAAAGTAAAATATATATACATTTAATTTAAAGACAGAAAGTGGCTGCTATGATTGAGATTTGGTGGCAATCTGCTGGTTGGAGATTAATCAGTCATGGGGTATGGGTAAAGGACAGTAAGAAGGTACATATTAGGTATCTAAATACTTACTCAGTTTCTTTTAACACTACCTGCCATCTGGACCACATGGGCACCATCAAGACTGACCAACCTTTTGTCCAGAGAGTACCAGGCTCTCTACTGTATCTCTGCTGCATAGCTCTGCTACTTCTTCAGCCCACGTCTGGCAGCTCCTGCTACACACTGTAGGATGATGCATACACTGTAGGATATGGGACATGACATCCCAAATGGCTTCCAAAATGGCCAGATGATTGAACCTGTAGGGAGAACTCTGTGAAGGGAGAACTTTGATCAGTGCGAACCAGTCAGAACGGACCCAGCAGATGTATTCTTCCTTATTTCTCCTTACCAAGGAGCCTCCAAGACATGGTTACTCTAAATACAAGCTCCAGAACATATGCTTCCCTGCCATCAAATGGGTCCCCAGGGGCTCTTTGCCCTCAGGTTCCAAACACCCTGACTCTCTCTGTCTGCTTGCTTGGCATGTCAGTCATCTTTACCTGGGAAAGGGGTTTCCTGTTTGTTTGGTCACTACATACAGAAGAGGAAACTTGTGGGAGTTTGTGTACTTCTATACCATCCAGTGAATTACAACCACATCTTCTCCAATAAAATTTGAATACCAGGCTTAGAATGGGGGTTGTCTCTCTAAGTTGTTTTCTTTTGGGGATATTCTCCCTCACCCATAGGGTATCCTTAAGAGTATCTCTATATCTTTATAGTTTCTCCCTTGTTATAGTTACTAATTCTTGATATTAAACTTTTCCTGTTCTAATTATTGTATAATTTCTATCTCCTGATTGGACTTTCACTAATTCTCCAGGTAAATGGTGACTCATTACCTCAGTATCACCATAGGAAAAAAATGAAAATATAAACCTATTTGAAACTCCTTTTCTGAGGCTGCCTTAATTTTCTCATCAACAAAATCAGAACAATAATACTTGGTTCAGAGCTATAAGAATTAGATTATATATATATATATATATATATATATATATATATATATATATATATA
>NC_043716.1:30278727-30293727 GCF_006229205.1 Suricata suricatta
GGTGGTTGAAGGGCTTGTTCTGATCACAGCACTTAGTCTTCCACATTGTAATTGCCTTTTTGATAAATGTTGTAATCACGTTGAGGTCAGAGGATTGGTTTTCTTCACTTTTGAGTTGCCAAGATTTATTGGTTGAATAAAACATATCTAAATGAGTAAGTCAGTGTGTCACTAGGTTAAAAAAATAAAAGGGAAAAAAACTAATTTAGAAGAATTAATATAATTTCTCAAGGAAAAAAATAATTCAGAATGTTACTGCAAGTACTGAGAAAACTGTAAATGGTAGCAGAGAAGCATCAAAGTGCATGACATAACTGAAAATCGTGGAGTAGACCATTATTCCCAGAGTTTATGGTGCCTGGGAGGTGGTGATTATGTCCACTGAAAGCAACGTTGGAAAAATAGACTAAGGTCAGGCTGATTGCTGAGGCCTTGGAGGACCATTAAAGACTTAAAGCTAGGTATGGCATAAAGAAAGGAGAAACATGAAAAAAGAGGAGAGTTGGTAACTCACAGTGTATAGCAATTTTCTTTGGAATAGAGAAAGAAGAAAGCTTTAAATGGAAAGGGATATGCTTTTATGGCATATAGACTAAAGGTTGTCATCTTCTGTTATGTGCTAAATCAGGAAACCATAAGAAATAGTGACATTCTCAAGACCTCAGGGACAGCCCACCAAAACAAAAACAAAAACAAACTAAACACACACACACACACACACACACACACCACATGTGCTAGAATCCTGGGCTGAAATAGTCATAATCCTATCAGATTCACCCTAAAGATGCCTAGGCATTTGGGTCTTGAGCAACATTCAAATAGAATAGTAGTGTTTTATGGAGTTGCCCAACTTTGGGATTTGGGATATAGTTAGTTTTCTTTATAATGTGTATCTATAATATTAATATTAACTATACCTAATTTTTTTGTTTGTTGCTTGCCAGGTACCATGAAAATTCATGGTATTTTGGCAACCTCAGAGCTTTGAGACAAGTTCTGATGACTAACTTGCATGCAAAAGAGAGTCATTTGGAAATTTTAATAGAGTCAAATTTTCTCTGTTTAAAGCACTAATATGCAGTGTTTAAAATGAGCTATTTTGAGGTATCCTATATATGAAATAGGAGGAGTAAATGTCTGAAAATCCCTATAGATTTTAATCTATTGAAATTTAGTTTCGAAAGAGCCCATTTCATGGTCTGTTTAACTGTATCACAGGAACAATCTAACAAGATGGAAAGTAAAAAGAATTGCTATGTTCACATCTTGCTTTATACTCTAAAATATAGCATTTAAAGCTGGAGGACCTCCAAGATTTTGCCATTAATATTAAATATTGGCATTGGGAAAAGGACATCTGTTTTTAATCAGCATTTTGGAATTTTTTGTGTTGCACAAGGAAAAAGCAGATCTTTGAACTTGTAAAAATGTTGACATTATTATAGCAATAAATAGACAACAGGGTATGAATTACTGGGTCATTAATGCAGGCTTCTTGATTAAAGTCAATTTGATTTTATCATTATGACTTATCACATGCCTGAGGCATGCATTAAAGACTCAAATCAAACATGCCTAGACTTGTTTTATTGTTTAATTATTTATAACTATTATTGCTTGTTGTAACAAAGCGATCAATGAAATTTAATAGAAATTTACAATTTTCTTGATGTAAAAGTTGCCCTTCTTAAACTTAATCTGAACAGCTACCTGCTCTCTGCCACTCACAAATTTATAATCTCCCAAACAAACCATATTAGATAAGAAGAATGATGATACAAGTTTTCATATGTATGTATTCACTCAGAGTCTCAAAGCAATTTACAAACATTGATTAATTATGTTGCAATGCATTCCCTTGGGTTACATAGATGCTAATTTTTTCATCCATCAAACAAAATGTATGAAACTTGTTTATACAACCTTTTTTATTCCCAGTTTTACCCTTAGCTACTTAGAGTCTGCAAACCTGTGGAGTTAAAAGGGGTTAAGAAGAAGGTCATGTTTACTAAGAGATGAGGAGGACTCTGGATACAATGAAACAACTAGGTCAGAGTGAATTATTGAAATGAATAAATAAATAAATAAATAAATAAATAAATAAATAAATAAATAAAATTCCTGAAATGTAAATATATATATATGTACGTATATGTGTGTATATATGTGTGTATGTATATGTGTGTGTGTGTGTGTGTGTGTGTGTGTATGTGTGTGTGTGTGTGTGTGTGTATTTAATGCTGTAATTCCAAGTCCATGGACCAAACTTCTCTATATACCATGCTTTAAAAAAAAAATCTACCTAATTTTATACTTTCCATTTTTCTGCATAGGATGCCTTCCTTCTTCTCTATCACTCCAATCCCTCCTTAACTCAAACTTTTAGACCAGTAGCAAGAAACCCCTTCTCAGTGAAGTTTTCTCTTACTTCTTTCCCCATAAACAAAACAGTGATTGGTTTTTGTCTACATTAACTATACCTATGTAACTTAGTTTATAACTTACCTCAACGTACTGCATCTGTGTTGTATCAGTGAGTGTATGGTCAGGAAAATACAAACAGAATGATTAAAATAAGGAATTGGAGTTGGAAAAGCAAAAGGGAGACAAGAATTTCTCCAGAGGCCAGAATTCGGCCTCAGCCCCACTGACTGCCCATAGGCTGTCTTTGCTGCTAGACTAGTGGAATTCTCACTGCCATTTCTACCAGTCATTGTTGTTGATGGTCCAGGAAACCATGAGCTGGAACTGCCCCTGTTGATAATGCTTGAGTCACAAATGACACAAGAATCACCAGTGATGGTGGAGTCATGCTTTCAGCCCAGTAACAGAATGGAGAAGATAGAATAGGAACAAGACTAGGAGCCAACAGACAGATCACTGGCATATCTCTGTTTATACTTTAGGTGCAGGATGACTTTTGCTACTGTGTTGCTAATAGAATAGGAGGCAAGTTAAGAGAACTTAGAGCAATAATTTAGGCAGGTGATGTTGGTGACTTGATAGTAGTGGACTGTTAAGAAGTGGTCAGGTCCTGGATAGATCTGAAGATAAAATAGAAAATTTTGATTGGTTGAATGTAGTCATGAGAGAAAAGGATGGTGAGGAGTATACCTGCCATCAACTGAGTTAAGACAGATTGCAGGAAGAACTGGTTTGTTGGGGGAAAGATTGTGTGGATTGTGAACTCATTTTTGGATTGGAGTTGGTCAAATCAGCCAACCAGTTTTAAAGTCATAAAACTGAAGTCACTAAGGAAGTGAGGGTATATAGAAAAGAGAGTCACAAACTGACTTCTGGGGCATCTCAACATTTTGAGGTCAAAGAAATAAGGAGGCACCCATGAAGAACATGGAAAAGGAGTTGCCTGTAAGTCAGGAGTAAGTAGCAGAAAGGCAAGGGAAAAAAGTGTTTCAAGGAGAAAAGCAATAAATAGTGTCAAATGCTACTGATAGGTATGTAAGATGACATTTAGAAATTTGCTATTGATCAGACATGATAGCCAGTATCTGAACCTAGGAACTCTGACTCTAATGCTGTGTGCTTAACTACAACACTAACTTTATCATCATCACCAGCATCCAGACAAACTTTGGGGATGGAGATAGCCAATGATTTTTTATCCATAGCATGTCCAGCATAAAAAGTATCTATATCTAGATTTTCCATAGTGAAAATTGAGAGAGTGCATTTCTCCCCATAATTATTATTGCTTACTGTACCAGGGCCCAAGACAGAAAACCACAGTGAATTTTACCTAAGGAAATGGAGATCCAAGAACCAAGGGAAACATTGCTTTTAAATCATAAAAAGATAGAAATTTCTTCTTAATTAAATCATGGGAGGCTCCCTGTTTTAGGAGCATCTTGAGTGATTGCAAGTCCAGAAGATCTTTGTTTCAGCATGGTTTACTCAACCAGCAATTGACATGGCAGAGACTCATGATTGGAATCTTATGCTGACAGAATGTCAAGTAATTTTGACAGCCAACTGCTATTTGCAAGGGAAATTCTTCATTTACCTCCTAGAACAGGATTATAAAAAGTGGGATTTAAAACCTGAATTGAATGTAGTCACTTCCACCATCTCAAGTGAGGATCTCCTGTGAACATTGCCCCTCATCATTGCAACCTCCCGCTGAGAGTGAGAGGTGGAAGGAAGGAAGGGTGGATGGATTTCAGTGCTTTTGACAGCTCCTCTGCCCTGTTAAAGGGAAAATCTGGACGTGTGGCCTCTATATGGAATATAGAATGCTCAGAGGCAGGCAGAATAATGGATAGAAGGCAAAATTATTCTGTAGATTTGTTTAATGAAAATTGAGTAATGAGGAAAGAGAGTGGGTACCCAAGAGAAGTAGGAGCAATTAAATGGCCAGTAAGAAACTCCCTAGAGGGGGGTTATTAAAGAACTCTTGGGGAACCTGGGTGGCATAGGCGGTTGAGCATCTGGCTTCAGATCAAGTCATGATCTCACGGTTCGTGGGTTTGGGCCCCACATTGGGCTCTGTGCTGACAGCAGGGGCCCTGGAGTCTGCTTCAGATTCTGTGTTTCCCTCTGTCTCTGCCCCTCCGTCACTCACACTATCTCTCTCTTTCTCAAAAATAAATAAATGTTTAAAAATATCTTAAAAATAACTTATTAATTGCTGTTGCTCGTCTTTTAAGTAATATGCTATTCTGAGATGTAAACCCTTCAAGTCACCCAAAGACTTCAGTAAAACTTGCTATTTGTAAGTGTTTTACTTAAGTATATATTTTTCAAGAATTATAGAAAAAAAGGCTGACTATTCTATCTGGGTAGGTGAACCACAGGCCAAAGAGAATGGCTGCAGGACATGATAGGTGACTGAGATCAATGGTCAGAGAGTGCAGAAAATCACGGCATGAAAACTAAGCCCTTGGCAATTTACTAAAATATTGGTGGCCAGAACAATTTTGTCTAAATTACAAATAACAGGGTGACAACAGCTGACATCTGGATATAGACATAGAATCCTAAAGTTGTGTGTGTGGGTGGGTGGGGGAGGGTTATGTGTGTTGACTGTGGATGGGGATTTGGAGCTGGGAATAATATGAAATGATCCTTCCCCAGCATTTCTGCAGCAAGATATGAATAGTTATCATTGTTATGTTTGACCTGGGAGTTCGAGTAACAGGCTATGAGCTTCAGTGAATTAACCAACTCAGTTATTCATAGTAAATCTGCTGGGGGCATATTTCCTCAATTGAATAATCATGAAATTAGAGTTTGTTAAGATGATATAAGAATTTATGTAAGTCAAATCCTGTGACTTACCATTTAAGCTATTTTGACAGAAATGCTTCCCCTGAGAAAATATATGAGTTAAAATCAATATTTTTAATTTTCATTATGAAAGTATTTTTTAAACTCTGAGGCATTACATAAATGCAAAGGTTACTATGTTTCCACTGATTAATCACTTGTTCCCATCCCACTAAAAGTCCTTCCTTGATTATTTTTAGATTGGTCCTATAACAATAGTGTCAGATAGAAAATTCCCCAGAACAGAACAGATGGTTTTCTTACCCCATTCAGTCTGTGATAACAAAAATACCATAGATTGGGTAGTTTAAATGACTAACATTTATTCTCACAGTTCTGAAGTTTGGAAAGTCCAAAATCAAGGTGCCTGCAGATTCAGTGTCTGGTGAAAAAGGGCGTCCTGGTTCATAGATGGACATCTTTTCACTGGATCTTCAAATGAAGCAAGGGTCAGGGACCTCTCTGGGGGTCTTCTTCTTTTTTTTTTTTTTAATATAACTTATTGTAAAATTGGCTTATGTACAAATACCCAGTGCTCATTCCAACAAGTGCCTTCCTCAATGCCCATCACCCATTTTCCCCTCTCCTCCATGCTCTCCATCCACCCTGTTTCTTCTCAGTATTTAAGAGTCTCTTATGGTTTGTCTCCCTCCCTCTCTATTTGTAACTATTTTCCCCCCTTCCCGTTCCCCCATGGTCTTCTGGTAAGTTTTTCAAGATCCACATATGAGTGAAAACATACGATATCTGTCCTTCTCTAACTTATTTCACTCAGCATAATACCTTCCAGTTCTATCCATGTTGCTGCAAATGGCATGATTTCATTCTCATTGCCAAGTAGTATTCCATTGTATATATGAACTACATCTCCTTTATCTATTCATCATTTGATATGGGCACTAATCTCATTGATGAGGGCTCCACCCCATGATCTAATCGTTTTATGGAGGCTACACCTCCTAATATCATCACATCAGAGATTAGGTTCAATTTATTGATTTTGAGAGGACACAAAATTTCAATCTATAGCAATGGTCCTACATCCTGAGAACTCAATCAACAGAAGTGAGATTATTTTGAGATTCCTTTAATTTGTGTCAAGAAGCTTGGCCAGGAAGTTAAAAGACCCATTTACATTAATAAACTGAGAGCCCAGGCAAGTTTTCATTAAACTTTCTAAGGCACTGTTATCTATAGAAGCAGTTAGAAAGTATCTGGGTTGCCTGATCCACAAGTCTGTGGTGACTTTAAAAATAAGTAAGCAAACATGAGAGCACATTGTAAACTAGAGACTACTATATAAATACTAGAAATTATTAAAGTATTTTGTTTTAATCACTGATGTATCTTCCCCTAGTAAGTATTGCCTACTTTCTTGATTGGTGACTTAGAAATATTGCTAAATATGAAGATGACTTAGAACAAGAGGGGTCTATCTATATGTAAACGAGATTTACAGCATTCCTTGATTTTGTAACACCAGTAAGTACAGCCCTTGACAGTTGTGGTTTTCCTCATGGCATCTTTATATGGCTTGACGGACTCTTTTACTAAGATTTATGTCTGCTTGAGCAGACTCCCTGAACCACAATCTTTGTACTCATAAATCTCCAGCATACTCACTCTGACTGTAGCCACATCTCTTCCCTCCTTAAGAGACTACAGAGGGGTGTCTCAGAAGCCATGTTTCCTGTGGTTGGCAAAGATTTCTTTGAGTTTTGCTGTGTTTGCAGGGAGGGCAGAGGTTTTGGGTGAACACTGAATGCACTAAAGTCAGTCCCAGTGCAAATGCTGATAAAAGCCAAATGGTCCTTCATGGTGATTCCTTGCACAGTTGGGGCCTGAAAAAGTTAGAGGGATATCAGACTTTTGCTTCCCCTCCCTCCCTATGACTTAGGGTCCCTGATGTCAAATTAAAGAATAAAAATCACTTAGCTCTTGCTGTAAGAGCAAAGTTTTGGCCTCAACAAACCTTGTACCAAGAAAACCGTTTGGGGACATAAGGGGTAAATCAATTAAACACTCAACCTTGGGTCTATGCTTTGGAAAAAACACAACAGGGCTTTTTGATTTTTATTGCCTGACAGGTTAGCTCAGGGAGTAATTGTGACATTATATTCCTTAAAGAAAAAAAAAACCTAGTCATTATTTAGGGAATATATGCCTAACTCATTAACAGTGGTCTTACACAACCTTTCCAGTTTAATTTTAAGCTCATCATGTCACATAACCTGTATATTAACAGTATCTAATTTGTGATACTTTATAAATATATGTAATTCTTCTTTCATTTTTTTTTGAAGTTTATTTTGAAAGAGAGATAGAGTGAGAGAGAGAGAGCGAGAGTGAGCATGAGCGGGGGACTTCAGGGAGGTCAGTGCAGAGAGACTACTAAGCAGGCACAGAACCCAAGGTAGGGCTTGCTTTTACAACTGTGAGATCATGACCTGAGCCGAAATCAAGAGCTGGACGCTAAACCGACTGAGCCACGCAGGCACCCCATGCCAGCTTTCCTTTTTATGTGCTGTTCCATCTCCCTGGAATATCTCTCCTCCCTGCTCTCCTTAAAAATTCTTATTCATCTTTTAAAATCCAGCTTAAATATCATATTAGTCAGCTTTGCTACTTAAAAAAGAACAAACAACAACCAAAAAGAAAACAATAATAAAATTCAGTGCTTTGCGAAAGCAACCATTTATTTGTATGTTCATAGGACGGTAGGTCAACTGTTGTTTGAGTGATGCAGACTAGGCTAGTTTAGTGACTAAACTAAGTTCTGGACTGCCGGTTTGCTCTGGTCCCTCTGCTGGATCTATAGCAGCTGTCCAGGGCATGCTGTGCTGGGTGGAAGAGCGAGGCCAAATCTGTGAGCAAGTTTGAAGCTTCTGCTAGTCTTAGGTCTACTAACACTCCTTGCCCAAAGCAAGTTACAGGACCCAGGTCAATGTTTAGGGGTCATCCACCCATCATGAGTTATGTCAAAAAATATATATAAACACTTTATATACACATAATCCTATCACAGCGAAGTCCGATTGAGGACAATTATTCAATTTAGCATGACTGTGAAGCTTTTCTTAGCCCCCATAGGCAATGTTAGCAATCTTTCCTCCTCAGTGCTTTCCAAATACATTTTGTAATGCTTACCACACTGAATCACTCTTATGTAGTAACACTTTCTTTTTTTTCTAAATTTGTGGCAAAATGCAGTCTTCTAATTATTATTTTGTCAATGTATAACACTGTACTTTGTAACAGAAGATCAATGAATGTTTGTTTGAGTAGATGAGTGAATGATCTATATCCCAAGCTCTTCCATATAAATTCTTCCTAGTCTATTGGTTTCAAATGGATTTCACTGTTTCTAGGAAATACAGGGAAAAAACCAAATATGAAAATCTGAAATGGTGCCATGTTTCTCTTTTTCTCCTTATTTAGAAGGTTACTGACATCACAATGAACAATTAATTCTATCCACAGAGTCTGGGATAATTTCAAATGGGACTAGGTGATATTGTTCTTGAAACCCATGCTTAAGTATTTTATCTGAGCTATTTATTTTATCTCCTTAGTCCACTCAGTGTGTGGCTCTGGCTATAAGTATAGTAGTTTGCAAGATTAATATTTAGCCATACACTTCATGTCTGCACCCATAAAATATGATATTCACTAGTTGGTTTTAAGCCTATGAGAAGTGCTAGCATGAAATGAGTATCTCCTTTCTATGGCAATTTAAAGCAAATTAACAGTGACAGTAATGCCATTTTGGTTGGCAAAACACTTCTTCATCCTTTTTGTCAACAGCTTTCTAAAATCTTGAGGTTTAAACTGATTTTAAGTCTTTTATAGAGGAGAGAGGGAGGTGGATAAATGCATTTTTCATCTTTATGTTTTCAACTATAGTGGAAATATAAAAGAAAGAAACATTTACATTTTATTTACAAGCCCAACTTTTACAAAACTACCAATGACAAATGACAGGTTATATATTATATCCATATTAAAGCTAGAAATATTTACCTTCAATAAGGCAAGGAAACCAATTTACAATGGAAACCTGCTCCTAATCCCTTTGGAGGAAGAAGCTTGGAATGAAAGATTACAATGCATGGTTTTCTAACAAGATTAGAAGAAGCTAAAAAGCCTGGCAGCTGCACTATTAATTAATCAGATTTGGGGAAGTGTTGTTACAATATAGGTTTTGTGAAAGTGTGTGTGTGTGTGTGTGTGTGTGTGTGCGTGTGTGTACGTGAGAGAGAGAGAGAGAGAGAGAGAGAGAGAGAGAGAGGGAGGAGGGAGAGGGAGGGAGGGAGATGATGTTAAAGTACCAAGTCTTCTTAATTCAGGTTTAGTTTAAAAGAACAAAGGGTTTACTCTTGGAATAAGATATTCTTCTTTGCTGACCTGATTTTCCTCTTAACGCTACGCATTGTTCTGGCGCATTCTGCAAAGCATGGGTAGTGCTTGTTTCCCCCACCTAAATCAAAACAATACCCAACGGTCTTTGGACTCAGAAACATGTCTTCATGCCTTTACAAATGAGGATTTTGTCTGTCTGTCTGTCTGTTTGTTGCCTGAAAACCAATTTCTTCCTTCTGCACTTAAAGCTCCCACCTGCAGCTCCAGGTTTTTGAGTAAGGCTCCCTTTGCTCCTAGTGGCTTTTCCCGATCCCTTCCTAAGAGCACTTATGGCAAGGGTACTGTAGGATCCATTCGGCATGTCTCTCACTGCAAATGGATTCCTTTATTCCGTGTGCCTTGGTCCATGTCCACCCCGTAGAACCTCACAATACAGTTTTTTTTTTAAATATATAAAGACTGATTAGAAACCCTTTATTCCTATGATGAGTTTCGTACTGTTTCCTGGTGGCCATGGCCTGAAAAGAATAGCTAGTGACGTCAGCCAGCTGTATTCTCTCCTAATTCTTGCTCAGTGCTCTTCACAATAGTGTGTTTCTCTTCCTACTTACTAACTTTAAAAATAGGATCTGTGCTGAAGACTTTGCTTGTCTTAGTTAAGCATGGCAAGATTCTCAGTAATTAGTGCTTGTAAAACACTGCAAGGTTCTCAGATGAATTAAAGTGTGAAATCTTATTACAAGCAGTATATTGCTGGAGTAACAAACCAGCATGGCAAATTACACCATTTCCCAGTCTCTATTGCTTTTAAGGAACAATGCGATTCATAATTATCCGTAAGTATTGACTGGATTGCCGCCTGCTATCTAGACGGCCAGATTAGTTCCCTCCCGGCACTTAGTTGGGTTGAGGGTATGCAGTAAAGTTTCTTCTTCCAAATGATATTTTATTTGGCAGCCTCAGATGTTCATGTCTGTCGAAAAAGCTTTCTGCACAAACACAAAGAAATTATTGTGCTCGTCAGAGACAAAATAGTTTAAAATGATACAGATTTTCTCTAATTACCATCCATGAGCACTTGCAGGTTCACAGCAGCAATAGATATTTTAAGCTTCCTCCTCACCTCCAGAGGGGAGGGGATCTGATAATTTTGGCTTCCAATAAGCTGTTTGCTGTATTAAAACTATACACCATCCAAACACTCTGTAAGACAGCAACAGAGGAATTAGTTATGAACTGAGTTTTGCTATTAGCCTGGGTTGGGGGGTAGGCAGATACAGGAATGTGGAGCAAACCAACTGGAGTTTGCATGCCGGTCCAACTCAGATCCTAAAGCTGTAGCTGTATATGAATTTGATGGGGATCTCATGCTGTGGAGGAAAAGAAAAACACCTAAAGCCCAGCAATAATGGATAAATTAATTTAGTAATTAGTATAAAGCACATCAAGCTTGTAATGATTAATAGTCATAAAGGCTTTTGCTCCCTTTGTGCAAATAACCACCTGTGTCAACAAATTTAGTAACAGCTATTTTATCAAAGAGTAGAGTTTCTTGGATATCTTCTGCTTTCTTTTGACTCCCAGTAGTCATAATTAATATAATAAAACCCCCATTATAAAATCATTAGTGTGAATGCAAATAAGGTCTTGCATTGTTAATGCCCCCACCAGGCCCTTAATCACTTGAAATGTCACACTGCATTAAGTATAACATCGATTACATATGATAAAAACATGCAATGCAAAAAATATTAAAGTGATATTTTCAAGCTATTATCTAGAGCAGAAGGGCTTTAAAGATTAATTTCTTTTTCAAGTTTTGAATATTTTAGAAGCTAAAGACCTCATTAATTTATCAGCAGAAGCCTTTGGTCCCAAAAAGACCTTTTGGCCTTTTCTCATTTTCCTGGCTGTATCTCTCAACCCACCCATTCATTCTTCTTTCCTTTCTAAAGTTTTTTTCATTAAATGATAAATGTTTGAAGGGATGTTTCTACAGCATTTAAAATATGCTAAAGTAGCTTAATCTCGAAGATGTCTCCTAAATACCTTGCTTTTTAATATTCTTTATTTGAGGGGTAGATGAAATGTGTTGTCAGATACGGAGATTGGAGAAGATGCAAAAATGTGATGGCAATAGTTATTCCAGAGTGAGGGCTTTGCTAAGAATTAAGAAGCAACAAATATACTGCACTGAAAGTAATGATTTTTAAGTATAAGACATATTCAAATTTATGCAGCACTACCATCTACTTATCTTCTTTGGCCACTAGTGAGGTAAATCAAAACACTACTATTTAAAAGTTTAACAAACTTTTCTAAGTTCATTGGAAAGTTATCTATTTTGTCAGGGAAAAATTATAAAGAGAAGAAAAAAAAAAGAAAAACAATCACTATGTGTCCTATATTATGCATAGTTCTAGGTGATAGCCACAGTTTCTTGTATTTGGACCAACTTACAACTCCATAAAATGGCTAACGCAAAATAAAATAAAAACAACCTGAAAATAGCTTCAGTGATTTTGATCCATAGAAACGCAATGAGGTGTGTGACTAGTGGGATGCAACTCAAGTTTTTTGAAGTTAATTTATTTATTTTCAAAGAGAAAGTACAAATGTGGGAGGGTCAGAGAGAGAAGGAGAGAGAAAATCTCAAGCAGGCTCTGTGCTGTGAGCACAAAGCCCGATACTGGGGTTCTATCTCACAAACTGTGAGATCATGACCTGAGCTGAAACCAAGGTCAAATACTTGACCAACTGAGCCACACAGGTGCCCTGTTGTTCAAATTTACTTCTTTTTGTAAATTGCTATTTATGTCTCTATAAATTCATTTCAGCATTTCTTAAATTTTTATTATGTGCAGTTCTTTGAATTTCCTTTTGAACCTATTATAACACCCACCTGGTTCCTCATTAATTAATGAGTTAAATAAAATACTTGATACTAATCCATTTTACAGTGGTATGAAATTCATGATTATATCTTTACAAAGTAATTTTTTGGCATTATATTCATAGGAGAGAGCACACCTATGCTACATATGAATGGAACTTGAAGGAGGACTTAAATCCTTATCCTATACTCTATCCTGGCCCTATATTCCTTTGCTTTTCACCAGTGCTTCTGTAGAAAGTGTCTGCCCAACAGTGAATTTCATCCCCTATCATCCCATGATTTCTTTGTCTATAAAAGTCATGAGACACTGGATAACCCAAACAAATACTTAGAACATAATGGTGGAGCTGCTGTCAGGAATTTAGAGATGTGCTGTCAGGAATTTAAAGATACTGCCTCACCAAAAAACCCATCACTTGCTCTTCTACATCTTTGGCAATCAGAATTGTATTTACATGTTGTCAGGGATCAATGACTTTGACAGCAGTGATAACAGAATGCCAAAAAGGTAGATTCAAATGACATTATGCTTGGCGCTTCTTTTTATTTCCTTGGTTTTATAAAATTTAATTCTATCATTTGACCTTGTATTATCTAAAATTCTTGGAGTTCTTTTGTGGAATTCACAAAGGCAGGAGCAGAAAGTGGATAAAAATTTACTTCCTTAAAAAATGGGAAGAGGCCCTTTTCAAGGGATTTTCAAGGAAAAGCAAAATTGATGGGTTTGGAGTCCTCAACTTCCTTTCAGGACATATTCCTAGATTAGTTTTTTTGTATAGAGGTATCTATTCTTTACAAGGCCTTTCTAATGAATGGGAAACTTATTTATGCTACAGGTAAAATGTTTCTTACACAAATATAAAGTTTTGGAGATGTTGGTATGCTATAAGGTCCCATATTGAGAACAAAATTGCACCTCTCTATTAGATATGAAACATGTCAAGAAAATGTTTTTTTTTTGGTATCTATTTCATAAGGTGCTTAACTCTCAGACTGAAAATAAGAATGGAAAATGTGTACATGAGTAGAAGAGATCTATTGCCTAGTCTTCTGTTTTTAGCTGAGAATGAGATCAGAATGTTGAAGCATGTCATTCTAGATGTGAGTTACAAGCAACTTATGAGGTTGGGCAGTAACTAAACAAGAGAGAACCTAGTAAGACTCTTTTCTGAACACTTGCTAGCTAGTACAAGAGTAGAATCCTACAAAATTTGTAAGCTAAGTGGTTTAGAGTTTTTGAAGCTCTAAGTTTTTGAAGTATTTATTTCACTTTTGTTATTTCTTTGTGTTTGGAAAAGTCTTCTTGGTCTTCTTGAAATTTCCAGACTATATTAACTACACTAAGAGGACAAAAAAATGTGGTTCCAGTTCAATCAAAATATTAAAGGGCTTGAAGTGAACTCTAGGGCCAATATGCAATGGCAGCAGGAATATAAAATAGAAAAAAAAATCTCATGGAAAAATTAAAGGATGAGAGTGACTACCTATTTGTTAGCCATTTCTTCCTACAAAAATTTTATTTTACCAGTGAGAAAATCTGAATACATTGAATTAAGGAGGTTTTGCTTAACTACTGGCACCTCTAACAGAATTAAAAAAGGGGGGATTGGTAGACAGAGAAATGGGTAATTCTCTAGGATGTATAATATGTTTATATCATAAATATTTTTTAGAAGAAAAATTATAAAAATATATTTCACCCACATTGAACATTTCCCTTTATAACATACACATAATTAGGCATGACTCAGAGAACAGATAGCCTAGGTGCAGTTTCTTGGTCAGTAGATATTAGTGTTGGAACACAGGACATGCCATTGGAGTCAGGACTGCTAGATAATGGAAGGTCTTTAAGGAAACAAATATCTTTCTTAAAAGTATCTTCCTGGGGTGCCTGGGTGGTTCAGTCAGTTAAGCCACTGACATTGGCTCTGGTCATGATCTCACAGTCTGTGGGTTTGAGCCCACATAGGGCTGTATGCTGACAGCTCAGAGCCTTGAGCCTGTGTCAAGACTTCAGATTCTGTGTCTCCCTCTCTCTACCCCTCCCCTGCTCACTCTCTGTCTCTCTCTCTCTCAAAATAAAATAAAAGACATTAAAAAAAGAGTATCTTCCCTTAAAGAAGGAGGAAGGGAAGGGAGGAAGGAAGGAAAGAAGAAAGAGAAGGAGAGGCAGGCAGGGAAGGAAGGAAATGAAGGAGGAAGGGAGAGAAGAAAGAATATTACTTTGAGGGAGCAAGATACTATAAAAGTAGAAGTCACTTTCATTTCTTTAGTTCTCCAGTTCTAAGATTCTTTGATGAAAAGTGGGTTGCATAGTAATGTGGGAATTCAAAAGATACAATTGAGAATATGCCCAAGTGTCAGAGTTCACTGTGGATGCTCTAACATTTTGCAAATTAAGCTTTTCACTAACCTCATAAAAAGCAGTTGGAAAAGGGTGCCTGGGTGGCTCATTC
>NC_043716.1:30296227-30435928 GCF_006229205.1 Suricata suricatta
GAACAATGCTTCGTTTCTGTTGGTAATGCTTAGATATAGAATGGCTTCATGGTATATTTAACATTTTTACTAATCTGCCAAAACATGTTGAAAAGAAGTGGTAGCATTTTGCTTTGTGTATTTTGGGTTTTTCTTTTAATGTTTTTTTTTTTTTTTTTGACAGAGAGCACAGGCAGGGGAGGGCAGAGAGAGGAGGCAGATGATCTGAAACAGGCTCTGCACTGACAGCAAAGAGCCCAGTGTGGGGCTCAAACCCAAAAACTGCAAGATCATGACCTGAGGGTCTCATAAAGCAATGCTCAATTGACTGAAGCCACCCAGGTGCCCTATTGATTTATATATTTTGAATCTCTTTTATTTGGTACACTCATTTGGGATTGTTTTGTTTTCTTGATGAGTTGACATACTTTCATTATAAAATGTTCATCTTTATTTCTGGTAGTATTTTTCATTTCTATAATTTTGACTTTAAATTCACTGATCTCTTTTGCTACAATCTACATTATTTTTACCCAGTGGGATATTGATTTCAGATATTTGGTTCTTTTTTATATCTTTTCTGTTTCTTCTTAACAAGTTTTTGTTCTCCTTTAAGTCTTTAAGCACACCGAACATATTTATACTAGTTTATTTTAAGTCCTTTTCTATCATCTTAGTCATTTCAGGTTCTATTTCTACTGACTGACTTTTTCCAGATGATGCTATATTTTTGTGTTTCTTGGCACATTGAGAAATTTTTATTGGATTATGCTTCATGAATATTACACTGCTTGTTGTTGGGGATTTTTGTTGTCTTCCTTTTAAAAGTATTAGAGTTTGTTTTGACAAACAAATTATTTGCAGATCAGTTTGATCTACTCAAGGCTCACTTAAAGCATTACTAGGGAAAGTCTGCATTAGCTTTTATTCTAGAAATAAGCTACCTCTATGACTATGGTGTGAGCAGTCTGGGATATCACCTGAATAGCTCAGGTGTTAAATGAGAATGCTCCTTTCTGGCTGGCTGAGGTAAGTCATCTCCTTGTTCTGTGTGAGCTTTGTACATTGTTCAGATTGTCACCCCCCAACTGTTCTTCACCCAGTTTCAAGTAGCTTCACCTTGTGCACACATACCATATTATTTGGCACAAATTCATGGAAACCCCTGTGGAAATTTTTGGAGCCTCCATTTACACTCCTTCCCCATGGCTCCTTCTCTCCAGAATCCTGCCCTAGCAACTTCCCACTGCATTGAGATCTAATCTCTGTCTCTTCAAGGGAGCAAGCCCTGTATGTCTGCTCAGATCCCATGCCTCACACTGTGGTCTGGGATGTGCCTCCAGACAGAAAGTAAGAGAAACAGGACTCACTTCTTAACTTGTTTCCCTTTTAGGAAGGATCATAGTCATGAGCTGCCTGTTGTCCCATCTCTGAAAACGGTTTAATGTAATTTTCTCCCAGCTTTCTTGTTGTTTACAGTGGGATAATGTTTGTTTCTTGTTATTCCTTCATGTTATTCCATCATTTGAGATTAATAATAAGAAAATATGATCAAGCACATCAATATAGACTATCATTGAGGGATGGCCATTAATATTTTAACTTCCCTATTTCAAATATGGCTGGGAATGGTCTTAAAGCAGTCAACTGATAGTAAAAATAGAACTCTTCCAAAAGAAAGAAGCATAGCTGTCTGATTTTTTTCAGCAGAATTTTATTTTACATACTTGTCTCTTTTTTTTTTTTTCAAATTTACATAGTTTTCTGGCTCGAGCATGGGGTTAGTTGAGGGGATAGGGTAGTACTACCTTAATTTCAGGATATTAGGTACAATTAAGGCATCAAGGAAGAGTGGCAAAAGCAGCTTTTGGAGTTAGATATAAGGGACGAAGACTTTAGCTTAGTTGTTCATTAGCTATGAAATTTTACTCAGTTTCTCTGAGCCTCAGTTTAATTCTGTATTATACGGATACAATAATATTTGAATTATATAGCTTTTATTAGGTTTACTTGAGAAGTTACATAAATAACTTCCAACAGTTCTTGGAAGTGTTGTAAACTGCTAGTTTCCTTCTATTGGGGTGATTCAAGAAATTTATTGAGATTTATTAAAGATTTATTAAACTTTGCAGAGAATATTTCCTTCAAAGCAGAGAAAACTGAAATTTAGGAAGGAGGAACATGTTTCTATATGGTGTTTCTGAGAATCAGACTGTTAAAGTAAAATAGTTCCCGGAAATAATCTCTGGATACGTTATTCTTTTCTTTTTCTAACACATTTCTTTTTAAAAACTATTTCTTATTTGGCACTTATGCAGGTTATTCTCCATTTGACTTCTCCCAGACATTCTCCACATTTCTCTGCCCCGCTCTGTCTCCCAGAGAGCAGAATCCTACGGCATGTACCCCTCAGGCTCCTTGCTGTCTGCTTCTGGTTGTGTTTGGACAATAAAGGGAACCACCACCGCGAACCCAGAAGACAAAGAGAGGAGATGAGATGCCAGTACATTTTCTTCATGTCTGCATTTCTGCTCTAGGTCCTTTCTGCTTTGATTTGTTTGTTTAATTTTTTTTTGACAGAGAGTGAGGGAGTGCACATGAGTTGGGGAGAGGCAGAGGGAGATGCAAGAGCGCTGATTTCAAGCAGGTTCCACGCTCAACATGAAGCCTGAAGTGGGGACACCAGGCGCGATTCTGTGAAATCAAGATTCAGATGCCTTACTGACTGATCCGCGCAGGCACCTCTGAGTCCTTCCTGATTTGATTCTGCATTTCTGCAGTGCTGGTGAGGACTCCACAGTTTGCTCTGGCAAGTCCTCCAGCATAGATAGCTCCAACTCACTTAGCTCCCTTAAAGATAAAGTTTTTTCTTCCTTTTGTCCTTTTAGATCTAGAGGTAGCAAAGCTTCCTACCTGCTGTTGCTTGTCCCTGAGTACTTAGATTCTTCAGCCTTGCCCATACCTCCTTCAAAAATACTCTAATGAAATTATCTTTACTGTAACCATTTGAGTAGAATTCTTAATATCTGTCAAACCCTGACCATAACCATTTCTTGTGGCCATAGAAACAAATTACCATAAACTGGGTGGTTTAAACAACAGGAATTTATTTTCTTAGAGCACGTCTAGACTCCAGAGGTCTAACGTCAGGGTATTGGTGGGTCCCTGCTCTCTCTCAAGGCTCCAGGGGACAATCTTTTCTTGTGTCTTCAGGCTTCTGGTGGCTCCAGGGGTTTCTGGGCTTGTTGCTACATTACTCCAGTCTCTGCCTTCATCTTCACCTGGTGTCTTCTCAGTCTTTGTGTCTTATAAGGACATTGGTCTTTGGATTTCAGGTCCATGAGGGTAATTCAGGGTGATATCTCAAGATCCTTAGCTTAATTGCATCTACAAAGGCAATTCCGTAGAATAAGGTCAGATTTGCAGATTCTAATACATAAACACATCTTTCTGGGAGGGACTAAGACCCATACAAGATCCTAATGCTTAAAACCGAAAACAGCTAACTTGTTATAATTGAAAAGAAGGTAACTTGACCATACCCTTCCCCTCTATATACAAGGAAATAGAAGCCCAGCAATCAGACATGATTTACCTAATATCACAAACCTAGGTAGTAGAACTTTTAAATAGGGGCTCTCTTCATTCCTGGTATGTGGGTAGCTGAGACTAATCATATGATCAGTATCATTTACTATGCTAGTAAAAAAATTAGGCAATTGTGGCAAGGTTAAGTCTTCTTGCCCTTCAGGTGTTTTCTGTTTAGGGGGAACACAGTATTATTATTGCCTTTTAACCTAATGATTTTTTAAGCTATTGCTAAGGTAAATTAATATGGGAGGTTTTCCTGAGCTGAATTACCATCCAATAAAGATGGTTAAACATATTCCTTTCCCTCTCATAGCTCTGTAAATTAAAGTAGATTGAAGTCAAGACCATCAACTTTTTATTCACAGACACCAGGGTTCCTAAAGTTGTATGAAAGAAATACCCTCTCCTTCTTTGATGGAATATTCTTTACATATGGTGCTTCCTATTTCCAGTGGGATTTCCAAAGCTTCACATCAAGGAAAGTGGCAATTTTTCAGACTGTCCAGCTGGCTTGGTTATGAAGAACTGTCTCCTCATTTGGTATAATGTGTCTGAAAACAGGGAGGTGGGAGATTCTTATTCATCTCTCCTTAGTTTGGCTCTCAGGAGTGGCACTTCTGGTTTATCTATCCTAAAATATTTGAGTCAACTTTCCAGATCATGGTCTGGCAATCTAGGCAAAAACAAATATGCTTATTTTCCCCCAAGGAATTGTCAAATTGCTTGGACAGCACTCCGAGGACTTCATATTCTCCTCATTGTGTTTCAAAGTCTGCCAGGCTAGAGTCTGTTGATCTTCAGTGCCCTGGTTTGGGATTTTTTGATGTGCTGTGGCTCAATAGCACATTCTAACAGACACTGCAGATGGAAACTCCTTCGTTAAAATATTCAGGAGAAAAGAGAGATTTAAGCCTACAATAGCATTTCCCAAACAGACTAGGAAAGGCTAAAAATAAAATGTTGTTGTGTTTTTGCTCCTGGTAATTTTATGTGGAGTTTATGGGGGAAAAACACTAACACTTATTGAATGTGCAGGCCACTGTTTTTGTCAGCACTTCACCTTAATTCATTAATTTCACAAAGGCTATTGAGAGTCTTTTATAGCAAGCCATCTTCTAGGTCCTGAGGTTACTGTGGTAATCTAAAGAGACATAGCCTTTGCTCTCGTGAAAACTACTTTATAGAAGTAATAAAAAGGAAATAAACAAGTAAGTAATTAAGCCAGAGAGAATAAAATAAACAGGTAATGTCATAAAACAAAACAGATTAGTAAGTTACTTTTGCCTGTATGGTAGGAGTGAATATACTAGCTGATTCCTTAAAAAGAGGTTGGAGGTTCTTTGGGGGCAACCTGAGAAAACAGTCCAGATTTCCAGGGCATAATGCTACTTCTGTTTCACCTCTTATGAGCTGATGACCAAAATTCTAATCTTCCCTCAACCATAGAAGGAAGGACCCAATTTCTCTGGTATCTGATAGGCTGTTGGAACAAAAGGCTCCATGGGTGTATGTTATATTCATTAATGGCAAGAATAGAATCTCTTTATTCTATCTTTTATCCTTTTCTCCTTGACTAGATCTTAGGGATCTAGGACATGGAATTAAATTTTGGCTTGCTTCACCCATAGGTTGTGAGGATATTTTGTCTCAGAGCAAATGAGTCTTTAAACTGCTTGCTACATGCTTACTTACCTCTTTTCTTGGCAGCTTTTTTTTTCTTATTGCAACTTAAATATGGAAAGTTGTTCCTTAATAGGCCTAATATGCCCATGTATCCTAAGAAGGACCAACCTAAGACACTTAGAACAATTGGACTAATGCAGTCAGTCTGGCCCCATAAATGTGCATCTCCATGCTGATGGATGTTCTCTTTTATAATTAAAATATATTGATCATAGCACATTTGTCTTTATCAGAATGACCATGTATGGTCTTTTGAGGAATTGTTGTTTATTGGCTTGAGAAACTAATAGGCAGCTTTAAAAGAATATGTAGTTTTTCAAATTTATTTTCTGCCTTCTAAGTAGTTACATATTGCTCTTAGTTAAAATATGCCATCTTATCTGTTTAAAGCTTCCCCTAGAAGATATGTAGGTGGTAATAAACACTAATTAGTTCATGTGGCCATTCGGCAAACTGCTTTGGAAGAATCCAATGATTTGTTGTACAAATATCAGCTCTTTAGTGGAATATCTGATGTGAAGTGATTACAGATTTATAAAGAATGTAGACTTAAACCAAAGTTATTAAGTCTCTTGTGATCAATTCACCTGATGTCATGGGGGAAACAATTTAAGGAGAAGCTGTCCTAAATTAATTTTAGCGAGGGTCATACCTACCAGAATTTGCAATTCCACTTGGGGTATAGTTCATTCTTTAAGTGGAAACTGACTAATAAGAAGGAAATTATAATTCACTTTTAGAAATAATTCTGAAAAATAAATGCATGCCTAATGTATTTTCTGAACAAATTAGCATCTAGCTTGGATATTCAAATACCAAATGAAATGTCTTCCAAGTGCAATATCTAAGCTATATAAATATTTCAGGGTATATTAAACATGCATGGTGAGCTGTAAAAAAACTTAAACATAAATCATGACCAATTCTTAGAGTCTATCCCAAAGCACTATCTGAGAAATTTCCCCAAGTTTTAAGATGTCCCTTCTTAAATAATTTACATTATACTGTGATAGAGACTATCATGCACCAAAGAAGCAATCTGGAATGCTGTTAGAACAGATAAGAAGGGAATCTGATAGAGCTGGAGAGTCAAGGAAGATGTCTCTGAAGAGATTGAGAGATAAAGCATCCCAACCCTGGCTAAGTCAGTCTCTATCTTAGGTTTATGTAGCAGTTATGGTTTACTGGTTACCTAAAATCCATTTAAAACCCCTTCTCCTCTGCTGCCTCTCTTACACTGAGAGGTGGGCATGCAGCTCAGCTGTAGCCTGTGAGACAAGAATATCAACACAAGAAATCTGGGAATATTGGCTTTCCCAATCAAAGATGTAGCTGTTCAAACTCTCCCTCTTTCATCCGGTTTTCTGCTTTTAACATGATAACTAGGGCAGGTGCGGAAGCAACATGTAAGGGAATATGGCCAAGGAAATCACAGAGATGTTAGACAACTGTTGAGTCACAGAAACAACAGTGGTATCTACCTGCCTCTAAATTTTATGTTATTGGTGTTTATTCTCCTATTTAAGCCCATGTGTCAGGTTTCCTATTACTTGCATCAGAAAGCATTCTGAAATATTACTACTATAAATCCAGTATAAGCAATAGTGTGATTGACCCTAACAATCTAGTGCAATCTTGGGCTGCATTAGTAGAAATAAATGTGTCTAAAGGACAGATATTCATATGCTAATAGATACTCACCAGTTTTCCAATTCAAAATTGCAGGAAAGAAAGGAAGCCAATAGAATGTGGGTAGTGGGGTAGGAATGTAGGAGTAAGAGGGTAAAGGTGATTGCACAATGAATTGAAATGCTTCAGCTGAAGACTCTTAACTATAGAGGATAAACAGATGGTTACCAAAGGGGAGATGGGTCGGAGGATGGGTGAAATAGGTAAAGGCGATTAATAATATACTTATCCTGGGTGGTTTAATCAGTTAAGCCTCCAACTCTTGATTTTGGCTCAGGTCATGGTCTCACAGTTTGTGATATCCTGCCCCTGTTGGGCATTGGGCTCTGCATTGACAACCTTAAGTCTTCTTGGGATTCTCTCTTCCCTTTCTCTCTACTCCTCCCCCATTTGTGTGCACTTCTTTGTCTCTCAAAATAAATAAATAAACATTAATTTTTTAAAATTTGTTTTAATGTTTATTTTTGAGAGAGAGAGACAAACCATTAGTGGGGGAGGGCTGAGAGAAAGGGAGACACAGAATCCTAAGCAGGTTCCAGGCTCCCAGCTGTCAGCACAGAGCCTGAGGTGGGGCTCAAACTCAGGGACTGGACCATGAGATCATGATGAGCCACCCTGGTGCCCGAAACATTAAAATTTCTTTAACAAGAGTACATTTATCCTGATGAGCACTGAGTAATGTACAGAATTGTTGAAACTAATAGAACACTGTATGTTAGCAATACTGGAATTAAAATCTTAATAAAAATACAAATAAATGCTTCAGTTGAACTTCAGGATGTTTCTTGTGAAAATATTTTTAGAATGATATTTTCATATGAATTGTGTTTTAGAATCACAGGTATAACATAATTTTTGTTGTTTTATTGTTTTTTTTAACAAGAAAAATAATTGGTTTATATTTTATATCTCTAAATTTCCTGCATGTTGGGGCATTATTGTATCTCTGAAGTCAGGCCAGTTAGAATTTGATGTCTGATTTAATCATTAGTTTTGGAATTTAGGCAAATTACTTAACCTCTTTGAGCCTTAAGTGTTCTCATTTGTAAAACTGGAAGACTAAGAGTGCCTCACTCTGACCATCATTATGAGGATTACCTGAGATTAATTTAGCCCTGTCAGTGCCTAGCACGTTGTCAGTGCCTACACAGTGTCAGCTGTGATAACGTGATGCGGTTAATGACCAGCAGCTGTTTTCATACTTATAGGGTAGTAATGTTGTAGTGGCCTTGCTTGTTCAGGGTCAACGTCAGTATCTGCCTCTGTCTGTTCTCATATATCTGCTCTGCTAGATTTGTGATTTTTTTTTTAAATTTAGGAAAGGGAATTAGTTACCAAGGTTTAAGTTATGAAAAGTGATGAGACTCAAAATATTCATCCACATGTTATCTGTGCTCCATCCTATCCTCTTTCTCAATAAATAAATTTAGTCTTTATTAACCTTTCATCTGAGTAGTTTTGTTTTGTATTGTTTTCCTCCTTCAGATTTCTTATCCTGTTTACAGAGTCCACAGTCTACCAATGAATCTTCTAGAATACTAGGGGGAAGGTATATAAGATATAGTCTGTGTTTCTTAGAACTAAGAGCACAAGATAGGTATATTAATAGCTCCAGTGCAAACAAGGATAAATACTAGATGCCTAACCCCCAGCAAGTGCTGTAGGAAGTCAGAAGAAAGAATGATACCAGCAAGGTTGGCCTTGGAAAACCACAGAGAAGGTTTCAATAGACACATAGATTTGGAAAAAAACAAAAAACCAAAACACTGTTGACAGAATAAAGAACAGAGGGAAAGAAGTGGAGAACAGAGAGAAAAGAGGTAATGCCATAGTGGCAATTAAGGTTCTCCCTCCAGGACTTCCTGAAAACTTAGTGTGTGGGGAAGTGAACAGACCTATGTTTTACCCTCACAACATCTGAGATTTTCCTCTGAGCAGATGACTCTTTCAAAGAGCTTGCCACAGGCTTATTTACCTCTTTTCTGAAGAAAAAAATTTTCCCAATTGCAATTTTCCATTGTAAAGCAAGAGAGAGTTGATGAGGCCATTTAGTTTGTCAAAAATGTATCTAAAAAGTAGAAATTGAGAACACATCTGCTGAAAATGCAAACTGAAAGAGTTTAATTAGGTAAATTATTGTGGGATGAATATTTTGCATTTTTCTGGGGGGAAGAGTCTAATATTGAGCTTGGCTGTATATCATTGTGATTTACTCACAGTTTTAACTTCTGAAGTTTTATTTATAAAGGAAAGCCAAATCAATCATTTTATACTTTTTATTTTTACAGTGTCTATTTTTCTTCTGTCAACATTTGTCAGTTTATTTCTTGATATGTAATACACAAAGCAATATTGATACATGGATAATTGAAATTAAATATTCCACCTTCATGAAGCTTACCTTAAGTAGGAAAGGTGAGCTAAAATAACACCTTGTCAGGGCACATGGGTGGCTTAGTCTGTTAAGCATCTGACTCAATTTTGGCTTAAGTCATGATCTCACAATTTCATGAGTTCAAGCCTCACATCAGGCTCTGCGTTCACTCACAGAGCCTGCTTGGGATTCTCTCTCTCCCTCTCTCTCTGCCCCTCTCCTGCCTGTGTTCTTTCTCTTTCAAAATAAATAAACTTTAAAAAATATTAAGAAGTAAAAGAACACCTTGTCATATTTTCAACAATAAAAATTTCAAAGATGCAAACATAATATACATGACCTTTGCAGCACAATCTTCTTTGGAGGTGGAGGGATGATGCATTGGTAGATCTTGAATGCCATCTTGAAGGAGGTTCTAACTGAGGTAAGTTTTGAAAGATAAATAAATATTTTCCAAATGGCAGAGGGATCATAAGAAAGGCACTGAATGGGCATTTGGGCATATAAAAGGCATGGAGGAACTGAATTACAACACCTCTTTAGGAAACCATAAACAGTTCAGAGCTGGGAATCAAAATGATTAAGAAATGAGGCTGAAGAGGTAGACAGAGCCCCAAGAACAAAGAGACAATTCCATGGGCAGATCTTTCTATATACTTAAAATGGGTAGGCCAGTGAAGTCAGCCCCATTGAGCTCTGGGCTCATAGCAAGATACTAGTTCTGGATAAGGTGCTTTGGGGAGGACTCTATATACACATATATATATGTGTATAATTTTCATTTAAGAATGAATCTTAGGGGCTCCTGGGTGGCTCTGTCGGTTAAGCAGGGGACTTTGGCTCAGGTCATGATCTTGCGGTTCATGAGTTCAAGTCCTGCATTGGGCTCTGTGTTGACAGCTCAGAACCTGGGGCCTGCTTCTGACTCTGTGTCTCCCTCTCCTTCTGCCCCTCCCCTACTCATGCTCTATCTCTCTGTCTCTCAAAAATAAACATTACAAAATTAAAAAAAAATCAATACAAAAAAAAGAAGGATTCTTAAAAAGCCTTTATTGTTATAAATCTACATCCAAATCAACTTCATCAACATATATAACAGCCACTTGGTATTCCTTTTAATGGATGTACCATAGTTTAGTTAAATATCCCCCACTCTTGGACATGAAGGTTATTCAAACTTATGTTGTTATAAATAATTATGTGATATGTGCTTTCCAACTTTATAATTATTTTCTTGAGGATCCACTTTTAGAAGTATATTACTAGGATAAAAATTTGAGATTCTTATGATACTGACAAATTGCCTTTTATTTGTATTATATATCAACTTATATACCTACTGGCAATATATCTAATAGAATTTATAGAATTTCTTTCTATTGCCAAAATGAATCATTGCTTTACATATTAACTTATGAATAGGAAGGCATAATTTATTTTCCTAGTTTATCCCATAAACTTCCTTTGCACAAAAATCTAATGATGAAGAGAAATGTTATTAAAAAGACCTTTTAAATTGGAACCTCTTTAAACAGCAAAAACAATATCATAGCAACAACAAAAAAAAGGAATAAAAAATATTCCATGGCAACTGTCTTTGAAAATGCAACTAAAAATACTTTAGGAAGTAAATATATTTGAACTTACATTTACTAAAATAGATTTTAATCACAAGATAAACAAAAATGTTTATAACAAGTTTGAGTTTTGTAATTACTTCATGTATAATACAACAAAACCATATAGAATATCATTGTTTTGATCAATTTTTCAAAGGCATCTTTTTATCTTTTATTATTCACTTTCATTCCTTTTTCAAGTGCCTATCTTGTAGAATATACTGAGTTTCTTTTCTTTGATTATTGTCTGGTAGAACTTTCTAGGTTCTTACTAATTGTTTCTTATAGATTAATGATCTAGATAATAAGATTGAGGACCTTGTTTATTAATATTTTTACAGGTGATTCCAGCAGTTCTCCATCACTTCCTTTGCTTTCATAAAATCTTGTGTCTTTGACTGAATATTTCTCTTGGTTATTGTTTGATATTGTATTTGTAACATCTAACAATCAGCAAGAGAATTTTCCAGAAAAGCATGGAATGAACTGATGAGAACAGACACTAGAATGACAGTGGAATATTTGAATGGAACTAAGGGACCAATTAAATGATCAATGTATTTGGAAATATTTTCATGTAATGAAAACCTGTGTTTCCCTACAAAATGAGGGAACCATCTGGCCATATGGCATCTTTGTGTCATTTAGAAAAAGGTACCTACTCGAGGTAGACACAACTCCCAATTTGCATGTCTTGGATTCATGCAGAGAATAACCTGCCAACCATACATGGTGGCCAAGGTAATGGACTCAATTCCAAAATTCTATGGTAATATAAGAACAAATAATTGGACAATTTAGTTCATAAAAAATAATGATGATATTAATGGTTAAATTTATTGATTAAACATGGAAAAACTCTACAAAAATTATTGTAAATAGACAAGATGCATGGCTGATTAAATGTCACTTTAATTCAATAATTAATGCAGGTGGTCCAGTAGTAAAGTATTGCATTTATTGGCAGATAGAAGTCTAATGCCTGCTTTTATGCAGATGAATAAATAAGGTTCTATAGCTTTTCTTCTATTTGACATATTTTCTCTTTTATATTCATCCTCAATTTTCTCTTTAAGTCATATATCATCTCTAAAGTGTGCCTTTCCTTGTCCCCTGATGTGATTTTTCTCTTCACTGAGCTTCTGTAGTTTCTAGATAAGACGTTCATTATGCCACTTATCACAAATTCTCCTTTGTATTAAACTCACAAATGTAAGTCACCCCTTCCTAAATAGGGCAATAATGACATTTTACTTAATGACACTTTTCTTCATACCTCTTCTACTTCTTACTTTAAGCCAAGTGAAATTAATATTGAATAAACGAGTGAATTTCAGTCTAAGCTGTCCCAAACGAGATCGGGCGCGTTCAGGGTGGTATGGCCGTAGACACGAGTGGATTTCAAAAGATAGGAGTCAAGTGAACTGATGAGAAACATTTTACATTTTATATTTAAATTATTTTATATCAAACAGGTTATGTTGCCCATGATACAACATGGAAAAGGAACAACAAATGTGTAAATTAATGTCTCATTCTTTGGTCTTTCTCCCCTCATCATACAATCCCCCTCCTAAGGAGCAGCAGTGTTGCTGTAACTTACTCAGTGTTCCAGAAATAATCTTTATAAATACAAGGAAAAGTATATATATAGTCTACCCTTTTAAGCTCAAATTAGAGTAGCATATTATTCACATTGTTCTGTACTCTGCTTTACTCTATTAAAATATATTGTGGGGACATTTCCATAGATAGCAGTTTCCCAAAAGCTTTCTCATTATTTTTTAAACCAATATTATAGGCATTTAAGATATTTTGAATCTTTTGCTATTACAGAAGAAAAGTTGTAATTAATAACTCTGGATGGATGGATAGATAGATAGGTACTAGTAAATACCAGAAATGGAATTTCCTCATCAAAAGATGCATACCAGATTGCCCTTCATAAGATCTATAATGATTAATAACCCCTATCTCCACAGTGGAAGAAAGTTCCTGTTTCCTACGTCTCCCTTTCTTTCTTCTTCTTCTTTTTTTTTAAATTTTGCCCCTCCTAAAGGTTAAAAATGGTATCTGAAAGTACTTTTTACTTGCATTAAGAATGAAAATGAACATCTTTCCATACATTTCAGAACAATTTATATTTTTTCTCTAAACTTTTTGTTTAGATCTTTAGCCCACTTATGTATCAGACTAATGGTCTTTTCTTATTGACTTATCAGAATAATCTTTACATATTAAGGAAGAACACAAAACAACATAAAAACTACTTTTAAATTCTTTCCCTTTCACCATGTGAAAAATTAAGCATGAACTACAAATGCAAGAGATTTGCATTAGGCATAAAGAAGTTTTACAGAAAATGGTTATCATTTGCATTGATTTTGCAGAAGTTTGTGAGTATCCTTCTGCAAGATAGATTATGATAAAAGAATGGTCATAGTCTTTGAGTATGTCCAGCTTGAAATAAGCTAGACTAGATGATGTTTTGGGATACTATGTGGCCCTATGGATAAGAATGGTATTCAAATGAATACTGAATAATACACCATCCTCCCAAAGTTCCACAGAGATCACTTGGTTTCTTTTCTCCAATGTCTCAATTAGGAAATGAGGGATTAATTTGTCACACTTTTCACAGTGGATAACTGGTGGCCTGGAGACAGGTTGTCCAAGACATGGCTGTACCGCCATTATCATCAGCAACATCTTGGCCCACACTAAGTGCTTTCTCTCAAGCTGAAACCAGCAGTAAGCAAAACAGCACTGAACCAAACATCTGCTGAGATCCAACTGATTGGAAACTCTCTCTTTTTAAAGTTTCATGTGCTTTGTCCTTTTACAACATTCAAATCAACAAAAGAAAATCATGTATACAATGAACTTGAAAAAAGTGATTTTCAAATAAAGGTCCCTAAGCAGCACATCGGTGTTTTCATAGCATTTATCTGTCCTTTTTTTGGCTAATTATCTGACATACATAAGAAAACACTTCTAACAAAAATGTATGAATGGAAAATAGGTTTTAAAACAGTTAAAACACTTCAGGACTTCATTTACCTCTGGAATATGAATCAAATCCTAGGTTGAAAGTCCTGAAGTGACTACACATAACATGTGCATGCACATGTAAACTTGTATATGTCTTTAAAAATATCCATTAAAAACTATAGACTTGATATTAATTCGAATGATATCACTAACACTCCTTTAGGACATAGCTACCTTTAAGGAGTGAACATCCGGACTCTAACATTTATTCTGTAACAGGTGATGGATAGCCTCACTATTAAATTTATAACTGAGTCCTATGCATGCTAAGAATCTTGCAACAAACATTAAAGAAAACCTTCATTTCCTTTATAGAATTCATTTACCACTGAAAATAAATTAAGAATGCACATGAAACTCCAGCTCTTGCTCAAGGCTGCCGGATTCCTGAAAAATTTTGTCCAAAATATGGAAATAGATCAATGTAATGATTCAGTGGACAGAAGGAAGAATGGAAGACACTATAATAAAATGGAGCCATAACAGATGGTTAGTAAGAGATGTTCTGGTAAAGAAACGGGAACAAGTATAATTGGAAGCTGACTGGGGGGGGGATTGGTAGTACGTAGGAGTTATAAAAAGGGTCGGGGGGGAGTTATATGTAAAGCACAAACTGAAAAAGTGTTTAGTATTGTGGTTGTACATACTGGTAGGAGCCAGAGTAATCAAGGATGGGTCAAGTGTTGGTATACACGTACAAGTAGGAGCATGGATGGGAGGAGGGGCTCTCAGGATTTGGGTGTCTGCTTTGTTCTTCATGGACAAACACCAGCAATTGAGTGTTTCAAATACAGTTGTATTCTTTTCTGCCTGCAATACATCTATTTTTTAATTCTCCTATTGCATGTTTATTTCCTTACATTTTATCTCCTTACATTTCCTTATCATGTTTTAACTAATGGAGTCTCTTGGCTTATCTGAGTGTACACGTCATATAGATTTCTCTATACATTTGATGGATACCAAGTCTTTACGAAGCCACTTTTTTTTTAAGAAAAAATTCTCAATATTAAGATTATAATAAGGGATATTATCTTCTCATTTTTAAGAGTAATAAGAGATTTTCCTTGTTCTACAGTGATTTTTCTACAAGCCTAATGCTGGATATTTGCTTATTCATCATCAGAAAAGAAGTAATCCTTTGAGACTTACTGGTCAACATTTGAAAGAGCACATGGATTACTGTTTAGCTTCCTAAGTAATTAATGAGACATAAACTAAAACCACAGCGGAGTATCATTATACACCCATCAAATGACAAAAATTTAAAAGCCTGACAGTGCTAAATATTGATGGGATATGGAAAAATGGGAACTCTTTAATGCTGCTGATGTAGTACAAATTGGTGTAATTGCTTTTGAAAATATGTATTTTCTGATAATGTTGATCAAGAACCCAGTAATTACAATCTTAGAGAGAAATTTACCTGCCTGGTTATGCATCATGTTATAAGCAAAAGATTCTTTATGGCCATATTCATAAATAGACCCAGATTTGAAACAACTCAAATCTTCTTTAACAAGGGTGAATAGGGGCACCTAGGTGGATCAGTTGGTTAAGCATCTGACTTCAGCTCAGGTCATGATCTTGTGGTTTGTGGGTTCAAGCCCCCTGTCGACTCTGTGCTAAGAGCTCAAAGCCTGGAGACTGCTTCAGATTCTCTGTCTCTCTTTCTCTGCCCCTCCCCTGCTCATGCTCTTTCTTCCTCTCAAAAATAAATAAACATTAAAAAAAAACTTAAAAAAAAACAAAAGCAAGGGGGAATAAACAAATACATCCACGTGTTTCTCAACAATAGGCTATTTTACATTGCTAATATAAACAAACTATATTCATGAATAACAGCATTAATGAATCATACAAATAATATTAAATAAAAGAAATAAGAAAAAAGAATGTATACAGTATGACTCCATTAATATCAACTTTAAAACAGGGAAATAAACTAAGTTTTTCAGTGATGCAGACATTTGCAACAAATCTCTGAACAAGTAAAGAAATGACTCATTATAATGCCAGGATAATGGTTACTTTTGTGGGAATGGGGAATGGGAAGGCTGGAGACTTCTGAAATATGAGCAATGTTCTATTTCTTTTTGTTTGTTTGTTTGAGAGAGAGAGAGAGAGAGAGAGAGAGAGAGAGCAAGAGCATGAGCAGGGGAGGGGCAGATGAAAAAAGAGAGAATCCCAAGCAGGCTCCACACAGCACAGAGACTGAAGCGGGGCTCTATCTCACAATAGTGAGGTCGTGTCCTAAACCGAAACCAAGAGCTGGACGTTTAACTGACTGATCCACCAGGTGCCCCTGGTCTATTTCTTAAGTTATTTAAATATAAATATATAATATATTTATATTATTATATATTATGTATATTATATGTAAACCATATATAACATGTATATATTTATACAAATATAAATATAATATAAAAGTACTTTTATATAAGTAATTGTAAACATCAGCATTTACAGTCACTAAACTGAAATTATGTTTTATGTACTTCTCAATATATGAGATACATTATAAAATAAAGGGATACAACTAAGGACCTATTAGAATGTCCACAGTTTTGAACAATGATAACACCAAACGCTGTAGATGTGGAGTGACAGGAACTCTCCTACATTACTGGTTGGAATGCAAAATGTCACAACCTCTTTGGAAGACAATTGGGTGGCTCCTTATAAAACTAAACATATTCTTACCATGTGACTTAGCAATTATGTTCTTTGTTTTTACCCTAATGAGTTTAAAATTGTCTACATGAAAACCTGCACATAGATGTTTATAACAGCTTTATTCATAAATGCCAGATCTGGAAAGCAACCAACATGTCCTTCAACTGATGAATGGATAAATAAACTGTGGTCCATCCATACAATGGGATATTATTCAGTGCTAAAATGATATAAGCTATCAAGCCTTATTACTGAGTGAAAGAAGTCCATTTGAAAAACACTACATAGTATTTGATTCTAACTATATGGTATTCTTGAAAAGACAAAGCACTGGAGACAATGAAAAGATGGTAGGGGAGAGGGAGAAATGGACAGGCAGAGCACAGAGGATTTTTAGGGAAGTGGAAATACTTTATATGATATTATAGTTATGGATATATGTCTTATATCTTGTCTAAACCCACAGAATGTACAACACCAAGAGTGAACCCTAAGGTAAATAATGGACTTTGAGTGATTATGATATGTCAAATGAAGGTTCATCCATGGTAAAAAGTAATAATAATAATAATAAAGGTAAACAAATAACACTCTAGAGAGTAATGTGTATAATGGGAAGGCTATGCATGTATGGGGGTAGGGAGTACATAAAAGATTCTATACCTTCCTCCCAGTTTTGTGGTAAATGTAAAACTGTTCTAAAAAGATAAAGCTTTTAAACGAATGCAATAAAAGGAAGAGTGCGTATATTTCTTTGGTCTCATTTATTGTCAAGTTAGGAAACATGAGCAGATAGACATATCAAAAGGGAAAAGGCAATAAGCAATGAACACATGGTTGTTATTGGTTGATACATTCAGCTTTGCCAGTGAGCCTCACCAGACACTGACCCGGAGTTCAGTTTGATTCATGCATTCACCCTGGTGCCTACCCCTGGTCCGTATAAAGGCCACTGGTCAAAAATATTTGTTAAAAGTGTAAACGATAAATGATACTGCAGGATTCTCTATGGTCAGCTACTATGAATCTTAGAAAGTGCGTGCATTTGGTGCAGGGGCAGGGGAGAGGTAGAGAAGCGAGGCCTGTCATCTTCGTGATGGTAACAAGATCTAATTTAGGGTATAACAATAGCTAATAAAGTAAGAAGACTACAGAATTGTGAGCAAGTCTTATATAACAGGTGCATCAATAAACAGGCTCTATTATATATGTCAGAGGGGTGGATAGAGATGTCAGGTAAGTGAACATACCTAGAGATAAACGGAAAAGTCACTTGAGGAGAGAAGAGAGTTTGGGAGGTCATCTGCAGAACTGGGAAGTTGGGGTGGGTAAAGCAATAGGGAGCTTATGTTCAGGTGGACAAGTTCAGAAGCATTTTCTGCTAGCTGTGAACATATTTTGAATGGATAGCTTTGGATCCATGCAGACAAGTGTTTTTCAGTGAAGAGGAAGAGTGTAATGGCAATTGTTCCTATTTCGCTGGCTTCTGGACAGCAAGTCTCATGATAATTGGTTCTAATTGTAAATAATACATAGATAGAGGAGTCTGTATTAATTTACTCTAAATACTCAGAAATGTTCTGGAATATATTTATTGATCACATCTCTCTTCTTTCTTCTTGAACATTTGTACCCTACTGTTAGTGTATGGAGCAAAGGGTGAGGAGAGGCACATGACTTAAAGCAGAGGAGAAGCGGGACCTCTGTAAAGTGGGGCTGACTAGCATAGATACCATCCTCCTGGGGGGCAATTTAGTATTGAGGGTCAGAGTATGCACAGGGTGGGAAGGCAGTTCTGCAGATGAGAGACCAAGCATGGGATCAGCGTCCAAGCAGGGAAAGGAGAGTGTCCGTGGGGAGGGTGGCCAATCTAGTTGTGTCAGAGACATGCAGTTTGAGGACAGTATCTGAATCAAGTCATGAGAAAACAGATAAATCCCAATTGAGGACATCCTACCAAATCACCGGCCTGTCTTTTCAAGAATGTCAAGGATATGAAAGCCAAAGAAAGACAGTGGAACTCCAAACAGAAGGATACTAAAATGACACGATAACAAAAGGGAACAAAATGGCAGCAAATTTGAAGTTTGCTATTGTTATATTGTTATTATTGGGACACTTGGTGATACTTGAATGGAATCTGTGGATGAGATGTCACTACACCAGCATTAATTTGCTGTTTTGGGTGGGTATATTGTGATTATGTTGGAGAATGCCTTTATGTGTAAGAAACACACATTGTCTTCCTGGGGTGGATGAGGCATCAGGTCAGTATATGCATTGCTGATGAAATTCAAACTCAGGTAAATTTAATTACTCAGCTGGTGGTTGAAGTGGTGTTTGAACCTATGCTGTCTGATTTTTTTTCATTAGATCTCACCCTTTCTTCTCTAAGTTTTAGGGAGTCCTCTGAGGGCTCCTTGCTTCTCTGGGTACTCTGCATCTCAGTTTCTCCAACTGGGAGTGTCCACTACAGAGAAAAGCTGAATCTGTAATGTGAGATTCCTGTGAGAACATTTATAAAATGGCACTCCAGGCTCAGCCCAGATGTGACCACCGTGGAGAGCTCTCTCCTGGCGTCTTTTCCTCTCTGTTAGATGTGAGCTCTGTGAGAGCTGGCACCTCCTCATTCTGTTCATTTGTGTCTTCCACAGCCAGCATGCTGTCTGGCACAGAGGAGGTCTTTAAACTTGTTGGATGAAGACAACAGGAAAGTACAGTTTCCTTCAAGATCTACTCCATAATTCTCTAGGTATCCCATGCTGAAGTTACCCAATATCAAATGATCATTTACCAGCCGACTTTCTGGAATGACTTAGGCTTTTGTGCACTTTCCCAGTTTCACACCCCCGATAAGCCTGTCATTGACCTGTCATTTCAGAGCTTAGAATTGGAGAAATTGTCTTGCCCTGACTCCTCCTCAAACTGGTGCAAGAATAAAGCTAACTATGTTATCACATATATTTTTAGTAATAGCAGCTACTCTCTGTGGTCCTCGCTGACCTACATTATGCTTCAACACAGTTATGGGAAAGGTAGAGGTGGGTGTCAGACAGATAGAGGAGGCCAGCTATTAACATTCCTTTTCAGCAAGGTTAACAGTGTTCTCATTTGCAGATTGGAGAAAAGAGACAGAATTTTGTCTCTCATTTAGCTGGATTCACAGAGAGCAAGTTGAATTCCTGAATTTCATGAGAGTATAATCATCCCCATGGCAACAGAACTCTATCTGTGATGGTGATTTCACTATTGCATCAAAGATTCACATATGGTTTTTATTTATTTTTTGGAAGGTGAAGATCCTTATTCTTAATATTCCATATTGGCATCAGAAAAAGGAAAAAAGTCAAAAGTTAGTGATGAGGTAACAGACGTTTTAAATTCAGTGTTCTCTCTTGTTAGTCAGCCCTAGTGAGAAAGTTGCTCTCTTTTAAGGTTTAATTTTGAAGCTTCCTATTCTCACATTCTGATGTGGTAAATGGCTGCATTCTATTTCTATCAGACTGACAGGATCAGTCAGCCCTCAGATCCCAAACATGTTTGCAAACCATCTGTTACATTTACTAACAGAGCGAAACAAAAGATCTGGCACTTGACAGTGTTTCAGATATTAACTTTGAAGCCTCATGAATTTGCTTAAATCTGTTGGTGTGTTACATTCATCTATATACATTCCAGAAACTTGCACGGAAACCTCTACCTTTCAAAGCCCTGTGATTTCTTTCCTAAATGCTATCATTAGAATGCAGAAGGCAAGCTGTAAGCACCCCATCGCCTTTAACATAGAACCGTGTATTACTCTTGGAGGGGAACAGGATTTGTAAATATTTTATTATATTCTTCTTGAACATAAACATGCAATTATTCAAATCCACGCCCTATGCTTATACACTTGAACTGTGTAATTTGCCAGAGATCCATAAAGGGATGTCAACTGAATAGAATCAGGGGATTAGAGGGTAAAAAGCATTTAGCAGTAATTTGGGGGTAGATGCTATTTTGTGCTTAGCTAAAGGGTTCTCTAGAGTATGGCAGAAAATATTATTCTGGTTGGAAAGAGATGAGCCATTGGACAGAGCTTTTCATCATTTCATGACTGTTTCTCTGCCAGAGTCCAATTGAGTAAAGTATAGGACAAAAATATTGTTAGCATGAAGTGGGTAGGAGTCACAATGGTAGTAAACCCATACATTTGTATAGTGTGCCCCTGTGTTTATCTGACTTACTCCTTTCGATGACCCTGTGAGAGAGAGAACAGATATTCTCTACTTTCTGTACATGAGGAGCTAGACTTAAACAAGTAACGAGTTTCATTTAACATCCTAAAGTTAATAAGAGGGATCGGGGAGGTATGGTGACTAACCATTCTGCTTAGATATGCCAAGGTTCTGAGGACACTGGACTTCCATTTTAACCCTGAAGGGGTTCCGAGGTTGTGAGACTTCCTTTGCTAAAAGTAGGAAAGTCCTGGAAAAATCAGGACAAATTGGTCACCTTAGCTAGAGGAATTCTGACTTCAATCCTCTTGTGGAATACGTCAGAGTTTATTGGTCTGTTTCAAAATTTTGGTTTACTCAATGTACCTTTGGTTTCTCAAGCTGGAAAGCTGAGGCTTGCAAGGTTGAGGTATCTTGCTGTGGATTTCATAGGTTTGGTTGTTTTCCACAGCGTACGACAAAACAGGGTTTATCCTCAGTGTTTTGAATCACACTCTTTCTTCCCATGAAAGCTTATCCTATGTGCTAGGGAACACTGAACCTCACAGTAAAATTTACAATTAATCAGAGAAAAAAAGTAATTTGTAATGCACCGCTTTCATTTGGAAATGAACTACATTATCTACACATTGTTTGGTCTCTATGAAGCATTTGTGCTGCCACAAGGCCATTGCATATCAATAGTTTGCACTGTGAGCTGAAAATTAATTCCAGTAGAAGCTCTAATGTCAGGATTCTCATTTTTCACTGTTGTCTGTACTTTAGGTGCCAAAAGCTCTACGTCTTAACCCCTTACTTTCATCAGAATGCTGTCCTAGCATAAAGTGACATCATCAGAAGTCTTGAAAAACACCGCGGTGTGGCATTGCATATAAAGTGAGGCTCAGAAAACTAACATTTTGGATCCAGTAATGCTGCTCGAAATCACCCTTTGATGAGAATAATTGGAAAGGAACAGACATGGCAAAACCCAATTAATTTGCAACTTTGGTTTCTCTGATTATGTCAGTGACATGAGCAATTTTTGACATGTTTTGTTCAGAAGATTTTGTTTCTAAATGGTAAACATATGATTTTTAAATTTTTTAAGAAAAAATACAACTAATAAACACTGAATATATGGAATCATTGAGGCAAGAATTATTGAAGTCAGGTCTCCTCTCCTTGGAGCACCTGAGTGGCTCAGTCATTTGAGCAATTGACTCTTGATTTTAGTTCAGGTCATGATCCCAGGGTCGTGGAATCAACCTCTGCATTGGGTTCCATGCTGAGCATGGAGCCTGCTTGGGATTCTCTACCTCTCTCTCTCTCTCTCTTTCCCCCTCTACCCTGCTTGCTTGCTCTCTCTCTCTCTCTCTCTTTCTCTTTCTCACACACACACACACACACACACACACACATTAAATAAATAGAAAGATAGATAAAGTCAGATCTCCTCAATAAAGAAATAAAGATCTTTTTAAAAAGTTTATTTATTTACTTTGAGAGAAAGAACACAAGCAGGGAAGGGGCAGAGATAGAAGGAGAGAAAATCTCAAGTAGGCTCAGCACTGTCAGCACAGATTCCAATGCAGGACTTGAACTCATAAACCATGTGATGGTGGCCTGAGCCAAAAGCATGAATTGGATGCTTAACTGACATAGCCACCCAGGCACCCAAGAAACAAAGATTTTTATTACATTCTGCTTTTTAAGATAAATCCAGGTATAAATATAACAAAACATATAAAAATTATATGCTGAAAACTATAAAATACTGATAAGAGATTAAAAAATGTAAATAAATAGACCAACTGTGTTTGTGAAATGGGGGATTTAACATATTAAAGATATCAATTCCCCCTACACTAATATACAAGTATAGTGCAATCACTATCAAAATCTCAACAAAAAAATTTATATAGATATGATGATTTTAAAGTGTATATGGAAATACAAAGGAACATAGCTAAAATCATTTTGAAAAAGAAGATTAAAGTGGAAGGAAAAAACCCTACCAGATTTTATGACTTTTATGGCTTATTATGTAACTACAGTATAGACTGACATGGGTGGAGGGATAGACACAGATAATGGAATAAGAGAACTTGGAAATAGATTTACATAAGTACATCCTGCTGATTTTTGACAAAAGGACAAAAGTAATTTAATGGAGGAAATACAACTTTTTCAGAAAATGGTACCAGAACAACTGGACATCAACAGGCAAAACAAAACAAACAAGAAAAAAAAATGACTGAAACTTCACAATTTTATTTAAAAACCCAAGATGGATCACACACATGATATAAAAATAAAACTAAACACTTTTAGGAAAACAAAACAAAGAGATAATATTTGGGATCCATGGTTAAGTAAAAAGTTCTGCGACTTAACACCAAAAGCACAATTTGTTAAAAAAAAAAAAACAACTAATCGGCTTTCATAAAAATAGAAACTTTTGCTCTGAAAATGATCCTGTTAAAAGGTTGAAAGAAAATACTCAGACTGGGAAAAAAAGATCTGCAAACCACATATTCAACAAAGGATTAGTATCTAGTATATATAAAGAATTCACAAGATTGAAAAGGGAAAAAATCCAATTACAAAATTGGAAAAAGATTTGAGAAGACATTTCAATGAATAAGGTATAAAGATATCCAATAAACACATGAAAGGATTTTCAATATCATTAGTCATTAGGAAAATGCAAATAAAAACCGCAATGATGTATCATTATCCCTATTCAGAATGGCTAAAATAATGACAATACCAAATGGTATCAAGCTATCAAGGATGCAGAAAAATTGGATGTCTCCTATCTTGCTAGAGAGAATGTCAAATGGTATACACTCTGGAAAATAGGTTTGACTATTCTTATCAAGCTAAATAATGCAACTATCACATTGCCCAATATTAAACTTTTTGACATATATCCCAGAGAAATATAAAAATTAAAAAAAAAAAACAAAAAAACAGACCAGAAAACCTTGTCTTCCCACAAAACCTGTATGCAAATGTTTATATCAGTTTTATTTGTAGTAGCCAGCACTGGAAATAAGCCAAATACCATTCAACAGGTGAATGATTAAACAAGCCATACCATGGAGTACTACTCAGCAATAAAAAGGAACAAACTATTCTATGAATCTTCAGAAAAATACACTGCATGATAAAGTCAGACCCAAAAGGTTATATAACACAGTTCCATTTGTATAATATTCCTGAAATGACAAACATTATGGAAGTAGGGAACAGAACAGTGTTTGCTAGCAGTGATGTAGGGAATAGGGGCAGGAAGGACATAGAAGTGGCTATAAATGGGAAACATGAATGATCCTTGTGGTAATGGAAATGTTCTGTAACATTTTTTTAATTTTTAATGTTTAATAATTTTTGAGACAGAGAGAGACAGAGAGAGAGAGGGAGGGAGGGGCAGAGAGAGAGGGAGACACAGAGTCTGAAGTAAGCTCCAGTCTCTGAGCTGTCAGCACAGAGCCCGATGCGGGGCTTGAACCTGTAAGCCGTGATATCATGGCCTGAGTTGAAGTTGGATGCTTAACCAACTGAGCCACCCAGGTGTCCTAGAAGTTTTCTGTATCTTGACTCTATCACTGGTAATATTTTGGTTATGATACTATACTATAATTTTCCAACTTGTTCCCATTGGGGGAAATTGGGTAAAAGATACATATAATTTCTCTATTATTTTTCAAAACAACATGCAACTCTATCATTATCTCAAAATGAAAAAAAAATTAGAAAAAAAAGTCCAGTCATAATCTTGTAACATGTTTCATACTATAATTAGGTGATGCTTTGGGTGATTTTAGTCACCCAGAATTTGCTATGAGTTATTTTTTAGATATGATTAACATTGAGTAAAGCAGTTTACCCTCCATTATATGGATGGGCCTCATCTAAGCCATTGACGGTCTTAGAAGAAAGGATCAAGGTACCCTAGGAATTTCATTTCCTGATCATTTTCAGATCTAAGACTGCAACATCAGCTCTTTCCTGCATCTCCAGCCTGCTGGCCTGCACTATAGATTTTAGACTTAACAGTCCCTGCATCTGTGTGAGCCCAATTCCTTAACAACAATCTCCTTTTTGTCTCTGTCTCTGTTCCTATCACTGTCTCTGTCTCTCTCGCCATATCCCATTGGTTCCATTTCTATGGAGAACCCTAACTAATAGAAAAGCAACTTAAGGGGAACTCTTGTGAAAATAAATATTTGAACTCTCTCATAAACCTCGGTGATTGCAATGTCTACTGTTTCTCTGAGTCTACCCTCTCCCCTGGCACACACATGCTTTCTTGCAAGTGACTTCTTTTGGGTCAGGAAACGCCTTCATCTGGGTTAGAAAACAGTCATCTCTGAGGAATTTGATCATCCACAGCCAACACTTCTCTTCTATAATGGAGATATGGAGAAGGCCAGTTACGCTCTAGAAGTATTGATCTTTTTGTCAGGTTTTTCTAAATAGCTTTCTGAGTTCAGTGATATTTCTTTAGGGCAAGAGTAAGCCCTCTAAATAATCAAAGTTGCAGAAGGGATTATTTTGACAGGATGCAAGGCGGGCAGAATGGGGAAGATCTACCAGGCATGTGTTTCTTTTAAGATGTCCAGAGTTGTGAGGATACAGGAGGAGGAGATGCTATACAGTTAGCTATGGCCTTGGGAAAGAACTATTTTAAAGTGAAGGACACTCCTGAAAGAAGGAAAAACACACAGGACTATATACAAAAACCAGGAGATCCAATAAGTTTATTTCATTTAAATGTGGAGGCTCTCACTTTTTTAGTAGGAGGCAGTAAGGGTCATGTTTACACACACACACACACACACGCACACACACACACACACACATATATATATATAACAAAATGTTGCTAAGAAACATTATGCTTCCAGAACATCTTGCCAGTTGGTTCTGAAAGAAAAAAGTCAGGCACCTCTGGAAGAGTGGGTAAGACAACAAAAACAAGAGGGATTTTATCTATGAAATTATTGTATAAATATACATTCCGGAATTTATGTATCCATATAAATGTTGTCCTTCAAGCTGACTGGTTTGTGTATGGGTGTCTTGGATAGAGGAATAAATGGTTATACCAACTATGTTTTGGCTCCTTTTTGGGAATCATACTTTCAGGCAGTTTACGAATAACACCAGAGTGGTGTTCCCATCACTTATTGTATGATGTAGTACAAAGAGTACAGATTTGGCAATAATTAACCTCCATGGGTCTTTGTTTCCTCATCTGTAAAATGAATCTAATATATAACCTGAAGATATTATTGTGATAGCCATAGATAATGATAGTTTTGAGTGCTTACATCAGGTACTAGTCTCAGCGCTTTATACACATTTGGTTGATGGGGCGCCTGGGTGGCTCATTCAGTTGAGTGTTTGGCTTTGGCTCAGGTCATGATCTCACGGTTTGTGGGTTCAAGCCCCACATTGGTCTCTGTGCTGACAGATAGCTCAGAGCCTGGAGCCTGTCTTCAGATTCTGTATCTCCCTCTCTCTCTGACTTTCCCTGTTCACGCTGTTTCTCTCTGTCTCTCAAAAAAAAATTAAAAAAATACACATTTGGTTGAACCTCACAATGCCGTATAGTATGTGCTTTTAATAATCTCCACTTAATAACTTGGGAAAATCAGGCTTTAAACAATTAAATTTATCCAAGAGCACAATTTAGTAATTGAAGGAGCCAAGAGTTAATTCCAGTTATCTCTGATTCCTATCCTAAGGTCATATTCTTAACCACTGTATCATAATTTCTCTCACTAATTAAACTGACCAAAAGTACCTTTTATGCTGTAGACATAAAATAGATATTCAAAATTAATTCATATCATCTCTGCTCTCTTTTAGAAGCCCATGGATGGTTGACTTGATTTATGAATGATTCTTTTCAAATGTAAAAATGACTAGAAGCAATGATGAGCTTTAGGTAAATTTTTATGTGATTGACTCTGAGAACAAAATACCCAGGAAATTAAAGCAATCCAAACAACACACAAGTAAATATAGGTAGGCAAGTTCACTTAGCTTTCCATGTGCATATATTTACAAATAAAGATGGAAAGATCCTCCTTCCTTTCACCTCCTCTAATAAGAGTTTGGCAATATAAATGTCTCTAACTCAGGAGATCATTCTACTCACTGGATCATTTATGTTTTTGGCTGCTCCCTGGCATTATGTATTTGTAACCCTGGTCATCTGGAGATGACTCCAGTGTGTATCACTGTGTCAAGAGAAGGAAGATTCTGGAGTCACATCTTAAAAAATTGGGGGCACTTCAGCTGTGATAGGAGATAGTGATGGGTCGTGGGAAGTATTTTATGTCTTACAATCTGGATTGATTTTACTATTGTTAAAAGGCATTGCAAGAGGGCGCCTGGGTGGCTCAGTTGGTTAAGCCTCCGACTTCGGCTCAGGTCAGATCTCACGCTTGTGGGTTCGAGCCCCGCGTCAGGCTCTGTGCAGACAGCTAGCTCAGAGCCTGGAGCCTGCTTCAGATTCTGTGTCTCCCTCTCTCTCTGCCCCTCCCGCTCTCATGCTCTGTCTCTCTCTGTATCAAAAATAAATAAAAACATTTAAAAAAAAAGGCATTGCAAGAGTAAATTCTAAAATACTTGATGTGATTTGCATAATAAATAAACAGTACTTCCCAGAGGAATGGATGCTCATCACCTGGAAAGGACATCAGGCTAGCTAGCAGAAAACTCTGCTCATCTTCTGTGGAGGACTGATGATCTACAGGAAGTCCAGATATGGTTGCATCAGTTGTTTATTGCTAGCAATCCCTGATTAGTTAGTACCTGTGCCTTACCAATTGTTAAATGTTTTGGGTATGAATAAATACTAATGGTACTTCTGTTGTGAAAGACAGAATGGAGCCCAGATGAGAGTGGATTATTGGCTATAAAGAGGTGGTTGAGCTGTAAAACATGAGGACTTCAGGAGAATGACAATTACATCTGACCTGTTAATATACCTCTATTCTGCTAAAGAAAATACAGTCCCCCCTTAGGTCAGGAAAACAACTCCAAAATCCCCTTGTTCTCACTTAGAGCACAGAGAGAAAGCCATTGCTACTTATGGTCAAAAGAAAAACAAACAAAAAACACTGGTTCAAGAAACAGTTCATAGCACTAGCACAGCAGACCACCAGAAGAGTGGGAGCCACACTGAGGCAGGCAGGGAACCAACACATATTGTGTGAGTCACTGGGAAAACAGAAGCATCATGTAACTGTGATGCATGCCATCTATAATTCTGGTAATTTTCTTCAACCAAAATCAGAAAGTGAATGTGAGAAGTTTTAGATTCAGGTCATTTGGGGACTTTAGAATGTATATGTTGCAGATTAACTAATATTTATAGCTTTTTTTTTATTGCAGTACAACTTATTTTTAAACCAATATGGTTTAAATTGGGGTCACTGTAATCAGCATACTCTGGTGTCCACTAGCATTATTTTCTAGTCTATCTATTGGATGTTATATGACTCTATCTAGTGGATGTTCAAACCCAATAAGACATGTCATCTCAAAAAGTAACTTGGGCCATGGTCATGCATGCTGCCCAGATCCTGCATTGTAAATCCACTCCAAGTCACTTAAAAACCATGAGTGACATGGCCAGCATGAACTGATAGTGATATATTAGCCTCTGTCTCAGTATCACCCAGGAAATTACATGGTGTCCCTCATGAATCTACTCTTCTAGTTCTTTTTTTTTCAATGCCACTGATATCCTTTGTGTTCTATGTTGTGCCTTTTTGTTACCAAAAGGTACTATAGTAAGTGATCATTAAATGAGACCTATTTAAAGAGGATAAATCATCCTTATTGAAAAATCATGAAACACTTATTCCAGTTTGGCTCTTCAGAGGCTATCACTGTACCTTCTACATGTCAGTTTATATCCCTGATATTAATTCTCTCATCTATAAAAATGTGGCTCAATTAGCCTGTTCGAAGAGCTTATGACTAAATGACTGTAACTATGAACTGCTTCCCTCTGGGAAATACAGAATCAGTATTACAGGGGACTTGGAACATGAGAGAATTTAGAGATGATTCACTGAATCTAGAAATGGAACCAACAAGAAATAGTTTCTGAGAAATTTTGAAGCCAAATAATATAAAGTATTAACAGCAAACATGGTTGTGATTTAAATGCTAAATCAAGAAGACAATGAAGAATAATAGGGTTACATGCAAGATTGGTCTTTTTATACTTTCCTGACTTTGCTTTCTACTTGTAACCTTTAATTCAGATGTCATGATTTTTAGCAATGGCCCTAAACAAACCCCTTAACAAGGTATAATTGCAGCAAAACAAAACAACAAGCAAAATGCATAGAGAAAAAACAGTTAAGTTCTTCAAGAGGCTTCCATACTTTCTGGGACCCCATAGGACAATAAAGCACTGTATTCATTCACTTATTTATTCATTCAACAAATATGTATTGATTAATTACTGTGAGCCTGGCATTGTGCCAGGTGTGGAGGTCATGGGAATGAACTAGATAACCATTACTTCTACTATATAAATCTTGGTCAAGCTGGGGCTACAGAGGAGCCCACAAATAGCTAAATACAATGTTACAAGTATTGTGAAAAGAGATATCAAGTATGGCATGATAGCCTGCAGGAAAAACACTAATCTAGATAAATAGTTCTCTATCGGGGTGATTTTGCCTCTCTAGCAACATGTGGAGACCTACTTGGTTGTCACAGTTTTGGGACTGGGGATGGCTACTGGCATCTAGTGGGTAGAGGCAAGTATGTGCTAAACTTCCTACAGTATACAGGACATCACCTATCTCAGAGAATTATCCACCCCAAAATGTCAATAGTGTCAAGGTGAGAAACCTTGATGTAGACGTAAGGGGTTATGAAAGGCTTCTTTGAGGAAGTGATATCCAGTCTGAGAGGTGAGGGAGGAGTAGGTGTTAGAAATCCATTGAATTTAGCAAGAAGGAGTTGTTGGTGACCTTGGCAGGGAACAGTTGGCAATGGTTGGAGGAGTGAGTGGGAAGTGAGAATGTGAAGAGCTAGAAACATTTCTTTGAAAAAGCTTGGCTGGGAAGGAGACAGATCGTGCAGAAGCCAAAGTGGGGTGGGATGCTGATGGGTAATTATATTTTGTTTGGTTTGGTTTTAAAGATGGACACGATTTGAACATGTGAAATGCTGGTGGGAGAGACAAGTGGAGGAGGAGATATTAAAAGTACAAGGGTAAAGGGAGAATTGAGTGAGACTTCCATATATTACATGATTCTATTTACATGAAGTGTCCAAAACACGCAAATGTGTAGAGAGAGGAGGTGGATTAATGATTGCACAGGGCTGGGGTTGGAGGTGAGTAAGTTGGGGTAATAGGTATGATTATTTTGGAGAGGGGTGAACGTTTTGCAAATTGATTGTAATGATGGTTGCACAAACATATAAATATACTAAAAACCATCATATGGTGCCATTTAAGTAGGTATATAAATTATGTTTCAATAAAGCTGTTACTTTAAAAAAATGAGAGGGGAAAAGTGGGGGTGAGGAGAATGTGACTCACCAGCAGGGGGAAGTGATGAGTTTTAGGTAAGAGAAGGGACAGCTTTCAGGTGACATGAAAGAGAATATCTGATGGGTCGAGGTGAAGACGGCACCTTAAGATGGCTGGAATTTGAAAGAATCCAATGACTTCTGTGCATGCATATGAAGTAAAGGTATGGGACAGGAGATCAGCTGAGAGTGCATGAGGAGGTGGTGAAAGGTCTGAGAAGAGTATGCAAGGTTAACTGTTGCCGCAAAGAAGAGACTGATGAGTAAGGAGTCAAAGGGTTTGCCAAGCAGCACCATGAGAATAGTTGACTTTGGAGACTGTGACTTTATCATGGCCCCAATCTGCCATGTCCTGTTCCTTCCACCAGTGGGCTTGCAGATGTGGTAGTCAGACAATAGGCAGTAGTTATGAATGACTCAGATTCCAGGTCCCCTTGGGATAGGGCTATGGAAGGACAGTGGTGGGGCGTGATGAAGATAACAGGGTAGGATTGAAGCTGTAGTCTGTAGACCTTAACTGGGGGTAAAGTGTGATGTGAGAGTACTGAATTTTACTTGTGCAGCAGGCCAGTTTCTTACAGCATATTACACAGCTACGGTAGCACCAAGAATCTTAATAGTTCAGGTTTACATGGTGCATTATCATTTATAGAGCATGTTTGCATATTTTGTTTTCTTTCCCTAATAATGATGTCTGCATTTTATGTCTGTCATTATTTATGCATGCGATCATTAGAAAATATGGAAAACGACTCTGTGTTTTTGCCCCTATGCATCTAACCTCAACGTATACACACACACATACAGGCGTGCGTGCACGTGTGCACACACACACACACACACACACACACACACACACAGAGTTGTTCCCAAAGCAAGTATATTATAAATGAAATACAACAGTCTTGCTGAGCAGAGATGACTTAAATGAACTCAGAATGTGGTCGCAAATCACCTACAATTTAAACACCAATTACATCTCTTCAAGTTGTGTAGATTAGGGCAAGTTATTTAAACACTCCTGATGTTGACTGATTAATATTTATAACAAGTGTATGTTACCTATCCTAACTTGTGCTTATTTGTAGGTGTTTCCCAGAAGGTTTGCTACTCAGCAGCACAGGTTACCTGCATTGCTCTCCTAGCTGCTGCCTTGCCACGTGTTCTAGTCCCTCTGCTTCCAACATAATATCTGATCTCTTTTCTTCTTTGTGTTTTTTCCAAAAGTAAAAGTAATGACCCCAATCACCTGTCACTTAAAAGGAAATACATTATTTTTAACTAAAACCAATTGTAATACAGCATTAAGATACATATCAATTGAGCAAGTCCTCTTTAAACATTTCTTAGATCATCCGCCTTGCTCCAAAGCTCCTGTCTCTCTGCAGTAAATGATGCATAGCTGTCACTGGCCCAAGATCAGGCCTCCAGTGTGTAGTCAAGAAAAGGAAGTCTGAACTGGTGCTCTGCTGGTGAGGTGATATATTAAGCTATCTACCCTGATCATGACGTCTCTGACCTGTTTCTGTGCAACAGTTTAATAGAGTCTGTAGAACTGGAATGTGCTCATGTAATAGGAACCGGAGTCTTTGTTAGTGAGTTCAGGCTTGTAACATCATTGCCCTTACAATCAAGGGAAAGAATCAGGGTGGTGGATTCAGCTACACGCATGGCTTTGGAAAGCAAGGCCAGGAAGGGGTTAGCTGCAGCCATGGGGATACTGGTCAGTATTCTAAGCAGGCAGGCTTGGTCTCTAACAAGGAGCCAAAGGACATGTCACAGTCCTAGAGTATAGAATGGAGAAGAATAGTGTGTCCCAATTTGTTGTCCTTTACTGATGCTGCTTTCTAAATTCTTTGCACTAAAAACTAGCATTATTCCCTGGTTATAAAAACTCCCTTTGGGGGCTGTACAGTACGTGTGTTTTCCTAGGCATTTGAAACAACTAATGGGAAAGTTTTGTGTCTCCGTGTGGTTGTATGTGTGTCCTAGAAAGTTGAAAGAGTCCTCATGGAATAAAGTGTGTGACAATGCTTTGTAAAAGGCAAAGCACTACAAACTTGCAAGGAATTATTATTTCTTTAATTGAATTGAATCTTCCATGTATCTACTTCACTTTCTCTGTGCCATCCTCCCGATCCCCATCCTGAGCTAATTGTCATAATCTTCTCTAATGTGTTAACTAAAAATAGCTAGAGGTATTACATCTCCCTGGGGTGTCTGGATATATATTCTCATATTTATCCAATTAGAATGATTATTCTTTTAAAATAATGAAAGTAATATATACCTCTTATAAAAATTGGAAAATACATGAAATAGTGAAGACAATAAAGTTGTCATCCCACCACATCAAGATAATCATTTTTATGTCATATTTTGGTTCATTTTACTAGAGATACTAGGAAATAAAAACATATATATTTTACATATTATGATCATCCTGCATATTAATTTTTAATTTTGCTTTTTCATTTCAAATTATACAGAGAGAATTTTATGTTGTGATTAAATGTTCTTCAAAAATTACTTTAAGGGCTTTATCATGGAGCATAAATCATTTTAAAACTAATTCTCATGCCAATGGATATCTTTATTATTCCCAATTTTCATTATTTTTAAAGCTAATTAACATTTTATCATAAAGCTTTGATTTGTTTTCTGAAATTTCTCCTTATCTTCTTAGGATCATGTCTCCAAATGGTATTACAAGTTAATGAGATGTCAAATGTGTGCATATTTAGTGGAACACTCTTTCAGGTATAAATGACTTAATCTGGATTGTAAAATTTTAGACACTTTGTCAGGAACGGCAATGAAGAGAATGCGTGGTAATGAAGGTCTCTTATGTTGATGTAGTCACATTCTGCCCACCAGAGAAAGCACCATATGTGTCCTTGGCATTTCAAAGTTTGTATGCCTTCACTGAAAGGTTTACATGTGTTCTTTAATGACACTGTCCTTACTTGATATGGCTTCTAACCTTCTCAACCTATTAGATCATTTTGGATATGTTTTTATGAGTACTTGGTCTATATATCAACACACAAATTGTACCATCTTCTCCTTTGTTATATATTTAATCTCTCCATCACTGAGAGTGTATGGATGTGCATTATTTATTATTTGTAACTTACACTATATACTCTTAGACTTATGGCTCCTAAAGGTGATAAAATATGTTATTTGTTTATTGTATTTGTCTCTGGCTAGATTTAGAGGCTACATATCAACAGAATAAATACTATCTTCAAAGTATGTCTTTGACTATTATTATATCTGTATTTTGATATTGTATTGATGATTTTCAATTGTCCAAGGTTAAAGAGCTTCATCTTTCTTTTCCCCACAGATTCCTGAACCACTTCTCTCCCCCCCCCACACTGATATAGTATAGACTTCAGTAAATAAAATATGGGAAAATGGGAATGTGACATTCTTAACCTGTTCTTTTATGATGGCTCTACCCAGGTAAGTTTTAGGGTTTGGCTGCTGAAGCCTGTTGCCTCTTGAGTAAACACTCCATATCTAACTCTTTGGGTGACATTTTTCCTTTTCCAAGGCTGGTTCTGCAACTGAACTCAGCAGGTTAATCATGTTTTGCCTATTCATGCATAGGTAAAATACCTTGAAAATGATTAGTGGGGTAGGTACACATACCTCAAATATGGCAGTAGTAATGTTCTTTTTCTATGTTCTCTCAAATAGAACTGTGACTATGTTTCACAATGTGCTTAACATATTACATATACCTTTGAGAGTTCTATCTTACTTAGTTACAACATCTTTTCCCTAATGGGCCATTGAATTGTGTGCGAGGTTGTTGCTTGTACACAAGTGGGACAGCCAAGAGTCCAAATGGACCAGCATCTCATTCTACTTTTTATTAGTAGAGAGAAGCTTCCTTTATGTTTACCTGAGCATTTGAATCATACTGTCTCCTTGTGTCTTCACATTCAATTCTGTGATCCAGGGTATATATTCCTGGATTGGTTTTAAGAAATCAGTATCTGCTGATCCTTGTTATATTTCAGTCCTCATACTATGGCAGGATCACAAAGACCAGTCATGTTGATACTGAGGAATCATATCCAATATTAGGGTTTTAGTGCAGGATAGTAACAGAAAGATTTTAGAGAGTCAGTTAAGTCTAGTCCATGGCATGAATCAAAGTTGAGTTAGGCCACAGCCAGACAAGGAATTAAAGTGCCACCTCTGACAAATCTGAGCAAGCCTGTGCCTGAGGATAAGTGTCCTTGGGCAGGTCTGAAGGCTAAAATTACAGGAGTTGACAAAGAAGTAAATATGTTGAATTGGGGAGAGCCAAGGGGGCAGATTTAAGCCATGATTCTTGGACTCCACCTCGATTGGTAAAACAACCTGTGAATTTTGAAGTCCTGTGCTCTGTGAAGATCCTCATCTGGTCTTGAAGGCACTCTACTTTGAATCCAGTGCTCTCAGTCTAGAGCCTAGTATTTTTCTATTTCAGTCAAAGTAGGGTCAAACCAGCAGTTGGAAGACTGTGGTAGCCTTCACCTCCTAAACTGCTCTGTTTGAAGCTTGACCTCCAGTGCTTTATCTCTAAATTTGGGAGAAAACTCCAGATGAAGATATGGAAATAAATGAAGACAAACTTAAATGAAAGGAAGTAGAGGCTGTTTTGAGTTTGGTACAGCAAGCTAGTCAACTAACCATTGTTTGTGTTTGGTAGAGACTCAAAGACAGGTAAGAATGAAAAAGACTTTTCATTGAAAACAAGAGAGATAGTTTTAGGTGTGCTTTCATTGGAGGTTGCTGGCATGAGGAAGCTGGAGTCAGGCTAAGTTGAAGCAGGAATTCTGCTTGATTGATTGTAGACCAACGTGGTTGGTCCTGAGATGGCAAAATGAGCAAAAATTAGAGAAACTGGCAATCATTTGCCAAATCTTCACTGTTTGGGACAAATTTGCCAAGTCTTCACTGTTTGGATTCCTAGTAGGTGCTATAGAGTTTTATTGTCAGATGTGGTCTGCCATTGTTCGTTTGCATATTCAGTCTCTCAATGTGTATATATTCTAAAATCTTGTCAGGCAATTTTGGTGTATCATATCTTTACATGAATTGATTTCAGTTAAACTAGTTTAATGCTAAGGATAAAATCTGCCCTCAAAAAGTTTATAATCCAGTTGGTGAATAAATAAGCATTAAATGATAAGTTCCATAGGAAAAATGCTCTAGAAATGCAAATATGAGCTACCATGCCTAATTGTTTTGAGTAGATAGATTTTGAAAGGATCTTTGGGGCAGACAGAATTTGAGCTGAGCCTTTAAGAATGTGAGAATGGCTCTTTAAAGTGGTGAAAAGATGGTTATGGGATGAATAAATCCCAAGAATAAAAGGCCCTTCCTAGGGAATATTGTCTGTGATACTGTGATAACATTATATGGTGACAAGTGGTAGTTTCACTTGTGGATGAGCACAGCATAATGTATAGATGTGTGAAATCACTATGTTGTACATCTGAAACTAATGTAACATTGTATGTGAACTCCACTTAAAAAATAATAAAATAATAAAGTCAGGGGAGAGAGCTGGGGATTTGGCCTCAGGGTTGAGTAGAGTTGAGTAAAGTAAAAGCAAATTAGCTGACTTGATTAAGTTTGTGTTGACCCAGACTAGTCTTTATTTTGAATTCTCTTACTGATTCCTGACTCCCACACAGAGAGTCCTTGTTCTGGATTCCTTCCCCTCTTCATATTGCTCATCTCTTATCCCTATCACCACAAGTCATTTCTATGAAATTATGCTATATTGTAAGGTTTCAATATACAATATTGCTTAGGTATATTCTTATCAAACTGTTCCTAGAAAGAACTTGAAGAAGAGGTCTTCAAGCATTCCATTAGTGCAAGTTCCAGATTATAAATATTTTTTTGTCTTTGCCAGTTCATACAGTCCCTGTAGCAACTACTGATCTTTGCCACTATAGCACAGAAGCTAAGACAAATGGGTGTGAACAGATTAAGCATCCATATGCTAAGTTTGGCCTGAGACATGGCTCTGGTTGGCTGATCCCTGTGCTAGCAGATGGAAGTTTTCCAAGGAGATTGGCTTTGTTAAAACAGAAGTGGGAATTGAGAGAGTGCTATAGCATTGGAGGTATTCCAGGAAGATATCAAATATATGTGCCAATTACCCTCATGGAATGTTATCGTGACACTTTCCTATACTAAGAAAATACACAGTTCATTATTAAGAAAAACAAAGAGTTAGGATATTCTCCTCTTATGAAAACTACACTTGATTCAGTTACATTCAACATATGTTTCCTGGGCCCGTACTGCTCTTGTGGAAGAGAAGGACATAGTCTAGCGTGTAAGAATCTTACAGATTAATAGTGAGTTAAGACAAGCAGCAGGATGGAAGTTCAAACACAGTTTATGGACACGTTTATGGTAAGGAGGAGTTAGGCAAATGTGCCATACTTTTCTTTTCCTTCATGAACAGTTCAGTTGGAATTTGGAGTTTAGGTAGAATTAATGAGTGAAAATATGGAATGTTAAGGACCTCGGCAAGAAAGCCAGGGCATGCTGTGGAAAATAGTTTATCATCTGCTTTAAATTCCTCCCAGGTCTCTTAAATTCATCATGTCTCAAATCTTCCTCTTACTTTCTCCCTATATTTGCTCTCTCCTAATTACCAGTACCAATATTCCTGGGGTATATTCTTACCATACTGTTCCCAGAAAGAATCCGAAGAAAAAAGAGATCTTTCACCATCTCAAAAGTTGTTCAAAGTTGAAGCCTAACATGACTTCCTTCAACCTATCAGTACATTTTCTCTAAAATCCAAAATGTGTTTCTAATTACTCTGCTTGTCTCCATGTGTATTTCTAGCCCATGGGTCCCAAGCACGGTTGCATCATGTGTAGACTCCTGAGAAAGTCCCTAATGATTCTTACTACTTCTCCTCTTGCTCAATTCTCATCTCTTCCTAACATCTTAGTCAAAATACTAGTTTTTAAATCACAAAATGGAGTGTTTCAATGTTCTACTTGAAACCCTTAAGACCTTCCAATTATGTTCAGGCATCCAGGCAAACTTTTAGTTCTTACAATTGGCAGCAGCCTTTTATGCCTGAGGGTCTTCCAATGTATTCTCCCTGCTCTTTGGACAAATTTTATTTCTATTCTTGGCAGGGGTGATTCTTTTGCATCTTTCAAGCCTCAGCCTAATTTTTTTTTAACTCCTCGGGGACTCCTACCCTGATTACCCTATCGCTAAACTGTTTGTTCTTGGAATTCATAACATGTATTGCTTAACTCTTTATGTTTTATTTATTTTTTATTTGAGTATAGTTGACACACAACATTGCTTTGGCTTCAGGTGTACAACATAGTGACTCGATGTGTTTATACGTTATGTTAACATTCACAAGTGGAGCTACCATCCATCCCAGCATGTCGCTGTTACAATACAACTGACTTATGTTTGTGCCTTTATTTTCCTGACGTGTTCATTCCATAACTGGAAGCATTTACCTCTGCTCCCTCTCACTTATTTTGCCCAACCACCCACTCTGGCAACCGTCAGTTTGATCTCTGTATTTATAGGTCTGATTCTGCTTTTTGATTATTTATTCTTTTTCTTTCTTCTTTTTTCTTTCTTCCTTCCTTTCTCTCTTCCTTCCTTCCTACTTTTCTTTCTTTCATCCCTTCCTTCCTTCTTGTTTGATTCTACATTTGAATGAAGTCATATGGTATTTGTCTTTCTCAGTCTGACATATTTCACTTAGTATAAACCCTCTAGGCCCATCTATGTCATCTCAAATGGCATTATTTTTTATGGCTGCAAAATATTCCATGGTGTGTATACACACACACACACACACACACACACACACACACACACATATACACCTCATCTTCTTTATGCATTTGCTTGTTGATGGATACTTAGGTTGCTTCCATATCTTGTGTGATAAATCATGCTTCAGGGGTAAATATACCTTTTTAAGTTTATGTTTTCATTTTCTTTGGCTAAATATCCAATAGTGGAATTATCAGATCATATGGTATTTCTATTTTTTTAAATTTTTCTGAAGAAAAGCCATACTGTTTTCCATAGTGGCTGTACCAATTTACATGCCCACCAACAGTGTATGAGCATTTTTTTATCTACATCCTCACCACCACTTGCTTCTTGTCATTTTGATTTTAGCCATTCTGACAGGTAGAGGGTGATATCTCATACAGCTTGTGGTTTAGATTTGCATTTCCCTGATAATTAGTGATGTTAGGTGTCTTTGTATTGCTTAATTCTTTATTAGCCTGGGAGTCTCCACAGGCAGAAATAGACTGTTTGGTTCCTTAGATATCCACTGAATACAGTGCCTGGCACTTCATGGGTATTTATTCAAATAGTCATTCCACAGCTTTTTGTTGAGAATATCCAAGACCGTTGCAAATATAGTTTAAGGTTGTGATATATTGAGGAATGATACATGTAAATTTCATAGTCACTTTCATGGAGGTGATTGATAGGGCTATGGGCGTGAATGAAATCATCAAGGGAGATGACAGAAAAATTGAGGCAGCCTGTAGGGTCCTTTGGGTGACTTTGAGTGAATTGCTTAACCACTTTGTTTCTGTGTTTCTTTGTCCCCTGCAGTCTTGAACTGAAGGTGCAGACATTGGACCTGACATATAGTAGCATCAACGTCCGTTTTCCTTCCATTGTAAATTGCTAGATTCCATGAAATATAGAAAAAACTAAACATAAGATTGCATTTATATTATTTGGGGAAATAGAATTTCAACAAATATTCATTCAGCTAGCCCTAACTTATCATCTTCTGTGAACAGCAGGTTTTATGCCAACTTCTGAGGATATTTAGAAAGAAAAAAGGAGTTTATGGTTTGGAGAAGCTTGCAGACATATAATGTGATGAGCATGAGGGTGTGATATAAACATACAGAAAAGTGTTCTGCTCTTTTTTTTTTTAATGTTTATTTCTTTTTGAGAGAGAGTAAGAGAGTGTGTAAGCAGGGTAGGGCAGAGAGAGAGGGAGACACAGAATCTGAAGCAGGCTCCAGGCTCAGAGCTGTCAGCACAGAGCCTGACATGAGCCTCAAACTCAGAGTCTGTGAGATCATGAGTCAGATGCCTAAAGTCAGATGCCTAACCGACTGAGCCACCCAGGTGCCCCATTTTACTCTTTTTAAGAACTTAGATATTCCAGTGGGATCCAGCATGGTCTTGTCAGGAACTTGACTCTTTCCTTAGGCATTTACTAGAATGTGATGCGGGACAGTTTATGTAACTCTTCTCAACTTTCCTTACTCATGTGTAGAGCGAAGACAGTAAGAATCACATCTTTCAAGGTTGTTGTTGGGTGTCAAATGGCTTGAGGCAAACGACTTGATAGATTTTAAAGAGATTTTGGCAAGGATTTACCAATGTAACTCAAAGGAAGTTCTTTTTTTTTCTTTTAAGGTTTTTTTTTTTTTTTTTTTTTTTGAGAGAGAGTGAGCACAAGCAGGAGAGAGGCAGAGAGAAGATGAGACAGAATCCCAAGCAGGCTCCACACCATCAGCACAGAACCCAACATGGGGCTTGAACTCACGAAGTGTGAGATCATGACCTGAGCTGACTTCAAGAGTCATTCACTTAACCGACTGAGTCGTGCAGGCATCCTCAAAAGAAATTCTTTAGAATAAAGCAACTGCATTTGGTACAGGACTTATCAAATACTGTCAGCCCACCAGAGGGGTTACAGAAATACCACTACCCGCCCTTATCACCTAAGGTCCCTCACATCATAAAAATACTTGTATAGAAATAAAATGATAACTTTGATTAGCTGGAATCTTCAATTAGATGGAATGTTTAGACACGCTGTCCTTTAGAGAATAAAGAAAGTGATAATAAACTGATAATAGGGAATCAGCAAGGAAATTAGCTCCAAGCTATGTCTTGGAAATAGTTGACATTCAGATCAGTCTTTCATACGTTGTTTTTATTTAGTTTATATGCCATATAAGGAAAGCATATTTAAACGGTGACCCTTAGGCAATGTAAAAGCATTATCAAAGAACATTTCTTTCATGTTTGCTATTCATAGAGTATAGCTAAGGCATGGAAATGGGGAGCTATATTTAACATAGACTTTTGAGCAATACAGTCTTGAAAAAGTACTATACCCATCATATTTTAGCTAACCATTTTGACTTATCTGCACTCAGAATTATAGGTAATAAGTTTTAAGAGACTGATTTTTAGACAGCTTAAAAAAGGAAAAAAATCTACATCACTTGATCCCAAATTAGATTTCCTGCTTTTCCTTTAATGCCAGCATGTTTCTTTAAAAATACATTTTAATATTAATGAAAATATTATCATTTAAATAAGTTGCCATTTAAGGATGGCATCTGGGTAAAATAATTATTAGGCAGAACATCCTTGACAAATTAAAAAAAGCAATCTTGAAGTGATAGATAACCTAATTTTAACAATCTGACTGCTGTTGTTGGAACTTCTCTGTCAACTCTTGTATTTTTTTCACATTTCAATCACCTATTATTGTTCCATGAGTATTTCTTTTCCTATTTCCGACTTTTGCCTTCTTTTGTAATAACACCGTCTTTGTCATTACCAAGTCTAATTTGAAAGTTCTTGGGAAAGATGTGTATATTTAGAGCAAAGACTCCTGAATTTGGCAAATTCATAATTGAATTAATATTAAGTGAGTTATATTTTGTGGAAGCATGGCAGCAAAATTGAGCCAGTTAGTCCAGCAGGTGGCTCTCTAGTACTGCCTGATTTATGGCTGGGTCTGAAGGATTGTGAATATAAGTAATAAAAATTCAAATGGGACATTTTAAATGTGCTGGGGTTTTCCCACCTCTCAGATTCGAATGAATGAACTGCAGCCTCAATGACAGTTTGCCACTTGGTTTCACTGTTGATACAGCCTCTTCATTTAAGAAGCAAATGGCAGAAAGAGGTCTGCTAACAATTCAACAAAGTTACAACTAAATATAAAAGGGAATGACATATGGCCCTTTGTAGGAAAGTGGATGGACCTTGAGGGTGTCATGCTGAGTGAAGTAAGCCAGGCAGAGAAGGACAGAAACCATATGTCTGCACTCATAGGTCTAGCAGGAAAACAAGAGAGACCTAATGGAGAACCAGGGGGAGCGGAGGAGGGAGAGAGAGTTGGGGAGAGAGAGGGATGCAAAACTTGAGAGGCTATTGAATGCTGAGAATGAACTGAGGGTTGGGGGGAGGGGGGAGGGGGGAAAATGGGTGGTGGTGATGGTGGAGGGCACTTAAGGGGAAGAGCACTGGGTGTTGTATGGAAAACAATTTGACAATAAAATATTATGGAAAAATAAAATAAAACAAACAAACAAACAAACAAACAAAAAGTTACAACTAAATAATGACCTTTGGGATTACTTGGTAGTGGCGGGTCAGGGGGAGACTTAATTGCCATTCCATGTTGCATAAATAGAGATCATAAATGGCCTGGGGATTGTTTTCCTCCTGGTTTCTTGTATTCAAGGTTCAAAATATTCTTTCAATACTTTGCATTTTTATGAATCATGAAGAAGAAACAAGAAATGGGAACACAGATTGGAAAGCGTATGTTTTTCTTTCTATGTTGCTTCTGACAAGTAATTTTCTGTCCTTGCCTCAAATCCTTTAATAAAGAAGTTTGCAGGCAATAGAATGTGCTTGTACTTTGGTAATTTCCTCCCTGATTCATGGGAGCCAATGAGAGTGGAAAGACTCAGAGAGACAAGGTTAGGAATTTTAATTCAGGTTCAGCAATTATTCGGTGTATAACCTAGGAGACCTACTGAATTTGCTTTTCATCTGCAAAGTGGAGTTTGCAAATATCAATCCAGAGGCTTGTTGGAAAGATCAGAGATTTCTGTAAAATGTTTGGGGCATGTTAGATGTTCAGTAAATTGCAGTTAATATTCTCATAAGCAATCATATTTGATCTTTACCATAATTACATTTCCCCCCAATTTATTATTTCAACTAGCTCTGAAACCTGCAGAGCCAGACACTATTAATTCCATTTACTGATGAGAAAAAACAGAAAAACAAAAAGAATCTGAGAGTTTAAGAGACTCACAACCAACTTGTCAGTGGTCTGTTATTATGTTACTGTTGGACAGAAATCAGAAAATCTGGAGATAAATACTGGGTCAACGCTTTTGTTTCCAGTCGAAGAGCTCATTTCATTTTTTATCTCAACAGTTGCTGGTAATCATAGGGATATTTAAGAAAATAAACTTCAGCTTTTGAGGACAAAGAAATTGACACAAAAATCTTCACAGATTGACAGGTTTCTAAAACTCCCATTTTTTATTTGCTCCTCTCTTTTTGAGGGTAGCAGGCAATGTAGAAACAACTTAGACATGAGCTGTGTAGGTGACTTCAGTCAGTGCATTATAGCAGTCTCTGTAGAGGATTTTATGCTATATATTTTATCTAAAGCAACAAATCCTCCCAAAAAGAGTATATAGGTCAGCAACTTTTTATTCAAGTTTATTTATTATTTTGAGAGAGAGAGAGAGAGAGAGAGAGAGAGAGAGACAGTGCCTGGGTGACTCAGTTGGTCAAGTGTCCAATTTTGGCTCAGGTCATCATTAGGTCATGATCTCAGGGTTCGTGGGTCCGAGCCCCCCTCAGCTCTGTGCTGACAGCTCAGAGCCTGGAGCCTGCTTCCTATTCTGTGTCTCCCTCTCTTTTCCCCTCCCCTGCTGGTGTGCTGGGGTGGGGGGAGAAAACCAGCTGGAGAGGGGAAGAAAGAGAGAATCCCAAGCAGGCTCTGCACTGTCAGCAGAGAACAGAAGGCAGAGCTCGAACTCACAGACTGGGGGATCAGTCAGTCCCTTAGCTGACTGAGCCACTCAGGGACTCTTGCAACTTTTTTTTTAATGACATTCATGTATCTGAAGAGAGTTTCCCCAATCATCTTTTTATTTTTTATTCCTTTTTAAATTTTTATTATTTTTATTTTATTCCTATTTTCTTTACTGTTTCTTTTATTTTTATTCTTCAACTTTGTAACTTCTTAAACTCTTTTTTTAAATAATAGGTTTACAATGAGAAAATAAAAGCAATGGTCTTTGGGGATTCAGAGAACTTTAAAAAAATCTTTATTATGCAAAACCTCAAATATACACAAAAATGTCCAGAAAGTCATAAAATGAACCCTCATGTACTCCTCATATAGTTTCCACAGCTAACATTATATCAGTTTTCTTTCTTTCCTGATGATGGTTTACTTGGGTTTCATATATATTTCTGATGTGACAGAGTATTTGAGTATTTGACTATGCAAGTCAACATGCAATCAGTGATCATAACAAAAATAGAAAATAGAGTCTTGTGGTGTCACACCATTTATACTAAATGAATCCTTTGGATCCACTGTGAACTTTCTCCACAGTATTTTATCTCTAGCCTTAGACGTTTCACCTGGAAGAGTCAGGAGCTGTATTTTCCATGACAGTGACCAAGCTGTGCCTGATCCAATTAATCCCAATGTCTGCTTTTTCTTTAAATGTCATAGGCTGCTTTAGAGATGAGTCCTCTTTTAAGTGAAGGATCGTACTGTTCAGATTATTTCTGTGTGTTTTCAGAAGGTAGCATATTTTCTTAGGAAACATCCATTCGTCTATACTAGATAAAAGCTGCTTCTTATGCATGGAACTAATGCTAAATGCATGTTAATAATTTATATTTTTGCTGCTTTTAACAGCAACAAGTTTCCTTTTATAACTGAGTGGAAACATTTATTTTTTTTCCTGCTACCTGGTACATTAGGGGCAAGACAAGGAGTTGTTACCCATTTGTGTTACTAGCCGTGACAAAAATCTTCATTACTTATATGAAGACAGAGTAGTATAATGGCTTAAAAGCACATTTATACAGTTAGAAGACTCAGATTCTAATGTAGGCTCTGATACTTATTTACTCCTTGGGTTAAGGTCTTCAGCCTTCTGTGTCTTATTTTGACTCTGTCACTGAGGATATACCCATTACTGTAAGGATACAGCTTGTCTACAAAGGAAAAAAAATCTAATGTATGTAAAGCTATTGGGTTTAAACTGATGTGGGGAATTGTCAGAATGGAAATAGAGGGGACTTAGGGGAATGGGGAATAAGGGAAAAAAGTAGCTAGCAAAAGGGCTGTACTTGTCATTTATGAATAAGCAGTGCCTTAACAGGAGTCAGGGCAGCCTGCAGAGAGCAAGGCAAAGAGGCATCAAAATCATATTCAGAAAGAGAACTGGAATTGGGGTTTGGAAAGTTAACCCAAGATGTAGATAAGAGTAGCCAATGAGGGTATTGGTGTGGTTGCAGTATTAATTCCATAATTCCACTCCAATATATTATCCTTCTACATATTGGAGGTTATTTTGGAGTTTCAACCCCACCTTTCTTTTTTCTTTTTTTTTTTTTTTCCAGAGACAGAGGGAATGCTCAATTTGTGACACAGTGTGAAGTGCTAAATGATTGCTAATAATTGTTATTACTCTTAGTATTTGTAATTGTATATTATTTTTTTTTAAATGCTGATGGGGCACCTGGGTGGCTTAGTTGGTTAAGTGTCTGACTTTGGCTCAGGTCATGATCTCACAGTCTGTAGGTCTGTAGGTTCAAGCCCCATGTTGGGCTCTGTGCTGACAGCTCAGAGCCTGGAGCCTGCTTCAGATTCTGTGTGTGTCTCTCTCTCTGCCTCTCCCCAGCTTGTTCTCTCTCTCTCTGTGTCTCTCTCTCTCTCTCTCTCCCTCAATAATAAATAAAAAAACTTAAGAAAAATATTTTTAAAATGTTTATTTAGTGCACATGTGCATGGGAAGAGGGGAGGAGGGGAGGAGGTGGGGAGAGAGAGAGAGAGAGAGAGAGAGAGAGAGAGAGAGAGAAAGAATATCAAACAGTGCTGAATCCAACAGGGTCTCAATCCCATGAACTGCAAGGTCATGACCTGAGCCAAAATCAAAAGTCAAGGCTTAACCAACTGAGCCACCCAGGGGCCCCTGTAATTGTGTGTTCTGATGAATAGAATTATAGTACTAGTAATGGTTTAAGTGGACCTTTTTTTTGCATGCAGAAATCATTATCTTTATATCACAGGGTAGGAAAAGTAATTTTCCTTGTGTTCTTCTAGGTTCTTGGCTGAGACCCCAGTGTAATAATGGTTATAGCAACAAACCCCCTACCAGATTAATAGAAGAAAACAAACAGAAGTTTACTCACAAGTATACCTTCCATATACATTTGAGCTACGCAGGAAAGCTGAGTAACTCTCCCAAATGGTCCATGCCACCACCTTAAATACCATCTTTAGCTAATGACAAAAGAAAGATGTCAGGGGTATGGAGAATCATTTATGGCAGACTGTTGGGCAAAGCAGGGTAAACAAGGGTGTGGTGCTACCTAGATTGAAGTCGATATCTTTTTTATTGATAGATTTCTAGAGATTGATTTATCCTCCTTTTCCTGGAATAGAGAGGAAGACACTCTTTCAAATGGAGATTTCCCATATAAGTTTCCCTTATAAACATTTCTTACAAAAATGTAACTTCTGTTCAGTTTTCAGAGCTTCTTGGCTGTCTGCTGTTTCTTAAAAATAATCAGCCTAAAATAATTCTTATGCCAAAAAGGCATATTTGGGGGTGGCAAATTATGTTCCCCTTACACATACTTTTGAATCCCAATTATTCTTCTATCTCATGTCATTTTTATTTTACTTTTATTTTGTGCTTTCAATACAAATAAGCAAGCACCTCCAATTTATTAGGGTCTAATGGGGTGCTCTACAATGTTTTTTTGTATACATGTTCTAATCTTTACCACAAACTTATAGATGAGAAATAAGATCCCTTGAAAGTATTCCTTGCCTATGATCCATGTGTGTGATACCTAGTAAGAGTGAGAACTTCCTTTCAGGTCCAAATCTGTCCTGTTCCAAATTCTGTGTGCCTTCTTCTGCAATGCTTATAGGATAAAGGAAATAACATTATGAAAATCAGTGAACTAGAGTATCAGAAAATCAAACTGAAAACTAGATACCTAAAAGTCTAAGAATTCATTTGAATGTGTTCTGTGGAATTCTCCAAGTAAGCTTGCTTTACTAAAAGGTAAAATATGCAAAACAAAATAATTATATTTGGGTAAAAGCAAGGACCTCTTTTTCTAAATGGATTAGAATATTGGACATGTAGTTTTCACTGATGTCTCAAAGGAAGTGATGATTATTACCACCTTACTTTTTAAATTTAATATTAAGTTACCACAAGGTGAAATCCTTGGCATACTTTTTTTTTTCCCTCTTTCTTTCTTTCTTTTTTTTTCAGGGAGACATCTGGAATTAAATAACCCTGGGCAGGTTTTTTTCACAAGGAAATGTGAACAAATCAGACCACTTGATCCTAAGCATTTCAGATGCTCAGTACATTCCAATTCACTGATGTAGTTTGCATCACATCAGACACAAGGAAGCTTGTGCTCAGAGGTCACTGTGTATGAAGAAAAAGAATAAAGCATGAAAGAGGAGCTTCATGTCAGCTATTCACTCCTGTGTGAAGGAAAAGTATATATTTAAGTGTATATATATATATATATATATATATATATAGAGAGAGAGAGAGAGAGAGAGAGAGAGAGAGAGAGAGAGAGAAAACGAGAGAGTTGCTATTATGAAACTAGGGAAATATACACTTTTCTGGAGGCTCTTCAGTGTCTTCTCTATAGGTCAAACCGATTAATGAGACAACAAAAATTGTAATTTTAAAAATTTAATATACCATAAAAAGCAATCAATTTATTAACTTTATTATTTTTTATTCATGTAAGAAATATTTATTTAGTACTTACTGTCAATCAAATAAGGTGTGAAGAGTTGGAAAATCATACTGCAGTGTAATGGGAAGGACATGGGTTTGAGTATCATACAAATTAGTGGTAAAATTCATGTACTTCAATGCCAGTGACTTAATCTGTGTTTCCTCATGCAGAATATTAACATAGTAGTATCCATCCCAATTGATGTTGGAAGGATAAACTGAGATGTGAGTTATTGCTCATCGTAGTGTTGATTTGCATTTCCCTCATGATTAGGGATGTTGAGAACATTCTTAAGTACTTTTTTGCCATTGGGAAAATGTCTATTCAGGTCCTTTGCCCAATTTTTGATTAAGTTGCTTGTTGCTGTCTCCTCCTCCTCCTCCTCCTCCTTCTACTTCTTCTTTTTATTTCCTATTGTATTGTGGGAGTTACTTCTATATTTTAGATATGAACCCTTTATTGGATGTGTGGTTTTCAAACATTTTCTTCCATTTCACATGTTGCCATTGATTGATTGATTGATGGCTCCTTTTGCTATGCAGAAGCTTTTTTGTTCGATATAGTCCCACTTGTTTATTTTTGCTTTTTTGCCCTTGCTTTTGGCATTCAGTACAAAAAAAGTCTTTGCCAAACCAGTGTCAAGGAGCTTACCTCTGAGGTGTCTGGGTGGCTTAGTTGGTTGAGAATCGGACTTCAGCTCAGGTCATGATCTCACGGTTTGGTTTGTGAGTTCGAGTCTGGCATTAGGCTCCCTGCTGTCAGTGAAGAGCCTGCTTCAGATCCTCTGTCCCCCTTACAGTTTTAAGTCTTGCATTTGTCTTTAATCCATTTTAAATTGATTTTGTATATGGTAGAAAATAGTGGTCCAGTTTCATTCTTTTATATGTGGCTGTCCAGTTTTATGACCTCTGTTTATTGATGAAACTACCACTTTTACTTTGCATACCCTTTGATTTTATTGTGAAAAATTAATTGAAAATATATGCATGGGTTTATTTCCAGGCTCTATTCTGTTCCATTGTTCTATATGTGTCTCTTTTTATAGCAATACCATACTGTTTTGATTATTACAGCTTTGTAATGTAGTTTTACATTAGGTAGCATGATGCGTCAGGCTTTGTTCTTTCTCAAGATTGTTTTGGCTAATTTGAGTCTTTTGTGGTTCCATACACATTTTAGGATTGTGTTTTCTATTCTGTGAAAAATGCCATTGGAATTTTGATAGGGATATATAATTAAATCTGTTGATCACTTTGGGTAGTATGAACATTTTAAAAATATTAATCCTTTCAATCCAAGAACATAAAGCATCTTTCCATTTATTTGTGTCATTTGCTATCTATTTCATCAGTGTCTTATACTTTTCAGTGTATAGATGTTTCACCTCTTGGTTAAATATATTTCTAAGTATTTAATTTTATTTTTTGATACTATTATGAATGGAATTGTTTTCTTAATCTTTCTTTCTTATAATTCGTTGTTAGTATATGGGAACAAAGCGGATTTTGATATGTTGAATTTTTAACCTTGTAACTTCGTCGAATTTATTATTTCTAACAATTTCTGGTAGAGTCTTTAGGATTTTCTACACATAGGCTCATGTTATCTGTGAAGAGTGATCATTTTACTTCTTTCTTTCTGATTTGGATGCCCTTTGTTTCTTTTACTTGTCTCATTGCTGTGACTGGGATTTCTTCTACTATGTTGAATAAAAGTGGTAAGAGTGAGCATCCTTGTCTTGTTTCTGATCTTAGAGAAATCTTTTAACTATTGAGTATGATATTAGCTGTGGGATTTTATTTATGGCCTTTATTATGTTAAGGTATGTTCTGTCTGTATTCAGTTTGTTGAGAGTTTTTATCATGAAAAGATGTTGAATTTTCTTAAATGCTTTCTCTGTATCTATTGAAATGATTATATTATTTTTATCCTTCATTTTGTTAATGTGATACATCACATTTATTGCCTAGTGGATGCTGGGTCATAGAGTCCATAATTTGAAAATGTCATATATGAAAATAGGTATTGTTATTCTCCTTTGGGTTCCTAGCTAAGTCCCTCACATCAACAACAAGAAATTCAGGTATCAGCTGGGTGTCCTATAATTCAACTCAGTTCTAGCACTGTTTACTAGGAGGCAGTATCAGAGCCCACAGGTTAAATATTCAGCACTGCAAGACTGCCCCTACCCCATTTCATGCCCCAAGTTACCTGGCTTTCAGACCAACTCTTTGATTAACTTGCGAGAGTAGCTCACAAAAGTCACAGAAACATTTTACTTACTGGATTACTGATTTATAAAAAGACAGAATTCAGAACAGGAGATGCATACCACAAGGCATGGGGAAAGGGCAGGGTTCCCATGCTCGGTCTAGGCACACCACTTTCCTAGTACCTCCATGTGTTTACCAGCCCAGAAGTTCTCCAAACCCAGTCCTTTTGGTTTTTTATGTCAGCTTTAGTACATAGGCGTGACTGATGAACTCATTGACCGTTGGAGATAGATTCAGTCTCTAGCCCTGCAATGGCATTGGGCATCATCTATTTACTAACATCTACACAATCTGTAGATCTGATCTATGCAATGGTTTTAATTGGTATTGAGTACCTTAATATTGAACCATATATTTTAAAACTATACTTGACACTCAAATAGTCTCTTACATTTTACATATCCTACCCTCGAGTATCCCCAATTTTAGTAAATTCTATCACAATTTACCCCATTCTTTTATCCATATGAACAAGTACAACTTTTGGCTTTTCTTTGCATCTTTGTGTTTAATTTTTCATTCACTGTGTTTCGTTCACCTCAGATTATATTTTAAATCGACTCACATCTTGTCATTTCCATTGACACCATCCTAGTCTAAGCTAAATGATCTTTCACCTGGGTTATTCTTAATAAGTTTTTCTGTGTCAACACTTGACCTCTTACAGCCCTTTTTCTGCCAGGAAACTGGAATTATCTGTTAAAATGCAAAATAGATCCTATCTAATCATATTACTTCCCGACTCAGATGCTTCAAAAACTTACCTTTGCACTTGGGATGGGATACAATCAAATTTACTTTTCATGACTTGTAAAATCCTTAATAATCTGACTCCAGACAACCATTGCAATCTTTGTCCTCTCACTTGTCACTTACTTACACTGGCCTTTCCTTTCCTTGACTTGACCAAATTCATTCTCCCCCATTAGGCTCTTCACATCCTGATGTTTTTCTCTGTCTTAAAACTTCAGCTCTTGGTTTTCCTGTATCCAGATCCTTCTTCTTTTCAAATCTGATCTTAAATACCATCTTCTCAGTGGCCATCCCCTGCCTTAATTAGTTCCCAACTTTAGTCTTTTTAATTAATAGGTTTTATTTTTTAGTTTTTATTTTTTAATTCAGTATAATTAACATAAAGTGTTATATTAGTTTCAAGTACAGAATATAGTGAGTCAACAATTAATGTTTTGAATTTTATTTTCACTTGAAATTATCTTGTTTATTTAGTTGTTCATCTGCTCCAGCAACCTACCAGTCAGAACATAAACTCTAGAAGAGAAGGGTTCTTATTTGTCTGACTCACTGCCATATTTCCAGTACACAGAATAGGACCTTGTACATAGCACATTTTTTAATATTTATTAATTGAAGGAAATATTGAATAAATAAAAATTGTAAATAAATAAATCCTCTAGATCTTTTTTCTCCCATAGAATCTGATATGAAACCAGATTTTTCATAACTTGTTGTATAAAGTTTCTCAGGTTATATATATTAAAAAAACTTTTTTTAGTTTATTTTTGAGAGAGAGACAGAATGTGAGCAGAGGAGGGACAGAGAGAGAGAGGAAGACACAGAATCTAAAGCAGGCTCTAGTTTCCAAGTCGTCAGCACAGAGCCTGACATGTGGCTCAAACCCATAAACTGTGAGATTGTGACCTGAGCCAAAGTTGGACACTTAGCCAACTGAGCCACCCAGGAGCCCCTCTCAGATTATATATTTTTAATGGTTACCTTGTTGATTTTGGTTGAAGGGACTTTAGCTATTCTAGAATATCACTCTAACAAATCTTCCCAGCTTTTGATATGTAATATATTAAAAGTTAACATCTGATTTGAAAATCATTTTTCTCATCCAGTCTGTCAACCAAAAAAAAATTCACTGAAAATTTAAGCCAACAGGCATTTATTCGGGCAATTAGAATTGCAATTCAGGAAATACAGATTCAAGTAGAAAGCCTACTGGTGTTTTGAGGAAGACAAAGAGGGGGCAGAGTCATAAATGTGAGAGGTCATTAGTGCAGTTCTCCTTTAGGTCCTCCATGCAAAACAGAGATTGAAATTAAGTAAACTGGGATTAGTAGAGATAATAAGCAAATGAAAGGTTGAAACTTGTCAAATGACCTTGGTTCCTTTAGGACTGAAGAATATAAATGATTCAGGTGTCATGGGGAGGAGGGAGCGAAGTCCAAGCTGAGGGCTTGCAGCTGGCAGAAAGTGCATACTTCCTCCAATCAGTACCGTGCATACCTCCTCCCTGATAGGCTCCCTACCCTACATTAAAAAGAGATTCTCTTAGGTAGGCCTGCTTACTCCATTTTGAGCTCTTCTTTTACAAATCAGTGATTAAGTGGTACTAAATAGAGTAAAAAAACTACAGTACTTTAGAAGAGGTTGTATCCAGGATGATTCCATTAATACTTAAGCAATCCTTTTAAGAGTACTATTACTCAGATACCATTTATTACCTTATTTCCGAGAATATCATATGATACTTTCCTTTGCTGAAATTAATGCAATGTGTTGTCAGTGTTTTGCTGATCAGTAGCATTAAAAAATTACCAAAGAAAGGTTATTATGTTACTTTGGATTCATTTCCTCCCAGGGAACTCATGTTGACTCTCAATAATCCTCACTTTTTATTCTACATGGTCATTGTCCATTGCTTTAATAAGCAGTGCTCAAATTTATTAAAGACATAGTGGAAGTTTCCAGAATCTGCCATTTTGGAAGTAGACATTTGTATCTGTCTTTGGTTATGACATAATTCACGTTTCCATCATTTCCTCAAGAATAATGACAGTGGCCATGAAATTATACCTTTAAATTCCTTCATCATTCTGAGAAGCAATTTGTCTAGACAGGAATGCAAGGACTCATTTAAAGCAGACAGGTGATTTTTTATGAGTTCTCAACTTACTTGGAGCTAGAATCCCCTCTTTCTGATGTTTACTCTTTGCTCCTATTAAAAAAGCTATGCTGCAGTGTGTCATAAATCTTCAAAGTGAAAATCCTGGCATGGATGCTACACAGATCTGATTTTGAACTTTGTTATAAATTAGATTTCAGGTTTCATTGGAGATGGAGGATTTGAGAAAATGGGACACATTAAAGACAAGCATATTTGATATGTGAATTATCTACAACTTTAAACATCACAAGACAATTATGAAGGATGTTGAGTACAGTGAAATAGGATAGGCTGTTTGTTTCGATAAGTGGTTGTGAAATCAGGGAAGAGGCACTAAGAACATAGAAATAAAGAATAATGTTAGGGGATTAATACTGATTCATTGATCAGGGACTACATTGACAGTTGGGAAGAATAATCAAGAGTGAATTATCTAAATAAATATTTTTCTAAATTAAAAATTTCCTGTGCACTTCGTAAGATGTTCTCATAAGCAAAGGTTTTAAACTATTTATGGGAAGTTTGTGGTGATCAAGAAAGAAAATGCATATGAACAAAACCATTAACAGTGAATGTAAACCCTCGCTTCCAAACAAATGAAAGCCTAGTGACTGTAGATAAGACCATATTGCAATCTTAACACACAATGAACAATTAATTTTTGCTAGAAATATCCAATGTGCTGAACCAAATTCTTCAGTTATTTCAGTATTAACCGTCCTAATAACTCTTCTTTCTTTGTGGTTATGAATAAGATTCATTCATTAAGAATGGAGTGTACACTACAATTAACCTATATATAAAAATGATACATGGAAAGGTAGACTCAAACATGGCAAATATACAGAGGATTTTCTAATAAAAATTCCTAAGAAACATTTCTCTGTGTTAGAATTTATTATGGAATATATCATAAGGAGTGTTTTTCTCCTACCTACATCTGCTTTTCAGTTTATGCACAAGAAATGTATGCAAAGTCTAAGAATTATTGCATTATTTGTTTATAAACTTTTCATGCTTATGTCTAAGTAAATTTTGTGAAGCTGAAGATAAACATAAAATAAAATTGCCAATTAGTCATAGATTATAAACAATGTGGAGAGAGGGAGGTAAATATTCTGAAAACCATTAGCTGAAGATTCAAGTAAGTTAGTGATCTCCTGGAAGTCTTATGGAACATCTGTCCAACCCAGAGTCACTTCTCACACAGTATTAAATATCAAGATTTTAAAGCATTTGGGGATGTTCAATGTTAAGACGCGGGTTTATGTCGACTAAATAAAATAAACTGGTGTAACTATTTCCTGCAAAAGTCCGTATTGTAAAGATGGTGAGGATAATTTGGTTAGAATAATTTGCATTGACTATATATAAACTGATTAATGTCATGAGATAATTGCCCTCTTACTTTTGTCAAGGTTGAAAGAGTCTTACTTTCCCTCTGCTTATTATCAAGTCTTGCTGAGGAGGCTCATTCTCTAGCTCCTGACCCTTGAGTTGCCACTTAATGGAAAGGTTGACAAGGCTAAATCTCATAAACAGAAACAGAAGGAAAACTTAACTCCATGAATTCAATATTGAGAATTCAATCTGGAGCTTGAGAGAATAATTTGACAAGGTCCTTGGAAAGAATACCCTGTTAGCATTTGAAAAAATAAAAAATAAAAACAAATGTCCTGAATTTTCCAATTATATTCATAACGGAGATCCAGAGAATGACATACAAGCTAGAATGAAAGTTTGCACTATGACCATCAGCATCAAATGGTTTTCTAAGCTGCCCTATAGAGCTTGTCACATTGTGACAGATTTTCATTATAGAGTGAACAATAAATGCTATCAATAGGGAAAGATAAGAAAAATCAGAAGACACAAGAAAGTTGGCTGGTCCTGCATGTTAATATCTTTCACTTGTATAGCACTTTATTTACAAAATACTTCTACATAAAAATTTTCAGTGGTATTCAGCTTGCCAGAAGTTTTATACTACATATTCTGTACTTAAACTGCAACAGTGAGCATCCACTAAAGAGCCACAACTCCAAGCAATCACTAAAAAGAAAATTACTTTCTTTAGGTAAGAATTTTTTTTCAGCTTCTACTTTCCATTCTCTATTTTGAATCATTTTGCCATAAATTAGACCATGTGTCAGTGGGAAGACATGAACTTTTTAGGTAAAGGAGCACAGGATCTAGTTCAGAGTGTCTACAAGGTGCCGAATATTACTCGAGGTACAGAGGTTTGGTAGGAAGGATTCTCAAAATGACCTACAAGATTCCTTCAATAGTATTTGGCACATGGTCAGTGGAATCAATATTCTTGCTTTAATCTGTTCTGATTTTCATCCCATGGCTTTATATCTGGATTGCCCACCCCTTCTTAGGCCATTGGGATGATCCTTTTGGATCAGTTACCTCAATTTCTGCCCAAAACTTATTTTCTCTGTTGCTTTCTCCTTATTAGTGTAAAATCCTCTTCCAAGCCCAGCTCAGCATATGTTGCATTATCACCCAATAGAGACACAGACCCTTGCTTCCACCTTTCTGGGTATAGTACCTGATAATCTCTCAATATAATTGGATCAGTAAAGACAGGAAAATATGAAGAATCAACTGGGGAGAATGGCAGAAATGGAAGTTTAATGTCCCTGAAGATGCTCTATAGGAAATTGCAGCCCAGGATGGAAAATTCGGAAGAGTAAATTGTAAGAATTAGCAATTTGAGTGAATCTAAGGAGATACAAGGCTACAGACAAAAGAGTAGAGTTGTTAGCCAGAGATGGATCATACATAGAAGAAAGTGGGGGTGACACTGAAATTAGCCAGAATGTAAGAATGCATAGCATGTAGGAGTATAAACAAGTCAATGTATATCCTATACACGGAGGTGAAGTAGTTTCCTGTATCTGAGCCCACTGTACCTGCAAACTCCTGTTTTCCAGTTCCTAGTTGAAATGTCATCTATGCAGAAAACACTTCACAAAGTTTAACATTTCTATTTCCAGGTGAAATTTAAAGTCTTGCTTAGAGTAAATTCACTTTGATTTAACTTTGTACAATCTTCTTTTTCTCAAAGGCAGCAAGAATAGCACAGCCACACCTCTTCCTAGAAGAGTACACGGGCTAGATGACCCTGGGACTTTTTATCTTAAAGAATTCCCCTGTCACTTAAGAAAGCTTTGAGCTAATAAAACTATGTATGGGGGATTTATTAATGCCAATTAATGCCAAACTTATGTAAGACAATTTTCTGTTTCTTCAAGATCCATTGAATAGTCTATGCAGAACCATTACTATAAAACCTAAAATAGCTCCAAACCTTTCTGTTTTAGGACAGCTTCTCTAATCCTCTTACCTGTGACATGAGATAAGTTATCTAGAGTAGCTTTCCTCATTTTTACTTCCCTCTTTTTTTTTGACTCAGAATTTCCTTTTTCCTGCAAGTATCACTTGCTTGATTCATCAAATTTTGATATTTAATTATTTTGCCTTTCTTTAGTTTTATATCAATGCTTGGTGCTGTATTAATCATTATGGGTTATAATGTGTGCTATAAATGTAAACCATGTATTTGTTACACTAACTGAAGTTATTTCATAGGCTTATTCTGTGCTATCTATTGAATTGAATGCGGGAGTGGAACAAGAGCTGGTTTTGTATTGAATCTATCCAGAATTGACTCACTGTCTCTGAGCTTCAGTATTGTCAACTTGCTTGGAGGCCAGGTAGTGCAAGGGTTTCTTTCTTTCTTTTTTTTTTTTTAATTTAAAAAATCATAATTTTATTTATATATCTATTTATTTATTTAATTTTGAGAGAGAGAGAGAGAGAGAGAGAGAGAGAGAGCGAGCGAGCAAGCAGGGGAGGGACAGAGAGATAAGGAGACTGAGTGTCCGAAGCAGGCTCTGCTCTGTCAACACAGAACCAAATGTGGGGTTTGAACCCATGAACAGTGAGATTATGACCTGAGCTTAACACTGAGCCACCCAGGCACCCAGTACATGGATGTCTAAGAGTTAAGATAGATCATTCAAGTTCCAACTCCAACCTTTACTAGTTGTGTCACTTTGACCAAGTAATGTAAGATTTCGGAACGTCAGTTTTTCATCTGTTAAATTGGGCGGAAGTGTTGTAAGGTTTAAATGAGGTACTGCATGCTAAAAGCATAGCATATTAACAGCACCTATTAATATTGCTATTATTATTTACAAAATGGGGAATTGTATTAACCGTCTTATTGGGTTATTAATAAGGATTAAGTATAGGGGCGCCTGGGTGGCTCAGTGGTTAAGGGTCTGACTTTTGGCTCAGGTCATGATCTCACAGTTCGTGGGTTGGAGCCTGGCATCGGGCTCTGTGCTGACAGCTCAGAGACAGGAGCCTGCTTCAGATTCTCCCTCTCTCTCTGAACCTCCCCTGCTCATGCTGTCTCTCTCTCTCTCTCAAAAATAAATAAAACATTAAAAAAAAGGAGTAAGTATAGTAGGAAATAGCAGGAAATCTAAGCAACAAAGTTTGGATAATATTAGCATTTGAATGCTCCCTTTTTAACTGACCCTTTCCTCCTTATTCTCAATACATGCAAACATATTTCTTGCTTTTACGAGACAATATAACAAAACAGACCCAGTGGTGTATTTTACCTCCTTAGTGGAATTCTACCACAGAATAGCATATGGGCATAGCAGTAGCCTTCTTTGTTTTGTTCTCATAATAAAAATACACATAAACGTGTTATTGTTAGTGCATACTTGCTGAAATCTGTGCTAGGAAGTTCTATTTCTATATTTGTTGTCCTTTTTATTTTCTTTTAACTCACATAAAATAGTATTACTGATGGCAAGAACTGTATCGAGGAGTTGCACTCACACCACCTTCATGATTGCTAACATCTCCTAAACTGGTACAGGTAATTTGTCCAGAAGGGATGCTGGAGGCAGGTGCTGTAAGCAGTCTACCACTGGGAACTTGTTCCTTTGGTGACAGGAAAGTCCTCATGTGGTCCCTACTCTGGGGGCTGTAGAAGGACCTATGCCCAGACCTCTCATTGTCTTAGGAGGTAAAAATTTCACTTTTGGAGATGTGACCATAACCAACCCTTTCTTGCCATCTTTCCTGAAGCTCGTGGAAGGGGAACAATCATAGCCTCTCTGGTTAGCCCAAAGCCCATAGCCTCTCTGGGACCAAATAACATTTATGCAACTCAAATGCTTCTTCTTATCATCCAAGTAGAATACTTTACACATTTCTCATTTCTGCTGGCACACACCTCAAAATCATATTGAAAATGAATATCACTGTATCACCCCCAAAAGTTTAAAGCCACATACAACTGCTGCATTCCAATATCTGAGCAATGCCTGGTAATACAAAATGTAGCTGTACTTTTAACAAAAGATATAAAGATAGGGCACATCAGCCCACCAACTGTCTTTAAGACCGGTGCCTGGGATAGCATTAAAAAGTTTCCTCTCAGGAGCATATCAGATCACCCGGGGTGTTTCTAATATTGCCCCAAGCATCTACAGACAAACAACTCCTGTGATCCCAAGCTGTATTTTATCGACTTTTCCCAGGTAGTCCCTGCCTGTTACACACACGCATATATAATTACATAGCACGTGCGAAATAATAGGCCATAAGGCCTTAATTATTTTATGTACCACTTACTTTCTCTAACTGCTACCAGGGTTCCGGCTAATAGGCTTGGCTCAGTTGATAATTATAACAGAAGGGGAGTGTTATTAATTAAGCAGGCACTATAGCCTAATCATTAATAATTGGTTAACTGTGGGTTGTTAGTGTGAGACCAATCAGTGATTGGAATCCCATTAGTAACTGTGTCACCTTGTGTAAATTACTCAACCTCTCTGAGCTATAGATGAGCTTTAAACTTTTCACCTATAAACTGAGAATAATAATGCCTTTATATGGGATTGTTGCAAGATTTAAACAATATTACATAGCAAATGTTCAGTAAATATTCATTGTTATTTTTATTAATTATAGTAGAATTTAGAGCCATGCAAATTCTTTTCCACTAAAATTACATTAAAAACTAGAGCGTTGTGAAAGGTTGTTTACAAAAGTAAAATCGGTCTGGATTCCTTGACTCTCAGGAATATTGGAAATCTGAACTTCTTAACAGAAAGGGGAAATGCATATTTAGTGAAAGAAGTTAAGTTCTGAATCTGATTTAGAATGATCATTTTGGATATATATTCCTGGTATATTTTATGTTTGTGGAAAAACATTTCTCTACAGTGAAAAGGTTTAGAGCCAATTATTGACTCAGTAGAAATGAGCAATCTTTGTTTACCTACTGTGGTTTCTAAATACCCTTTCTCACTCAAAGGAAACAGGGGTTGTTTGGTGTCTGCACCCGGAATGTGCAAGATGGGCCTACATTATTTTGTCATGATCAGAATGCAGAGAGACTATCATGGATTGTTAGGATCGTATTAAAAGAATTTAAGAGTGTTTCCAAAGGCCAATAATAGGACAAATTGACCACCAATAAGTATAGTAAATCTAAAGGATAAAGTGCATTGAATATAATAAAACCTGTGAGGTCATAATGATATTTAAAAAGGAAGTGAAACTGGTTAATAATGATTCTGCTTATTTTTAAATTACCAAATAAAGTGAAAGTGACAAGCATTTTTTTCCGACTCTTTATATGTAGTCTTCCACTGGGAAACCAAATCATAGATGGGATTTTTCTCTTTATAGACGTATTCTAGCTGATAAAGGAAGAAGGAATGATATAATTAGAATATCACCATTTCATAGCCCTAATGAATGAATGGATCTAAGCACACATTAACGATGGCTATTGATGTCATAAAAAGAGAAACAACCAGACATACAGACCTTCTGGTGAAGGGACACAGCCCTATCTGTGAAGAATCTTTGCCAAAAAAAAAAAAAAGAAAGTCAATAAATAAAACTTGGGTCTGATCAATCTCTAGACCCAGTACTGGGAATATGGAGATTTCTGCTGAATAACACCACAGAGTCATGGGGATGTATTAAACAAGACCCAGACTGAAAAGCTGTATAGGACAAACAACCTGGTTCTTTCAACAAGTAAATGACAAAGTTAAAGAAAGAGAGATAAGAGAGAAAGAGGGGACATCTGTTGACTAAGGAGATTTATTAGTTATCCTAACCAGTTAAAATGAACAGAACTTATTTGGATCCTGATTTTAAACAGCAGCAAAAAGACATTTATGGGACAGTTGGCAGTTTGAACACTGAGTGGCCACTGAGTGATATTAAGGTATGTATTAATATTTTTATATGTGACAGTGTTATTGCAGTTGTTTTATTAAAACGTAGTAATTATCTTTTGAAACATATATTGACATACTTATGGATAAAGGGGTACAAAATATAATCTTCCAGGGGCGCCTGGGTGGCTCAGTTGGTTAAGCATCCAACTTCAGCTCAGGTCATGATCTCACCATTTGTGAGTTTGAGCCCTGTGTCAGGCTCTGTGCTGAAAGCCTGCTTTGGATTCTGTGTCTACCTCTCTCTCTGCTCCTTCCCCACTCGTACTGTCTCTCTCTTTCTCTCTCTCTCAAAAATGAACACATATTAACATTTTTAAAAAAACAAAATACAGTCTTCGTATAAAAATGTATTTGGCATTTGTGTTTTATAGTTGCTTTTTTCACTTAAATTCATTTTTAATATATTAATACCAAAAATTACTAAGCCTTTTTTTCTAACCTGTAAGTAGCCTTCTCAACATGGCTGTGGTTGAGACAACAATTTGACATTTCTGCCTTAAGCCTTTCTTCAACTAGGCTATGAGCTTCTCAAGGTCAGAGACTATAGCTAATTAGCTCTACATTCTAAGTGCCTAGAATAATGCTGATCCATAGTAGGTGTTGAAGGGGTACTTATCTGAACTGGTATTGAACTCATCTATGTTATCACAGACCACAAAACTTCTCCATAGGAGTGAGGCACACACTGATCTTTCTTATTCATTTGGTCCCATTCATTTGGACAGGAGGGTTTATAAAAGTACAGAGGGCCATCATCCATGTCACTTGACTCTTCTATAAACAGCATTTCTGTGGAATATTCCCCTTTTGATATAATCACACCATAGCAAGCTTGGACCTACTACTTACTTATCCACAGAGACCAATTGCTTTATTCAGATTGAATATCTTAATCAGATATGTGATTTTAAGTTAATAAAGTACCAATATATTTCATTTTTATGAAAATTTTCTTTCTGATTTCGGCCAATACTGAGGAAAGAAGGTATCCTGAACTATCATTCTCCTAAGTACTCTGAGCTCCTATGATAGGATGCCTTGTTTCAAATTTAAGAGCACATTCCTACATTGCTTGATGTGGCTATGAAGTTTGAACACTATAGAAGCAGGAACATCCTCATTTGGCACATACTTGGGAAATAAATTGTGATGTTTTTCATTCTGGATGGCAAACATTTTAAAGATGGTTGGTTTCTTTGTCAAAAGTCATTTGTTGTTGTTGTTGTTGTTTTTATTTTTTTTTAATTTGCAGGGTTCTCAGGTAGAAAATAAAACCAAGCATATGAGGTTTACTACAAGGGAATTTATTTCAACTATGTGGCTGGATGATACTTAATTTCATGTTGTGTATGTCTCAGGACAAGACCGGAAACAGGAAGGAAAATTTACTGAATGCTTTCAAAATGCCCTTTGTTGTCACCAGTTAATTCTCAGAGTAGGCAGGAGTGGTGGTGGCATTTTATCCATATTATAGTAGAGGGGATGGTGGGATGGGATGTGGGTATCCCTGAGGTTAATAGAACTAACGTAAGAGAGGTACAGTAGGGTTCACTATGATTTGTCTGATTCCAGTACCTATACATGCTCCTTCCAACTACACCCAAGAGATGTTCTTAAACATCTCTTGGAAGAGGGAGGCATATGGCTATTCATGTAGCAAGCCAAAAGGATCTGTTAACAGAGTCAGTCATGCCAAATTAGATATTTATGCATGACATGAAATGACATAGAACCCTGGAACAATTAGTTTGGGTTTCAGAGGAAACCTCTCCAGAAAGAAGTACAATGTCATTCTGGACTCAGGTAATTTATAGCCACGGTAGACCGTGATAGCATCTTTTCTGAGGTATTTTAAAAATCATAAATTAAAGAAGATTAAGAAAATGTATATAAAGCCCGGTACAAATACAAGATAGTGGGCATACTGATCTCTTAAGGTCAACTATGTCACAAATGAGTTGAAAACATTTTACAGAGAGGCCTATACTTAAAAGCTGTGTTTTCTAACAAATATCTGGCCTAGTCACCTGATCATTTGAACACAATTCTCTAGCTAACCATATCATCATTTATTAATTTAACTAACTTTTACTTTGCCTTGCTTGTGAAGAAATTTGGAATGCTTTTATTGAATTCTGTACTACTCCTTCTCTCTATAGCAGATAAAACAGGGTTTTTTGGTGTTATCTTCCTGAGGCAATGTTGATTATTAAAAAGAGGTCTCTATATTAAATTCTTTTTGTGTGAGATAGCTCTATGGGATATCTAACAGTTTTATCTACACTTATTTTTGTTCTTTGTCCATTTCTCTATGGTACCATTAAGAAATGCAATATGATTACAGTATGTTCCCCATTTTGGTGTTTCTACACAAAGAAATACCTTAGTTTCCTTTTAATGTATGCTTAACTGTAACATTGTTAGTTGCTGAATGTCTCAGCTTGAACAAAAAAAAATATATATAGTTCATAGTGCAATAAAAGCAATATTCTTAATTTAAATCTGAGGTCCCTGGGGCTGTGTGTTATTGTTATCATTTCTGGATATGATTTTAAAAGCTACATTTTTTTTCTTTCTTTCTTAAGCATCATTCTTTGGTACATGTCCACAGATTTGATCTTCCTGAATAGAACAATTCCACATGATGGTTCAAATCAGATAATGCATGCTGTGAAAAGTTTTATAATAATGATTTGTAATCTCAAGTGTCTGTTACATCTTTTAGAAAAGATTCTATGCCTCAATTTGTGGACTGAGCTGTGGCTCAGGTAGAATTGGAAGCAATGCCATAGCCAGTTGTCAAAAGAAATAATGTCTAACAACAGGAGAAAAATAAGCCAGTCCTAACGGCTACTTACTTAATTTAAATAAGAGTTAATTAAAAAGGATTAACGTAAGTTTAAAATAAAAAATATAACTGGGGCACCTGGGTAGCTCAACTGGTTGAATGTGTGACTTTGGCTCAGAGCATGATCTAGGGACTTTTGAGTTCGAGCCCCGTGCCAGGCTCTGTGCTTACAGCATAGAGCCTGGAACCTGCTTCAGATTCTGTGTTTCCCTCTCTCTCTGTCCCTCCCTCACTAATGCTCCCCCTCCCTCTTTCTCACAAATAAAACATTAAACAATTTTTAAATAAAAAATATAATTATCTGTGTTAATTGGTATTTTATTTTCTTTATTTTTTTCTTTCTTTCTTCTTCTTCTTCTTCTTCTTATTTATTTTTTTTTTTTTAGTATATACTTTTAAAAGCAAATGACTTTCTAGGCACCTGGGTGGCTCATCAGTTTATTATCTTACTCTTGGTTTCTGCTCAGGTTATCATCTCAGAGTTTGTAAGTTCAAGGCCCTCATTGGGCTCTGCACTGACAGCGTGGAGCCTGCTTGGGAATTTCTCTTTCCCTCTCTCTCTGTTCCTCCCCTACTCATGCTCTTTCTCTCTCTCTTTTTCTCTCTCTCAAAAATAAAATAAAATAAATAAACTTAAAAAAAATAAAAGCAAGTACCTATCTTCACAAAGCTGATAAATCCTGTCATACACCATAAACACATCTCAAGGTTGGTGTGGTATCGGCTACCTTGAGGGACACCATCTTGTACTGAGATTTTTTAAAAAATATTTATTTATTTATTTATTTATTTATTTATTTATTTACTTTTAGTAATTTTGACAACCTGTTTCATTGGGAAGATAAAGCTCTTCTACTCATATCTACACTATGCTGCTCCAGAGAAAGGTGACGTCAGAAGCATTCCCAGAATTCCTTGTGTTGCTGCTTTCGACTTGTGTAGCAAAGCAGGTCTTACTTTAAACAGCTTGCACCTGAATTCCTCATAGGTCGAGAGAACTACCTTTGACTAGGGACATCCCTGGGCCAGCCTCTGTACTTGTGGACGCAGTGGCACCGCAGCAGGCATGATCTAGAGAAACACACTACCTAAAGAGGTAGGAAAATACTACATAAGTTAACAGAAATATGGGAGTTGGGAGAGCAGCAAGAGAAGAGAGCTGACAAGATGGAAGGGAAGGCAGTAACTGTAGTAGGAAATAAACGGATGAGGAATGGCTGGAGGATCCAAGTTAGGCAAGGATCCAAGTAAGGCAAATACCTCATGCAGTGAAGATACTGAAATTTTCAAGGCACAGATGGTTTCTGGGTGGCAATTTAACCCTTCTCTACTGACCAGAACTTTTAGAAAACTGGCTTCATATCCCCATTTTTGAATCAGAGGTATGTTAAGAGGATAAATTACCAGGAGACTGATACAAGTATGAGAAGTATGTTTCACATTAAAAAAATTTTTTTTCATATAAAAATATTTACATTTATTCCTGCAGCAAATATTTATTGTTATTTGTCAAGTACTTTTCTAAGTGCTACATACATAGTGGTGCATAAAACAGCTGAAAGTCTCTGCTTTTAAAAGGAGTTTATATTCTAGTGGGAAGACAAAAAAATACACATGCTGATTAATTAGTAGCTTATCTAGAAATATTATGGATAAAAATAAAACAGTACGTATAATTAGAAATAGAAAGGGAGAAGGTGCACTTTAAAAGAATGTAGGCAGATTAGGCATCTCAGAGAAAGTAAAGTTTGAGAAAAGATTTAAAAAAGAGTATGAGCATGAGCCATGCCAGTTGTTGTGGGGAGAGCATCTGAGGCAAGCAGAACAGGAAGTATGGTCTCTTAGACAGGAAGTGTTCCAGAAGCAGCAAGGAATCAGAATGGCTGGATGGAGTGGAGAGAGGGAGATCAACTCAGATCAGCAATGGGGCCAGGTTATATAGGGTTTCCTAGGCCAACACTGTCAAAGGTGTTTGGGTAGAAAACTACTCTTTTCATTGCCTCCTCTTCCTCCTTTTTTCTCTTCCTCCCCTCCTTCTCCTCTTCTTCTTCCTCTTCTTCCTCCTCTACTTCCCCTCTCCTCTTCCTTCTCCTGTCTTCTATCTTTTTCTCTTTGCTTTTGGGTATTTGAGGATTCTATTGCTACATCCTCTGGCTCAGAGATTTGTTTCTCAGCCACACTTGCTTTACTAAAGAGCCCATCATGGATAGCTTTCATTTTTGTTACAGTATTTTTTACTCTAGCATTTCTTTTTCATTTTCTTAAGATTTCCATCTCTCTGCTTATGCTGTCCATCTATTCCTGCATGCTATGCTTTTCCATTAGAGTCCTTGGTATATTAATCATAGTTGTTTTAAATTTCCAGTTTGATAATTCCAGTCTCCTGCCATGTCTGGTTCTGATGCTTGCTCTGTCTTGAAATTGTGTCTTTTGCCTTTTGGTGTGCCTTGTGGTTTTTCTGTTGATAGTGAGGGGGAGCAAAATATGCCACCACAAAATATACCACCTTTATATATTGATTCTTTTCAATTAAACTTGCTTAAGAAACAGCTGGTGCAAGAAGGACACTGTACCCTTTTCTGTTCCCCTTAAAAATGGGAAATAAATCTCCCATGAGAACATATCCTCCCCTACCAGGAGGGTAGAAGGCATTCTTAGAGCCACAGTGGGGGGGATTCTGGGCTGAGAAGGTTGTATGAACAAATTTTAATTTTTCATTAATTTGCTACCCCAAGCCCAAACCCTTTTATTTTGATAGCTATTCACAAATAATTATTTCTTAGTATAAAAAGTATAAAGGCTGCCTGCTTTGGTCAATTCTTTCAGACTCATATTTGGGGGTTCTTATACATATGAAATTAAATTAGTTTTTCTCATATTAATTCCTCTTCTGTCAATTTAATTATTAAAGCATCCACAGAACCTGGAAGGACACAAGAGAAATGTTTTCTTTCCCTATAACAGTCATCTATGATGCACTGGCTCAAAAGAACTGCTATACTAGGGCTTAAGTAATGTGGTGAGAAACCTGGAGGGGAAGTGATCTATAGTCCTCTGATTAGGTCTCAATCTTTAATGAGTCAATGGCTTCTGGACTGTGAACGTCACAAGAGTTTCTTAGGTTTTTTTTCTTGCCTCATCCATAGGTGAGACAGGATGGCTACAGTGGGCTGGAGTTCGGTATTTTCCTTCTCCCACATGAAAGACCAAAGTTAGCTGGAGTGAGTATTTCCCTTCCCCCATGTCACTTAGGCTCTTTTTACTGTTAAAATATTGGATGAAGAGTGTAAGAAAGTGGATTCAAGATCACCCTAAGATTTGTATTCTGAAAAAGTCTTGGCTTGAATTATTATTAAAGTGAAATATGGAAGAATGAGGCTACAACAGGTTTGAGGGTACAGTTTATGAATAGAATCAATATTCTTCTGTTGGGCAGAGGGAGAAGTTAAAACTGTCTTGGGAAAGTCATAAATGAATTGAGTAAAACCATTTCTTTTCATTCACCGCATACCCTCAATCTTATATCGCTTAAATTTCCTCCTAATTGCCCAAAGGAAACCTAAGGACATGACCAGTATTAGTTTCCAATATTATAAAGTTGAAAATAAATATTTTTTACTGTTTTATATTTCCTTAGTGGGTTACACCTATTTGACTCTTCACTTTAAAATACACTAGCTTGTGTAGATTTTAGCTTGAAATTGTTTTCTACTAGCATGGGTTGCCAAACATTCATATACCATATATATTTTCTCTGATCACTTAAATTTGTTAAGTAGCATGTCAGGCAGATTAGTGGGGAGATGGACATCTTACCGAAATAACCACCAAACCTTATTTTATTCGAACCTCCACTTAGCAGATAACTGGACTGATTCTACCAGATATGGATCAGTGGGGATGGAGTTGGCCTCTAAAGAGTTAATTAAAGTAGATATCCTCCTAAAGATATTCAAATTAGAACACATCAAGAGAAGTGATGTACACTAGTGGTTTTGGAGAGAAATTAAAGTCAAGGGCAGTTTGAGGACTGTGCATTAATCTTTTAAAATTCTATCCAGGTGTTTGGCATCTACTGTATGGTGAGGAAGTATTTGTTGATGAATGAATGGGCCAAAACACTAACTATAAAGAATAGTGAATAAAGCCTATATGGAATTTGGATATGACTCAAAAGCTAAACATAGAATCAAATCAGAATGGGTACTAGAGACCCCATGAAATGCACAGCAATATCCATGGTTTATTTCATTTGTCTGTGCCCTGTATCAGACATGCTTAAAGAAAAGGGGCCTATGTAATTAAATTATGCTTCCTGTTTTCTGTACTTTCTTTTCCCCTTGAGATGCTAAGTCGTTTCAGTAGAGAGAGAATTTGAAGGACTTTTCAATGTAATTATGACACCATCAAATATATTAGCCTTCTAGGTAGTTCAGCACTGAAAACAAAATACCCATGGAAGGATAAATGTTACTCTGAAAGAACTATATTCCCTTAAAGAATTAGAATTTTGAATGTATTTAAGTTTTTATTAGTAAATAATTTCAGACTTACAGAAAAGTTGAAGAATTAGTACAAATCCTCATATACCCTTCACCCAAATTACCCAAATATTTTACCATAATTTCTTTCTCTCAGATGTAATGCCCCCTACCTCTATATACTCCAATGTATTTATCCTAACCCAGCACAATTAGCACAGTCAGGAAATTGACACATCAACAGAGTGCTTTTATCAGAGGTTTATTTAAATTTCACCATATATCTCAGTAGTGTGCTTAATAACAGTTTTTTTCCCTGGTCCAGAATCTAATCCAGATGGCAGTAAATAGCTCAATACCTTCTTTATCTTACATTATCTTGATGTTTCTGAATATATAGACCAATATAGGTTATCTAATATTTTCTGTGATTAGATTTTTTTTACTTTTTTTTTTTTGACAGAACACCAAAGAAGAGATACTGTATCCTTCTTGCCACATTGATTTGGAGACAAGAACATCATCTTGTCCATTTTTATATGCAAAAAATACTTGAATCCTTACTTTGTCTCCTTCAGTGTGGTTATGCTATACATTTCAAATACAGTTAGATTCATTTGTTTCTATTGTATTCCATTTTGGGAACTCCCCATTCTTTTTATTTTTAGTATATAAAACAATTGAAAACTGTACAAAACTCAGAACTACACAAGAATCTACAAGTAAAGAAACCAACATGAAGATTCTGCCAGTGATTCATGAGTCAGGACTCTTGTTGTTATCTGACTTGATACCCACACACCTCTATTCTAACTATAGTAGCATCAACTCAAATCCTGTGTCCAACAATTCTCAAAAGATCTGGTATTCTCCTTTCTCTAGTGTATGGCTAAATAAAAAGTCATAGGACCTTTGGGGAAAATCACTATGACCTACTTTTGCCATGTTTTTGTAGAGTCTTTCCTCACTGGGATGCAGCCCATATTTTCAATTGATTGGCTCTGGGTTTGAGGACTGCTCAGGGCTAGACATGGTACAGGGGATTATGGCTTTCTAGTGGACAGCTGGCCTCAGCTTTCTGCCCAGCTATTCTTGGTTTCTTTTTATTCTGTATGTTAAACAGTAAACTTCTTGGCTGTTTATCATGCTCCTGAGGATGCCATGTTTTATTAACCATCTTCTTTCATCTCTCTAGGTGAGGCCTTCCAGCTGCCACTCTGGTCTTGCCCATTGTAATTATGCCCACCTTCTTCTGATAGCTATGGACTGCCACCTGGACCCTCTTTTCCCAGCATCTTATCATACCCATTGCTATGAGAGAGCCCAGTTTGTGATGGTAGCTTCTGCTGTCAGCACTGCATACTTGGCCCAGGCACCCCAGGCTTCCTAGTGATGCTGGCACCCCTCTCCTCCATATTCCTTATCACCTTTGTAAAGAGAGTGGAATGGACTCCAGATCCTCCTGAGAAATGTAGTTAGCAGATGCTTTTTGTTTTTGTCTTATATAGTACATTTCTTTTAAAAGGCCCACTTTCTGAGCCTTCTGATTTTCTTTTTCCTCCATGGTCAGCTACAGCAGTTTTGGCCTCTGTACTTCTGCTTTTTCCAAGCATCCAAAAGCCATTGCAGCAGCATATTCGAATCCTGTCCTGGGGCTCTTGCTAGGGTGTTAAGTCCTGTGTCACAACAGTGTTTCTATATTAACAAGCTCTTCCTTATTCAGTTAAATGTTTTCACCTCCAGTACTCTCAGAATTCACTCCTAGATAGAGTCATTTGGTTCCTCACAGTATATTAGCCATATTCTGAAACTCATATGCTTATATTCACTCTTACCCCTTCACAGATCCAGGCAATGCTGAGATCTGACTCCAGGGATGAGTCCAGTAGCCAGGAGGGGAGGTGAAGGAATCCTGAGGAGAAGCATTGTGTTATAGGTCACCTACGTTATTCGAGACTTCTGTATAAGGGGCAAGGCTTTATCGTTCAACAAAAGGGAAGGGGGTCATTTCAAGTATATCCATCATCTCAGTATCAGTATGATAGCTCTCTTCTATTAGAGCCATGGCTTTGGCATAAGAGACTCACCGAAGCTGAAAATAGAGCCATCTCTGAGGTTCTGCTACTCTTGTGATGCTATCCTGTTCCTAATCTTCCGTTGTGTCCATTCTTCAACTGCAGGAGATGGGGAATCTCTATAATTAAGTCAAAGAGCTCTTTGGACTCTCTCATTATACTTCACATTGCGGTTTATGAAATCCATCTTGTCATTTTTACTTTTAATGAATCAATAGTACTTAGTAACACACATTCAATATCACAGTTTTTATACTCTTGCCTTTATACTTCTCAAAAGTGAGCGATAGTCCCCAGATAGTATATTCCCTTTTGTGTTTTTCCAGTCTCTTTTCACGAGAGGTGAAATCTCTTTTTAAATTTTTTTTAGTGTTTGTTTATTTTTGAGAGAGAGACAGACAGAGCACAAGCTGGGGAGGGGCAGAGAGAGGGAGGAGACACAGAATCCGAAGCAGGCTCCAGGCTCCAAGCTGTCTGCACAAAGCCTGATGTGGGCTCATACCCACAAATAGTCAGATCGTGACCTGAGCCGAAGTCGGATGCTTAACCAACCAAAGCTACCCAGGCACTTCCTAACCAGAGGTAAAATCTTAAAAATTGCATTGCTATTGCATGCCATGGCCCATGAATACCTTACCTACTACCAGTGATAGATTTTTCATTACAGGAGAGCCAATTCATCTTTAAAGTCTACTCTTAAAGAATGGACTAGTACCAATCAGACTGGTACTGCAGTCCTGATGCCAGTTGTATTAGGTCTAGATTTTTAAAAGCAGAGCCTGAGGCAGGGATTCTTGTGCAGTTGATTTATAGAGAGAGTGCTCTTAGGAGAAAGTGAGGGAAACAGAACAGAAGAAGAATAGAAAGCAGGAAACTGCTAAGCCATTATATGGCTTTAGTGGGAGAGAATCTTCAACCTGATCCTACCAGGAGCTCTGAAGTACTAATTTCCCCACAGAGTTGATTGCACATGAAGGAAGAAGGGGACAACATGTGTATAATTTCCTTGGCAAGGTGCCTCCCATTTGGCCAAAGCCAATTCTGTAGACAAGAGACAGCTTTAGCAATCGGAGGATGGACACACCATTTCAGTTAAAAGGTTTCAGGAGACATACCTACAGGCTGCACTGCTTACAGGGATACATCCAATGCAGGGCAATCAGGGGAAAGGCGACAGGGAATAAATGCTTAATATTGCTCCCAACATCCCATCTTCTGTCAGCGCCTCCCCTTAGGAAAATACCGCTAGATGCAGAGGAAGAGGTTTCCTATTGATGCATTCTATAAGAGGCAGCATCCTAGGGCACAGGGCGGAGAGGTAAAGTGGAGAAAAGTGACTCTAAAGGAACAAATGAAAGATGTCTCTTATTCAAAACAATATTATAATCAATAATGACTTGAACATGTTTTATCTTGATAATCACATACATGAAAATTAAAAACAAAATACAAGTACCTCTTTCTAGCCTTCAGATTGACAGCAGGATTAGTATATGTGGAGGAATTAAGCCCTCTTATACATTGTTGATTAGTGAGTCAATTTTAAAAAGTTCTGAATGAAAACTTACATTCCTTTTCAAATGTTCTAAAATTACATTCATTATTTACCTTAGAAATTATACAGAGATTTACCCTACAAACATGTTATGGAATTTCAACAATTTTAGAGAAATTCAACCCCCCAAAATATCCTAGAAGTTAACTCTAAGATTGAGCTCTCATATGAGAGGACTCATATTATTGTTTATAGTGTGTGTGGGGGGGGAGGGGTTCTTCCCGGTTGATTTATTTTTTGAGAGAGTGAGAGAGAGAGAGTGAGCAAGCAGGGGAGGGGCAGAGAAAGAGGAGACACAGAATCCAAAGATAGGCTTTAGACTCTGAGCGCTCAGCACAGAGCCTAATGCAGGGCTTGAGCTTATGAACCATGAGATCATGACCTGAGCCGAAGTCGGACACTCAACCAACTGAGCCACCCAGGCAACCCTTCCAGTTGATGTTTAAGAAAACAAAGCAGGTTTTAAACAGTATAGAATATCCAATTTTATTAATTTTTAATGACAAGATTTTTAAGAAGTTAATTTGGCAGGGTGCCTGGGTGGCTCAGTCAGTTAAGCAACTGATTCCTGATTTTGGCTTAGGTCATAATCTTACAGTTTGTGAGTTCAAGCCCCACATCCAGCTCTGCACTGATGTGCAGAGCGTGCTTGGGATTCTTATTCTCCCTCTTTCTCTGCCCCTCCCCTGCTTACTCATGCTCTCTCTCTCTCTCTCTCAAAATAAACAAAAAACATTTAACAAAAAAAGAAGTTAATTTTTGGCTTACCTTTACAAATGGGGAAGGTAAGTTGAGTTTCAGGGTGCAAACTCTGAAAATTGAAACAAAATTCAAATATAAGAAGGAAAAATACAAATAACCCAGACATAAACCCAAACACAATTTTTGAGGCATCTTGTGCTCAAATTAGAACTTCTGGTCAATTGTCTTTCACAACATTTAATTTAAAAAGAAGCCCCAATCTATAGAAGATTTCATGAGTAGCCTCATTGGGTTAAGTGCAAACAGTACTTTGTAATCCCAGAAGCCTACAAAATGCCTTCAGCTCTTTCAAGTTTTTAGGACCTCGTAAGAGCTATGATATTTATATGTTACCCAGCTTTGCTCAGAAAGCAGTTATGCTTCTGTTATGTGTCCACTGACCTGTTTGATTGGTTATCTATCTAGCAGAATCTTCTTGACAACAGTCATGTGGCCTTTAATCAGAATTGGTTTTGGCCAGTGATATCCCAACAATATGATATAAAAAAAGTTCATTTAGTTCCACATATATTTAACAAATGTCAGCTACATTCAATTCACTATCAAAATGTTAGGAAAATTTGGAAATGACAAGATTCTTGGGTGTTCTTTCAATGTAGTGCTGAGTTTCTCCTTTTGATTGACTCTCTATTGACTAGGCTATTTTATAACTCTAAGAGGCAGAGATTAACTTGCAGATTTATGTTGAGTCAAGATGCAAATAATTTGTTTCCAGTGGAATAGCTAATCACAAAGATTATGGTTTATTAACTATTGTATGTTATCCAGTTTTGTGTCTCATCCAGCAATCTTAACCTCTATTCCTTTATTATTGAACCAGGTTTAACATTGCTCCATTAACTAATGAGTTAAATAATCTTTGACATATGTTCATTTTCCATTTTTTGAGAAGCGTGTTATTACCTTTCAGAAAGTTATACATTAGCAATTTCCTACCTAGGAATGCTAAGTCTCTGATTAAAACTGAGAACACCTTAGAAGCTATCAATAATAATAGCGAAAGATCTGTCATTCTGCTGAAAGTGATTATGGTAGTTGTATTGGTGTTTGCATGTAAGAAGAAGAGAGAAATCAGAATGGTAATTGATACAGGTTTAAAGAAAATATTCTATACTGCAAAAAGTAGTGTATGTGTCTAATTAAAAACTTTTAATCGTTATTCTTTTTGTACTGTAAATATAAACAGTTTTTCATAGTTGCCATTGAACTTTTACAAATCCTATCTTATATTTATTCTTACAAATTTTCCTATTGCTGCTTTCCTCAAAAACTTTTAAGAAATATGGAAAGAATAATTACATCTACATATGAATGACCAAACGAATACAATGATACAATGTATTTCTCTACCTACACAAAGGAGAATCTTGTAAAAGGATAATAGTCTCTTTAAGTCACACAATTCATGGTGACAACCAAAGTCTTCACAATTACATTTCTTGATGGGAAGTTATTAAATTACTAGATAATTTTTAGAGCAACAACCAGAGTTAAAACTGTAACCATTGAAATCAGTTCTGTGAAATAAATGCATAGCTTTCTATTTAATGCAAGAGAACAGAAATATGCACCAAAATCTAATGATGCCTGAATCTCCATCAAGGCTAACATGCTGAATTTAATGCATAGGCTTTTACTACATTGTCAGCCTGTCCACCTTGCCAAGTATTTAATACTAAGATATTTTTCCATAGAGTGATTACAGCTGTATTTCAAATTTAGATTTCTGTTTCTGGATAGTTAACTATCAAAATTACTTTTAATATAATGACCTGCCAATGCCTGGATATTACATTTGTTCTCTCTTAGAGGAATAGTGAATATCTATATAGACTCTTTTTTTTTCATTTTAGTAATTCTTTCAGCATAAGAGGATTTCTGCAAACATTTGCCTGAAGATATGCTCGATTAGATTATTTAAAAATTTTCATTCTACAAAGTTTTTTTTTTCCTTGCAATTTTGCCACCTCTTCCTATTGGATAACACTTTTTAAAAAAAGCTTTTACATTTAAAAAGTCCTAAGTCTGATATGATCAGCTGGGATATTTTGATATAAATGTTGAATAATTTTCTTCTGTGTATCCAGTTTAGGCTTCAGAGTCTAAAGATTTAGTTTTGGGAATAATCTCACAGATCATAATATTATGCATTTAAGAAGATTCTACCCTATTCTGTGAGACCTTTTTCCCTTATCTACCATTTCAGACATTTGGCGAAGGTAGATGTTGACTGCCTGACAATTACAATTGTGGGGAAAAAATGTCATTGATGAAAGGGTGATGCCTTCTAGACAACTAGGTGACAACTGTAATCAAATGCTTTTCTGGAAGCTTTTCTAGTTATGAAAACTGCAAGGGTAAAATAAATATTTAGTTCACATTAAATTTCAGATAGGAACCAGTCTCAGCCATTTTGAGACTTTTTGCTATTTGCAAAACATCTAGAATTGATTTATCCTGCCCTTTGATCATATTGAATAATTAATCTTGATAAAGCTAGAAAAGACTGATAAGTGTTTAGAATCTCTGCCCTTAAAGCCCTCTCCCCACTCCAAAGTGTAGTTTTTGGAGAAATGTCAGCATTTAAGCTTCTTTTATAGAAGTTGGGAAATACTCCAATGATTTGGGATGATTCTAATATAATCTGAAATATTTAAAAATCAAAATGTCAAGGCTAACCCTAAAGGTCCCACCCTATGCTGTTTGGATCTCTAGTAAAACATCCCAAAATAGTACTTTATTCAGTCATTTTCTTTAAGCTGGGATCTATTTCCTTGCAAATTCTACCCATTGTTTTTCATTCTGCCTCTAAATTGTTTTTCCATATCTATACAAGATCTGTGAATCACAGTGCTTGCTAATGTCACAGCATCTTTTAAGGAAAGTTATATCACCTGCATATTTACTAAGAAGGTTATCTGGATTACCATATTTTGAAGCTTGAAGCTTTAAATGTTTGCATACTTGATTACTGGGCATCCAACTCGGTTAAACTGTCAACTTTGGCATGGCCTTGTGCCAAAAGATGCGTTAGGTCAATGGGATTCTCACTCTTGCATACTTCCGTTGTGAATTATATAGTAGCTTGAAGCAGTGGGGAGTAGAAATGAAACCATCCACACAGCAAGGATGAAACTTAGAGTATATGTTATCTGAAGCCTAAATAAAGGAAAGGAAAAGTATTCCGAGTAAGCAGAAACTTGAAGATAGAAAACCAGATGTACAGAATAGAGGACAATAAATCTGGCTAATGGTGAAATAAGCAGCAAGAATATACCTAAATATATTTTATATTTAACAATGGAAGGTAGAGGGTTAGTGATGGTAATAGCAGTAAAGCATAAATTGAAGGGCAATGAGAACATATTCCAGTTTCTGGATTTAGTTTGTTTCAATGAATTTCAATGTTATGTCTCTTCTTGAATGATTTCCATGTGATTCCTATCTACCATATTGATTGTTATAATAACCACCATCCCTATTTTACTCTAGTAAGTTTAAGAAAGACTCTGTGGGTTTATTTATTTTGAGAGAGAAAGAGAGAGAGAGAGAGAGAAAGAAAGAGAGAGAGAGAGGCAGGCAGAGAGAGGGAGAGAGAGAGAGAGAGAGAGAGAGAGAGAGAGAGAGAGAGAGAGAGAGAACTCCAAGCAGGTTCTGCACCATCAGTGCAGAGCCCATTGTGGGGCTTAAACTCCTGAATGATGAGATCATGACCTGAGCTGAGGTTGGATACTTAACAGACCAAGCTACCCAGGAACCCCATGACTGTTCTTTTTAATCACAAAAACCTAATTCAAACAACCTGAGACTTACTAAAACACCAGATGCCACGGATCTTCTCTGTGTCATACCATATATTTTCTGTGACTCAAATCACTGACAACAGTTTGATATTCATTGAAATGGTTCCTCATGGGTACTGTTTGTGAATACCATGAGAGCATTGTAACAATTTCATGAAGACATGGCATTTTATGTAGCCACAGACCTTTCAGCTCCTGGATGACTAAATTCTTGCTTGCAGTGGTGATATGAAAATAAAAGACATTCTGAAAAACAAAAGAGAAATAAAAGTGTTTTGAAGTTACGAAATATGAGATAACAATAAATTGCAAATAGATGAAGAAAGTCCAATTGTGAAACAAATGAATGATCAAGCATCTTCATTTTTTTTTCTGGCTAGGAGAAAATACTGGAGGCCCAATTTATTTGCCCACCTCAAAGCAATAAAAATTTTGGACAAGACGTGTGCCACAATGGTTTTCTGACATGAGACATCAAGCAACACAGCACAGGAATAGCTGACAGGAAATGAATGAGGTGACTAATACAATTGCCTAGGTTACTTTTTGGGAGAGTTTCCAGGCAGCAGTGCAGGGAGGGAGGGGGTGGGAAGAGTATGGGGTCTTCTTGAGTTCAGGAGGCAAAACTTTGAGTTCAGAAAGTCCAGGCAGTTCAAGGTCACAAAATAGTGTATTGAGAAGAGAGCTGCCTGGAGAGCTTCAGAAATCTACGGAAGGTTCCATTCCAGTCCTCAGGTGATGTTCCTCAAGGACGATATACGATGAAACTACTGAACACTGGAAAAATACACACACACACACACACACACACACACACGCAGACACGTGCACAAGAAACAATTCTCAGAGTTCATGTGGTATCCATATTCCCACCAGCCAAAGTGAAGCTCTTCTAAACCCAGTGGCATTGGGTAAAGTACGTCAAAGGGCTATTTCCTCAATTGTGAAGCAAAAATAGCTTGCACTAAGAGCTTTTCTCTTGTCATCTAAGAAAAAAAAACTTTAAAGGCAAGCTTTGGAATAATCAAGTTGATTCTATATAATTTAACCATGTCTCAGAGCAAAGCTAAAGATATGTATAGGAATACAAAATATCCAGCACACAAAAAGATCAAAATCACAGTGTTGTCATCTAGTCACAAGGGTCCAGGCAAGGCAAGGAAGCAGGAAAATAGGGCACATAATGAGAAAATTCAATCAGTAGAAACATATATGGAAATGACACAGATGATAGAATTAGTTAGACAAAGACATTTAAATAGTTACTATAATTTTCTTCTATATGTCCAAAAGGGTAAAAGATTAACCTTGTTAGTCTTAGAAGATGTAAAAAGACCCTAATAAAACTCTTAAAATTAAAATTGTAGTACTTGAAGTGAGAAATGTATTGAAAGTATTAAGTATATGAAACATGTAGATGAAAGATTAATGAACATGAAGGAAAATCAAGAGAAACTATCCAAAATGAACATATATAAAGAATGAAAGAAATGTGAGCGCTCCACTAAACAAAAGCATGATATACATTATTTTCTAGTGCATGTGATACATTTACCAAAATGGGCCATATTTTGAGCCACAGAAGGAGTCTCAGTTTAAAAGGACTTAAATCATACAAAGCCTGTTCAGTGACTAGAAAGTCAGTAACCAAAATATATTGGGGAAATGGCCAAATATTTGGTAATTAAATAGCACATTTCTAAATAACCCAGGGGTTAAAGAAGACATCAAAGGGAAATCACAGAGTATTTTGAAGTGACCAAATGGAAGTAAGGCATCAAAATTTGTGAGATGCAGATAAAGTAATATCTAGAGGTAAATTTACAGAGCTAAATACCCCTATGAGAAAAAAAATTAAAAGACTTGCGCTTCCAGCTTAAGAAACCAGAAAATGTAGAGCAACTTAAAATCAGAATAAACAACAGAAAGATTTGAACAGAAATCATTGCAGCCCAAAATAGAGAAACAGTAGAGAAAAAAAAAATCAGTGAAATTAAAGAGGGTTTCTTTGAGAAGATCAATAACATTTCTAAAACTCCAGTCAGACAGATTGGGAAAAAAATAAGAAAAACATAAGTTACCAAATATTAAGAATGAAAGAGTGATTTTATCCACATGAAAGGAATACTAGGGAAATATTATAAAAAACTTCTTGTCAATAAATTTGAAAACTTAGATGAAGGGAAAAATAAATGACACAAACAACCTGGAGGGTATTATTCTAAAGTGAATAGAGGTAAATATTTTATGGTGTCATTTATATGTGGAATCTAAAAAAAAAAAACCAAACAAACAAACAAAAAAAAACAACAAAAAATATTGAACTCAGAAAGAGAGTAGAATGGTATGGGGAGTGGAGAAAATGAGGACAGGTTGGTCAAAGGGTACAGACTGTCCATTATAAGATGATAAGTTCTGAAGATTTAATGGGTATGGTATCTAGAGTTAAAAATACTCTGTTGTATATTTGAAATTTGCTGAGAGAATAAACTGTAGACATTCTGACCAAAAAAAGTAACTATGTAAAGTGATGGATATGTTAATTAACTGGATTGTAGCAACCATTTCACAATGTATGTGTATATCAAATTATTATATTGTGCATCTTAAATACATTACTATTTTGTCATTTTACTAAAGCTGCCAAAAGTAAAGACAACTTGAATACACACACGCACGTGCGTGCACACACACACACACACATATACATATATCTATATTTGAAATTGAACTGTACTTAAAAACCTTCACAGCATGAAAACTCCAGACCTGGAGGCATTACCAGTGAATTCTTGATTGTAATGTTCGTTTCAGGGAGGTAGACATACGTCATAACTTCTCATGCTATACTTGTTAAATTTGTACAGTTTTTACATGCCAATTTATACTTCAATAAAACTGTAAAGAAGAATCAACCATTTCTTAAAAACAGAAAATTAAACATTTTACTCGGGTTTAGGTAATTATTTGTTTACTTTTGGTACTTAATAGAATACCCTTTTTTTAGATATCTCAATATGACTTTTCCCTTAGGTTATATTTCTTACATTTAGAAATATAGCATTTAGCATTAACATAGCAGTAATGCATTTAGCATTCTTCCATTTAGTGATATATTTAAGTCATCATCACTACCACATTTTCTGTAGTAGGCACTCAATATTTTTTTGAGTGAATGAATGAGTGAATGCATATTAAACTAGAAACAAAAAATATTTATTATGTTTATCTGTAGTACTGTCCTTTTTTCCCTCCAGTACTCTTATTTTTTAAGTTTATTTATTATAAGAGAGAGATAGAGAAAGAGCATAAGTGGAGGAGGGGCAGAGAGACAAGAAGACTTGAACCCATGAACTGTGAGATTTGACATGAGCCAAAGTCAAGAATTGGACACTCACTGACTGAGCTACCCAGGAGGGGTCCAGTATTCTTTCATTAGGATTTTAGTGTTTACTCTGAAACATTCGTATTTCTCTAGTTTGGGCATATCTCCATACTGGACGATTTTGCATAGGTTTGTGTCTCAGCTGTTATAAGAGAGCAAATGTCCGTTTGGATTTCCCCTGATAAATAATTTATGTCTCATTTTTGTGTAAACCCTAGAGAACCAAGGGAATTTTAAAAACTATTTTTCTTGCTTTCTGACTTACATATTTATTGACTCTGGCATAGGGAGCATGACTTTTAGAAGTTTGTCTGCCTAGAAATGGTATGACTAGTTTTTCAGAAAAAATGAAATATATTTAAGTGATAAGGGGAAAGCAAGAAATAGTGGTAGTTTCCATTTCACAGACAGTGCTCTCATAAAGGAATTATAGTAGATATTTCCTTTCAACAAACATTTATTGAGCAACTACATGTACAGGAAGCTGTGGTGTTTGAAGGTAGAAAACTCTTTCCATTGCCCTTAAAAACTGACAGTCTTGGGGTTCAATGGGTCAGAAAATGAAGTTGCAGTGCAGAATGGATTCAGGCAAGGTTTGGGAATAGGAAGACCTGGGTTTACGTCCCAGCTCAAGGACTGAAACATGATTTTCTTTTGAGAAGGATGTGTGTTGAAATGATTTTTAAAAAAATAAATACACTGCAGTATTGTAAGTGTATTTTCCTTGTGAATTTCTTAACATTTTTCTCTGAATTTATTATAATACAATAAGTATATAATACATATAACATATGTGTTAATTGACTGTCTATACTATTAGTAAGGCTCTGATCAACAGTAGACTATTAGTTTACACTTTTTAGGGAGTCAAAAGTTACCTGCAGATTTTTGAATACTTGGGGCCCCTCACCCCCTCTTTGTCTGTTCAAGGGCTCCTACCCCAACCTGTCAGTCAGAGCAGAGGTAGTGAGGTGACTTCAGGGCTGTTGGTTGATTGAATGTGTGATTTGTAGTTAGTACAGGGATGAAAAGAGCGGAAGAGGAAGACGAAGTCTAGCTACATTACTTTACATAAGGAAACAAGATTAATAAATCATGTTATGGCTGAATTTTTTATTCATTACATATTTTACGTTGCAGCATTCATTATAGAAACAGTGAGATTTTCAGAGAAAAATTCCGCCATCTAAACGTGAAGCTGTGCTTATTTTTTTTTCATCTCTTTCACAGGGTTGAATAACCACAAACTGAGCAAGTATCTTTAACACATATGTTCTGTTTTTTGCTCCCACAGCAAACGTGAAGCTGTATGAGGCCAGTAAACCTGTCTATCTTGTTGATATGTAACAGCAGGTTTTGTCAAAGTAACTGATTTAGAGTAGAAATGCAATAAATGTGTTGTATTAACAAATAAATGGGGGCACCTGGGTGGCTCAGTCTTTTACACTCAGATTAAGCTCAAGTTGGTTTCAGCTCAGGTCATGATCTCATGATTTTGTGGGTTCCAGCCCTGCATGGGGCCCAGTGCTGACAACGTGGAGCCTGCTTGGAATTGTCTCTCTCCCTTTCTTTCTGCCCTCCCCCACTCACGTTGCTTCTGTCTCTCAACAGCAACAGCAGCAACAACAACAACAACAACAACAAAATAAATGACTGGCCAAAATGAAGAATAAATGGAATAATGTGGAAAGAGCTTTGCAAATTTCATCATGCCACATCAACATTATTAAAAGTATTAGGTTAGGTGGTTGGATAAACCAAATGCTTTATAAATGAGATAATGAATGCAAACTTTATTAGCGTTTTCTTTTTTTAACATAGAAAGTATTGAATAGGCAGAAAAGGACCAGAAAGAAGACAAATACTGAACATGGGGAAACAATCAAGGAGGGCATGGTGAGGCCATGTGACTTGTGCATGAACGGCATGAGAGAGCCCTGATTGTCTTCATGTTTTATTTATTTTTTAACTTTTAATGTTTTTTATTTATTTTTGAGAGACAGAGAGAGGCAGCTCGAGCAGGGGAGGGTCAGAGGGAGAGGGAGACACAGAATCCGAAGCAGACTCCAGGCTTTGAGCTAGCGGTCAGCACAGAGCCCGACGCGGGGCTCGAACCCACGACCGTGAGATCATGACCTGAGCCGAAGCCGGATGCTTAACCGACTGAGCCACCCAGGCGCCCCATGTCTTCATATTTTAAATATTCTTTCCCAGAAACATCAAATTCCATAATTGATCATTAGTCTGTTAATATTTCTAACTTGGATTCATTGCTTATATTGAGAGAGAAGTTTTTATTTTCTTTCAGATTAAATTATATTTTTTCAAAGTAAATTCTACATAAAGAGACAAATCATATATAAAAATCATGTAAGTCATATATAAAAAAGACAAATCATTTTATTTATTTTCCTTTTTTTAAAATATTTTATTTATTCTTAAGAGAGAGACAGAGCATGAGGGCAGAGTGAGAGAGGGACACAGAATCTGAAGCAGGCTCAGGCTCTAAGCTGTCAGCACAGAGCCTGATGCAGGGCTTGAACTCACAAGCTGTGAGATCATGACTTGAGCGTAAGTCAGATGCTCAACCGACCGAGCCACCCAGGTGCCCCGAGACATAGCATTTCAAAAGCCTGAATCATAACATTTTCCTGCCCCACTCACTACTCCCTCATACCAATTGATTTTCACTCTTTTTATGAGTTTAATTTTGCTGTTTATTAATATTTGAGAGAGAGAGAGAGACAAAGCATGAGTGAGGGAGGGGCATAGAAAGAGAGGGAGACACAGAATCCAAAGCAGGCTCCAGGACTCTGAGCTGTCAGCACGGATCCTGACGGGGGTCTTGAACCCACAAGCTGTGAGATCATGACCTGGACTGAAATCCGATGCTTAAATCACTGAGCCACCCAGCCATCCCTAATTTTGCTGTTTATTCTTGTATTAACTCTATTTCATTCTACCAATCCTATACCTTCCTGACTTATCAGTTTTAGATATTATCAGTTGGTTCTTCTCCAGAATGTACAGTCTATTTGTGAAATGAGAATGAACATTTAGCTCTTTCCCCGCCACAATTCTAAATTTCTCTTTTCTATTTTTCCAGCCATTATCTTTTAGCTTCTTTGTTGTGTCAAAAAGCAGTGTCTGTATTATCGTAACTCGTTTTTTGTTCAGACACTAAGTATGCTATCAATACATTTCATGGCTAAAAAATTTTATACTATTTTTTTTCCATTTGCTTTCATTTGTGGTATTGTTTGCTGTTTTTGTCCTAGGGTTTCAACAGCTTTGTGCATTAGGAATATTTTTGCCCCTTCATTCAAAGCATTAATTGATAGTTTGCCTGGATATTCCTTAGAGACCGTTGTCTATCCCAAATCCTACAGAAGTAGGTGTTCTGTGGGCCCTGCTGTATATTCATTATTCTAGATCTTTCTTTTATGATTCTCCTGGTTTCTTGAATTTCTCTGTCTTGTTAACTAGGGATTCCAGAAAAGTTACCGTTTAAAAAGTCAGGCCTGTATGGAAGATATGAGAGATGCCAAAGACTCCAGAGATAATCTAGTCCAATTCTTTCATCTTGCAGATCAGGACACTGAGTTTAGAGAAGTGAAGTGACTTGCCCAAGATCTCTGAAAGGGTAGAGGCAGAGTAGGAACTGTATCTGTCTCAGGCCCAGAGTTTTCTCAACACCTGTAGAGCCCCGATCACTCATTATATATGCAGGGAGAGAAACAGATAGTCTCTGTTGAATCCAGTGTATGGAGATTTTAGTTTTAGTCTTTTCTTTGAAACTTATTACTTTTTTTTTTCTGTATCCTATGTCCCATTCAGGTTTTTAGGGATGCTCTGATAGATATCATTTGTTGAAGAAGGTAAATAACCTTTGCCTTGTATTTCCACAGCAAGAGAGTTTCTTGAAATTCCAATAGTGATAGACCCATGTTTTGAGTGGCTTGGTTGCACATTTCAGGAAATGATCTGTTAATATTTTGGGGCTCAGACATGCTTAGCGATTGATGAATTGACATTCTTATTAGCTTTATTGTGTGTGTGTGTGTGTGTGTGTGTGTGTGTGTCTGTGCTTTTGATTTTTTAAAATAATGCTCAGTGAGGAAATAGACAATGTGACTTTGTAAGTCAACACTGTATATTCATGTATTGGTCTCTCTAGTGCCGCTTTCAGATAAGCATCATTGCAGCCATGATTAACATAGCCAGAAATTTTTCCATCATCTGTGCAGCTATGACAGCCACCAATTAACGTGTGACTCCAGATGCTCCATACTCAGAACTACAGCCCTACAAGGTGGCTGCTGCATGGAGTAGATTACTTCCGAGCTGCCAGTTTTAGCCTATCTTGTGAGTGGTTCCCACATCCCATCGATGTCCAAGCTAACTGCAGTCATATTCACACAGCCCAGAAAAGGGGAAAAAAGGGCTGTCTTAGATGGGTCCACCCTTCACTGAGGCTCATGAGGTTTTCCAGTAAGGATGGAAAAGCAGTTGAAAGCAGCATTTCAATCCATCAATGTGTTTTTTGCACACTGCACTCTCCTTTCCGGTCAGGTATTGTCATGATTTCAGAAAAATAAGTTACCTGCCCATCAGAAAAGTTTGTCAACATCCTATTTCCATCTGAAAGAATATTCAGAATTTGAGAGAGTATATACTCTATTATCACATATACCACCTCCTGAAGCCCAGTGAGTGTAGGGTTGTTGACTAGACATTTATATGACCTGTGAAGAGAAAAATGTTAATTTGTAAACTTTTGCCCAGTGCTTATATAAACATCAGCAGGTAGACATTCTGACACAAATAGGTTCCAGAGCACAGCCTCAAGTTCCAAAGATTAATAAAGAGATCCAGAAAGGGAGATGTGGGCTTGCTGGTGTCCAGACAGCACTGAGAATTTGCTGAATAGAACTATAAATTACAATTCCTATTGTGAATGGGGGCCTGACTGTAGTATGGCATTTGTTAAAAAAATTTATTTTTCTAGACTTGGACTGCACAGTCACTGAGAATTAATATTGTATAAGAGCTATTTTGATGTGTCTTATGTTTAATTAGATATTTACCGACTGGATAAGCAGAAAGGATCCTCGGTCTGTACTTCAAAGGTAGCAGAGTTTGGTTTGCTATCTGCCCTGTACTGTTCTGCTGAAGGCCTTGGGTCCCTCCTTCTCCTACCACCTTCCGGGTATAAGAATTGGCCACATAACTTAGACTTGCTTCACACTGGACCTCATCCACACTCTGAGGTGGGGCTGGATGTTGGAGATGTGGTAGGTAGGGGAGCGACTCAAGTAGAGTAGGGATTTATTCTGTCAGTATGAAAAAGAGAAATCTTTTTCCCTTCTATAGAAAAACTTACTTCCAGAAAGTAGACAGTGCCAGTTGCTGGAGAGGAAGAGCTTGAAGTTTTCTATATTTTCTGCTTCTATTCTTTCAGTGGTTAGTTAATTTAAAATGTGTGAGTTTGATCAATGCCTCCTCCTCCCCAAGATGGTTCTTTATCCTCCAGTGCTGAGGTCCGTGTATGATTATGTGGGGAAGAGGTAGGATCCTGGGATGGATTAAGATAATTGTTGACAACTTCTTTCTTCCTGTACTGTGATTCTATATAGCAAATGAAATTTGTATGTCCCTAAGGTTCCAATAATCTGGTCCAAGAACTAGAAATCTATGCACTCATTTGAAGGGCTTACCACTGCCCCTGCTTTCTTGATAAACCGTAATCATAATTGTTTCATAGGTCACTTTCAGAAAGTGTCAGGATTCATACCATTGCATGTCATTTTTTTTCCAGTCTGAGTTCTCCAAAATCATTCTTTATTTGTTCTCTACTGTTACTATAGAAAATAACCACAGATTTAGTCATTTAGAGAACAGATTTATCATCTTATAGTTCTATTGGCTAGATATCTGATCCAGGTCTCCTTGGGTTAAAATCAAGCTGTTAGCAACTGTTTTCCTTTCTGAAGGCTCAAGGAGACACATCATTCTCTGTCCTTTCCAGCTTCTGGAAAGCCATACTTCTTGGCTTGTGACCCCTGCCTTGCTCATCCTCAAAGCCTGCCTTAGCTTGTTGAGTCCTTTATGTATCACATCACTCCAACATTCTCTCTCAACCTATTTAAATAAACTCTTAACTAGTTTCTCAGTCTTCACCCCTGTCCTTCACTCCTGCCCTCCCCATCCTTGAGTCTATTCTATACCTGCCGTTAGGTGGAGCCTTAGACTCATTTTGGGCATGCCACACTCTCATTCTTCCTCTTGGATACCTTTAGTGGCATCCCCTCACTATAATATTTACATCTTTCCACAATGTGGTTACAACCTACTTTCTACGCACACTTGGTTGCAGTTAATTTGAACATTAAATGTCACTCTCATTTAACCCTTCAAACAACAGTGTTAGGGGTATCTAGGTGGCTCATTTGGTTAAACATCCAACTCTTGATCTCAGCCCAGGTGATGATCTCATGGTTCATGGGACTAAGTTTCATGCTGACAGCACAGACCCTCCTTGGGATTCTTCTTGCTCCCTCTCCACTTCCTCCGGATTGCTCACTCTCTCTCTCTCCCAAAATAAATAAACTTATAAAACAAACAAAACAAAACAACAACAGTGTTGGTGGCCTTTTGATGCCTATTTGAGGCCTAGCGAGATTAAGCTCCTTAACCAAGGTCAACCCATATATAAGCAGCAGAAGAGACTGATACTTCTTTATCCAAAGTGCATTGCTGTTTTTGTGGTACCTCTATCTCCTACTATGCTCCTGCTTCTCTAACATGCAGACCGAGATGGGCCCTCATTTTTACCCAAGCTTCCTTAAGGTTCAGTTTTTTGCTATTGCTTACGATGCCTATTCTTCCTAGACTCCTTTATCCTGAATCCATTCCTGCTGACCAGTTAAATCATCCTTAAGGCCCATTTTATTAGTGGTGATCTTCACAGATCTGTTGTTATTGCTTCTTATTTGCTCTTTCTTATTATATTGTTTTGCCAAAACTTACCGAGACTTGTATTTAAGTTATCTGGTCCCTTGATTTAAACCACCATCTCCTTGTTGGAATGTCATCTAAAGCTTGGTACTTGGACTCTGGAGCCACACTTCCTTAATCCTGACTTTGCTCTTATTGATTGTATGACCTTTAGCAAATCAATCAATATTTCTGTGCCTTGTCTGTAAAATGGGTTGGTTTACTAGCGCCTGTTCTGTGGACTGTTGTAAAGATCAAGTGGATTAATATTTATGAAGGCCTTAGAACTATCCATCTGTCTCAAAGTCAGCGATGTTAGCTTATGGTTATAGTTATTACCTTCTTAGCTTTTGCATTACACCTCTTCCCAACACACAGGACACTCATATGTTCATATTTATATTCAAATAGATTTTCAGAATCTGTTTCAGTCTAATTTGGGGGGTAATCATGCAAGTAGAAAAGGTATAAATTTTAAAAAAGAGATAAAATTGCCTAATTAGATCATTTAAAAAAATCTATTTCTCTACAGCTGCACTACGATTATATTGTATTATTCTCTACTCAATCTTGTCTCACAAGTTTAGTGCCACAATTCCAGGAATCAAAACCAATGAGGCATAAACAAGAAATAAATATATGTCACCATCAATAGATGTTCTGTTTAGAAAGAAAACAAAGTTTGCTGAGGAACACCCCTTCCTAACAGTCCTCACATTTCATGAACCAGAAATCCATCACATATCTACCTATACCAGGAAAGAAGGCTGACAAACACAACCAAAGAAAAAGTATTGAGAATGGGTGAATGGTTCCCTTTTTAGTGTCACATGACTATGATTCTCTCAGTTTTATAATGTTGATAGAGATTCAAAAGAACCTGTTATTCTTGCATATGGCACTAAAGGTCAAAAAGGTCATCACTATGATAGAAAAATTAACCAAGATTCAAACTTATTAACTAATAATATTGGTCAGATTTTAATATTATGTTTTAATAAAAGAATCCAAAGTTTTGCAGCTTTTATTTCATAATCAAATTATATATACATAGGGGAGGGGAGGCCTTGGCTGAAAAGAAGTTTATGTAAAAATGATATATCTGGAAAATTAAAATGACGTTTGAGGTAGGCATTTTTCATACACAAACCCAACACCCATTCTCAATACTTTTTCTTTGGTTGTGTTTGTCAGCCTTCTTTCCTGGTATAGGTAGATATGTGATGGATTTCTGGTTCATGAAATGTGAGGACTGTTAGGAAGGGGTGTTCCTCAGCAAACCTTTGTTTTCTTTCTAAACAGAACAGCTATTGATGGTGACATATATTTATTTCTTGTTTATGCCTCAGTGGTTTTGATTCCTGGAATTGTGGCACTAAACTTGTGAGTATGAGGGGGAAAAACTCCAAAGAATCAGAGATGTGGGGCTGATATTTTGGAGAGGCTGAATCAATGCTAGGAGATGCCTATCTTTAGACTGCTTTTGTTATATAAGAGGGAAAATATATCTTTTTAAAGCCACATTTATTTGGATTCTTTAGTTACTTCCTACTGAAAACATACTTAATCAACATAACTATTAAACTCAAAACAAACAGTTATCAGTGACAAAAAATCAAACACAACATTAGGTTGTGCAGCTGGAAGTAGGATGTACAGTTCTTTGAAATTAATACCACAATAATAACAACTTCCTACCATCTGCAACAGTGAAAAAAGGGAATATTAGTGTCCATATTAAGAGAGGTAATAGTAGGAGCTCAGGGACTTGTGCTTGAACTTAGAATATTTCCTTCTCTTGCTTATTTTTTGGAATGTTATGTGACCAGATGTTATGCAAACATATAAGGTCACACACACAAAAAGATAATCAATTTATATTTTTAAATTCTCCTAGGATTTCTGCATAACCAAGGAAATATGGAGAGGTAAAATATAATAAAACATGTCATGTTTCAAGTCATAAAGGATGGGCTTGAATATTGAGGTCCTCATTTTCTAGCTATGTAACTTCGGATAAATTATATATTTTATCTGAGACTCAGTTTTCTCACCTGTGAAATGGGAATACTAGTGGTAATAAACTCACACCATGGATGCGAGGATTAACTGAAACATGACAGTAAAATGCTTAGCACAGTAACATTTTACTAAGTGTTGGTTGTGAGGGTGGTAATCTCTTCAACCTCTCATCTTTTAGGCAAAACTTTCATATTTCTCTCTTTCTTCTCCAACCTACACATACTCTACTTCACACAGAGAACACTAAAGCCGCCTGAAGAGAGCTTTTATAGACTCCCATCAGCACATCTACCCTCCTTCCACCATCTGTTTCCACATACTCTCTTCTTGACTGTGAACATAAATGAATTAACTATGCTCCTATTTAAAGCTAATCCTCCCACTTTATACTTGATGTCATTTCTCTTTGCATCATCCAGAACATTGTATCAGCAGCAATCTCTTCTTTTTTATTTTCTCAAGCTATCACTCCCTACTGGATCATTCCCCCCTGAATACACCCATGCTACTTGTATACCATCTTAAAACCAACAAACAAACTTCCCGGGATGTCTTTCCCAATGACATCTATCATTCCAATTCTTTGCTCTCTGGACAGCTGTTAACTATAGTCCTTTTCTTTAAATACTTTTCCCCTTCTCCTTGAATCCACCTCAAACAGGTATTTATTGCCCTACACCAAAAACAGTCTGATGATGATCACCAGTGACTTCCATATTGTCAAATCCAATGATCAGTTATCAGTCCTCATTCTACCTGATATTTGAGCCAGATGTTCACCACATCCTTCTTGATACAATTCCTTCATTTGCATTCCAGGTCATCATGTTTTCCTAGTTTTCTTTTTACCTCTTCTATTCACTGTCCCCACTTCTTCTTCATTTCCTAAACTCTTGAGGTAAGAATCCCCAGTGGCTTAGGAATTTATTATCTAATTCCTAATTTTTGCCAAGGCAAAAATATACCAGTGATCCTTGAAAACCTTGGGAGTTAGGGGCACTGACACTCACTGAATTGATAATCTGTGTATAACTTTTGACTCCTACTTAACTTAACTACTAACTACTAAGACTTAAGCACTAATAGCAACTGTTGACTGGAAGCCTTACTAATAACATAACAGTCAGTTGGCATATATTCTGTGTGTTGTATGTATTATATACTGTACTCCTATAATAGATTAAGTTAGAGAAAAAATGTTATTGAGAAAATCCTAAGGAAGAGAAAATACACTTACAGTATTCACTGCATTTATATTTTTAAAAATTCATGTATAAGTGGAACTGCACAGTTCAAACCCATGTTGTTCAAGGGGCATCAGTATATGCTTTTAGGTGGTTCAAATCAAAACTTGCCAACAAAGCAAACGTAGTTTCTGAGCAAGTCATTTCAGTCTGTTCTGTAAAAATTGGGATAATGAAGACAGATTTGAGGATCAAATGAAGTAATGTATGTGTAAATATTCTACATATTACAGACAGCCTCTTTGTATTTTTTAACATGTTATCATGGTATAAGACAATGATCATGAGCATACATTTGGTATGTTCTATTGTCATTCAGAGGAAGGAGGTCAGGGGAGTAGTATTAAGGCTAGGACTTGGAGAAGAATTCACAGAATTTTGACTGGGGAGGGACATAGGGGAGAATTTCCCAGATAAAAAGAATAGATTGTGAAGTGGGAAGAGAATAGATTTTGTATGCAGATATAAATGGCTTGAATCTGGACTCAACCCCTTAGTGGCTACATATTTCAAGCACATTTCTTTATCTTGTGGTATCTCAGTATTTTCATTTATAAGCTGATTCTAGGAGGAACTTCGCAATACTATATTGAGATGCCTGTTGTTAATGTCTGGAGAAATGTTGGCTCTCGGAAGAATTTTGGAGAAATCATTAGGATGTAAAAGATAAGGGTCCTGGTTTTGAGTTAGTGTAGAATCACATCCTAGTTATATCTCTACAGGCTTTCCACACATTATTCAATCTAAGTGTGTTACCACATACATAATTATCTCATTTGCTCTAAAAGTTAAATATGATAGTATGTGTGAAATACCAAGTGCAATGATAGGCATGAAAAATTAATTGGAGGCTCAAAAATATTATCTAAATGTTACCAGCAAAGTATAGAAAATAAGAAAAAGGAAGATGGCATTAGGATAGAGACTCAAGACTTCTCCTTTTGGGAATTGGGGACCATGAAATGTTTGGAGCAGGGGAAACAAGTGATGATTTTTCCTGCCAAAAAACTGGAAGCTGTGAAAAAAAAAGAAAGAGAGAGAACTAAACTCCTTTTGGGACACGTAAATCTGGAAACAACACATAATGTTTCAGCTCTGCAACATTTGATACAAAAGTCTTCCATTCAGATTGAAAATGTCTGATTATTTCACCCAGAATTCACTGTTACAACTGTGTCTTTCCAATTAGCTCTCTCTGGAGAGGAAATCTCACCAGACAATATGATTAAACCCAATCAGTATAGGTGCCAAGCACTCGGAACATATTAAAAATGACATTTCCACTTATTTTACAGCATAAATGTTTGTCTTCTGGCATTTCTCAAATGTGAGCATTCAAAGGAACTCTTTGAAATCACGTTTCAGGATGGAAGGTTAATGATAAAGGGCAACCTAGACACAGGTTACTTGATGTAAGAAAACTATGTTTCAACAATTAAATTTTGGTGTCTCAAACAGTGACTTGTGCCTTACTGCAAATTGATTTCCATACGCCAATATTTCTACCTGAAGGAGGCAGAAAGTAGCAAATAAAATTCTATGACACCTGGTACAATTTTTTAAAAGATGTAATTGCTACTACCAAATGTGAAATACAGTGTTCAATGAAAGAGAGATTAGTCACAGTACAGGAATTACCTATTATGGGTCAGGTTTTAGGAAAATCACATTGCACTACACATGGTTTATTGTAATTTATCATTTAATTTTAATTTCTCTCACTAAAATGAGATAAATAAAGACTTCAAAAAGAGTTGGGGAGAGGGATATTAAAGGAATATCGGTGGTAAGATTTGGCTTTCCATATATGTTCCTAGTGTATGCTGATGATCTTCTACTTCTGGCTCCTGATGCTCAGCCATCATGATTTCTCAGGCCTAACCATCCATCTTTGGGTAGGTTGGAGAATTGATGCTCAGGAAATACTCAGCCAAGGAGGGATGAGAGATGGAGGATGGGTATCTTAACTCTCTTGCTTCTTATATGGGACTATACTAATTGTATTCTACATTATGTCCCAAAGATTCACAGTAGAATTGAGTTCTCATTGCCCATATGGTAACATAATCATAATATACCCCATGTCACCCACTTTCCTACCATTTTTTTTTCCTGAGGTCATCTCCTAAATAAATGGCTTTGACACAAATCTTCGTCTAAGATCTTAAGGAGGACTAAGCTAAGCCTTTCTCTTAAAGAAACTGAATAGATCATTCTGAGGAGAGGGAAAAGCATGACTAGAAATGTAGAGGAAAGAAGAAGTGCAGCTCAAGTAAGAAACTTTTGGTACAGCTAGATTGTAAAGTACTAAGAAAAATTGGCTAGAGTTGAAGCCTGAGTGGTAAGAGGGAATATCACATGAAGATTTCAGATATGGGGTAAAGAAGCTGGGCTTCATAGTAGAATTAGGAACATTATGGTGTGTGGACTGGGGGAGGTGCATTGCAAATTGGGAGGAGGATGGAGTTAAGAGAAATATAGGACTGGAGTTGACAGTGATGACCGGATGTGATGGAGGGAAGAGTCAAGAATAAATGGAACTTTGACTCAGATAGTTAGATAGATGACCAAATTATACAAATCCAAGGTGGCATCTTTTAAGTTATATTTTATGTAAATTATCCTCTCTCAATTACTACAAAATGAATGGTTCTCCCTGGAGCTCTTCATTGCTGGAGCCCATTGGCTGTGCTATGTTGAGCTAAAGAATATAGGATGGCCAGCTTAGGAAAGCAGTAGTAGATGAGGGAAATTTTGTATGTGTTGAATCTAAGATTCCTGTGGATATTTTAGTAGCTGAATTGATCTGGTCCTTAGGAGACAGGTTTCAGTTGAAGACAGAGATGCATAAATAATCAGCAAGTGTATTGGAGGCATAGGGATAATGAGATCAGGAAGAATACATAGGAGTAAGAAGACATAGAGGAGAATTCCAAAGAACGTGGCATTTAAGATTTTTAAAAACACTTAAAATGGAGGGGGGGCATGTAATATAGTATAGTAAGAAAGAATACCCAAAGGGCAGAAGGAAACCCAGATAATGTGACTCTATGGAAATAATATTAAAAAAATAGAATTCTATAGTAAGTAAGAAATGATCAGCAATATCAGATACTGCCTAAGGTCAGGTAAAGTAAAGACAGAAATACCTGTTGGATTGAGCAGATGTCTTAGCAATAACAATAAACTGAACATTTGACACAGCTGCCAGATTACTGAGTAGTAAGAGGGAGGTCGATGGGTAGGATAAGGTTCAACATCTAAAACAGATGAAGTTACCAAGAGTATTGGCAGGAATGTTGTTAAAATGGGGACACTTGGGTGGCTCAGTTGGTTAAGCGTCCAACTCTTGATTTAGGCTCAGGTCATGATCTCAACAGTTTATGAGATTCCTACATTGGGCTCTGTGCTGACAGTGGGGAGCCTGCTTGGGATTCTCTCCCTTTCTCTCTGCCCCTCGCCTGCTTGTCATGCTCTGTCTCTCTATCTCTCTTTTTCAAAAATGAATAAATAAACTTAAAAAAAATGAACGTTGTTAAAATGGAATGCCTGCACAGGAAAAGAAACTCAGTCAGAAGGAGGTGGTAGGGATAAAGTGGATGTATATATATATATATACACATGAGAGGTTCTCAGGAAGTCAAGTGACTGAAGATCTGGAAGTAGTTTAGTAAAAGAACAGGAGGCTGTGTTTAAAACCCAGATCTCTAAATTTATTATTTAGAGGTAGAATATATTTCAAGTGATGACAAAATGCAACAAGTAGCTATGAAAGTGGGTCACTGAAGAAGGATAGAAAACTATTAAAGAGAAACAAAGAACTGACGATCAGGATGTTTTCTGTCGCTAGGCAGACATTGAAGTTTCTTAAGATATTGATCACAAAGAGCGTAAAGTATTCTGTAAACTAAACTTCTCAATCAGGAGAGCCAAAGACCAGAAATTTGTTTATGGACTGTGATAAGGAGGTGTTTACATATAACAAAATGGCTTGAACATAAAAGGCACAGAGTATTTTATACTTTATAGAGGTCCTGAGATGAGGAGGGTGATAAGAAAGAACAGGACATTCTCCCAACTATGACTACCTGTCTGCTTCCAGATTAGTTCTTCTTCTGTACCAACAAAAAAATCTAAGTGCCATATATGAAACAACCAGTTTCAGACACTGGACAATAGGGAGCATAGGGCTATGATTCCAGAGATGAGGAAAGCATAGGAGGTGAGTCCTATAATTGTATTGATTTTTTTGCCTGAAGGTTCCTTTAGACCTCAGTGCAGAGGTGTGGAGCCTATCTCAAGTAGAGCATCTTCCTAAACTGAGAAGACAGAGATCAGAATTTGGAATTGCTGAGAAGACTAGATATCTAGCTTTTGAGCAGGCTACCAGAAAAGAGGAAGCTGCACAAGAAGGGGAATCAGAAATCTGTAATGGATGGAGTATCTGGGTGGCTCGGTCAGTTGACTGTCCAACTTTGGCTCAGGTCATGATCTCACACATAGTTCGTGAGTTCAAGCTCTGTGTCGGGCTGTGTGATGACAGCTTAGAGCCCGGAGCCTGCTTCAGATTCTGTATCTCCTTCTCTCTTGCTTCTCCCCTGCTCATGCTGTTTCTCTCCCTCTCTCAAAAAAAAAAAATATTAAAATTTTTTTTAAATCTGCAGAGAAATTACCTGAATGTTTCTAAGAAATACTAAATAGTTTATGCTCAGGGTGATTCTCTGATTATAGACTTTGCAGATAATAGATCATGGGGATCTGTGAGAGTAACTGTTATTTCAAGAAAGACACTGGAATCCTAACTAACAAAACTGAAAAGTAAGGCTCAAAAAAATGAAACTGATGCACTAATGAGTTAATTTTCTGACAAATAAAAATTTAAATCTTTAGAGGCATCAAAATCCATATTCTCTACAATGTGGCATATACAATGTGTATCATGTGATCAAATATTACTAGATTTATGAGGAAGCAGGGAAATATGACTCAAAACCAGGATTTAAAAAATCTGTAGAAACAGACAAGATGACAGAGATCTTGAAATGAGACTTTAGAACTATTGTTATAAATATATTTAAGAATTTTACAGGAAAATATAAACAAAATTATTAAGACAGTAACCGCAACACTACATTCAATGTAGATAGATAAAAACATTCTAATTAAAAGGCAGAAATTATCAGCCTAAATAACAAAGTAAGTCCTAACTAACTATATGCTGTTTACAAAAGACAGTCATTATATATAGCATCAGATAAGTTAAAATGGTAGGAAAACATTATCAGAAAACACCAATCATAAAAAAAACTAGATTGTCTCTATTAATATCAGAGAAAGTAGACTTTAAACAAGAAGTATTCTCAGAAGTAAACATAAGCATTTCATGATGCTAAAACAGTCAGTTTACCATCAAGACCAAATAATCCTAAATGTGTATGTACTTAATAACAGAGCAAAAATATGCATGAAGTAAAATCTGACAGGATTAAAGGGAGAAGTAAATATATAATTAAAAGGGCTAACACTTCTCCAAATAAAAGGCAAAACAGACAGAATCAACAGGACTCTGAAATATTTGAGTATTTTCAACCAACGAACTTGTTTGACCTTTACAGTACATAATAGCCAATGCCTGTGGAATTCCAGAGTTCATGGAACATTCAAGAAGAGCAGACCATACGTAGAACTTGAAAAGGCTTGAGAGAGTTTCAGTATAAGTGATAAGCTTTGTGGAGTACCAAGTTTCAGAAAAGACAGTGTGAATGAGCTAATATACTGGGAATAGATTAGTGTTCTTATGCCACTTGTTGATAGTATAAGGGCTCAGATATCACTAGATGATAAGAAGCAGGGTAATAGGAGATTGGGTCTGGGAAAGAGAAGCTCGTAATAATAGAATAATGGTGGTATTTGACGAAAATAAAATAAAATAAAATACCAGATGAGCTACCATGTTAAGCAGTGACCAGGGATAATTGGCATATGTAGCATACTGAAATGTAAGACATAGAAGGCATTTCAAGAAAGGATGACTCACCTGTACACTGTGGCATTAAAATCAAGACTCCACTCTGACCCTGCAATAGCACTGCTGGGGATTTACCCAAGGGATACAGAAGTGCTGATGCATAGGAGCACATGTACCCCAATGTTCATAGCAGCCCTTTCTACAATAGCCAAATCATGGAAAGAGCCTAAATGTCCATCACCTGATGAATGGATCAAAAAGATGTGGTATATATATATATATATATATATATATATATATATATATATATGCAATGGCGTACTACATGGCAATGAGAAAGAATGAAATATGGCCATTTGTAGCAAAGTCAGGCAGAGAAGGAAAGATACCATATGTTTTCACTCATAGGTCTAGCAGGAGAAACCTAACAGGGGAACATGGGAAGGGGAAAGAGGGGCGGAAAGGGTTGGGGAGAGGGAGTGAGGCAAATCATGAGAGACTTTTGAATGCTGAGAACAAACTGAGGGCTGAGGAGGGAGGGGGGAAGGGGAAGAGGGTGATTGTCATGAAGGGAGGGGGCCACTTGCAAGGAAGGGCACTGGGTGATATATGAAAACCAACTTGGTAATAAACTGTTTAAACAAAAAAATTTTTTAAGAAAAAAAATCAAGACTCAAAAGCATCTGATGACCACTGCCCCCTACATTATGCTGGATGATTTTCCTGGTCCTGAAGATTTTGTAGTATTCTCTGGTTTTTATAAGTATTTGTTGTTACTCCTTGGTTCATCTCTCATATCAAACCTTTCTGACACCTGGATCTTAGGTCTGTGCCCATTAAAAAAATAAAAAACTCGGTCTACATCTCATACTTTCTGAATATATTGGGTAAAAAGTTGCTTGTCTTCAGCACCATGTCTGACAGGAACCTAGTCCTGCTTGATCAGCCCACTTTCAAGTGAGAAGCGGTTTTCCTTTTTAAAAATCCACATAATTACTGGGAGTGGTGGCTCCTTGGGTCAGACTGTTTCATTACTTCCTTCATAGTGGGAGTCAGGAGTAGTATATCTCATTCAGTAATATAAAAATTACAAATGCCTTACAATTCAAGATAGTGTCCTGAGCATACAAGCTTAATCTATCTTTCTATTCTCTGTAGGAAGAAAATGTCAAAATTGAAATGTCAAAAAAAAGATAGGTGGAAAAGAATAATTTTATAACAGCGTTAAAACACAGGGAAGGGAAGAACAGATGGAAAATTTGAAAGGTAACTGAAAAATAGAGAGCACTTTGATATGATTATAATAATAGTGATGTATTTTAACAATGAGAGGAGCCGACACTTATTAGGTACACACTATATGCCAAGCACTGTTACATATTAACTAAGATTAAATAAATAACAACTTTATGAGGTAGGTAATTTTTTCCCTTGTTTTAAAGTTTTTCCCTCTAAACAAAGGCACAGAGAGGTTAAACTACTTTAGAAACAATAATAATAAAGATGGAGGAGAAGGTTACAATTCAGCTATGCTTGATTTTTCCTTTCCTTGTCACTCACATTTAATCTTCCAGGAAGCCCTATTTGTTCTACTTTATAGAGTATTGGTGTCTAAACTCACTCTATTTCTTGCCCTCTGTGATGCCACTCTTCCTGACTTTTATTGCTTGAATAAACTAATGGAAAAGCATCCTACCTGATCTCCCTGCTTTATTCTTATTCCCCTAAAATCCAATCTCCATGAAACAGCCAGAGATTTATTTTTAAAACATAATTCAGGTTGTACCCTACCCCTTCTCCCCTTAAAAATCTGTTGATAGATTCCTCTTGTGCTTAGAATGAAATCAGCTCATTACCATGCCCTAATCTATTTGACCTCTTTAGAATTTTCTCATTTTATCTAATGCCATCTTTCCTCTTTTTCCTTATACTTTTATTTCATAAGCCTCATACCACTTTCAAGAATATGCTGTGTGTGGGGAGGGGGGTACATTGTGGGAACTTTGGATCTGCTGTTCCCTCAATCTGGAAAGGCCCTCTACTCAACTATTCATGTTCTTGATTCCATTTTATTTTTCAGATCTTAACACAGAAGTTATCTCCTCATCTGACAACCCTATCTAAGTATGTCCTCTTGAGAACTTTACCACTATCTCTAATTGCTCACATAATTAAAATCTGTTACAATTTTGTTTACTTGTTTCTCATCCATCTCCCCTACTATAATTTAATCTCCCAGGAACAAGGACTTTATCTCGTTCTCTCTGTCTTTCCAGCACTTAGCAGAGTGTTGGTTCTTAGTGAATAAAAAGAAATATTTATCAAAAGGAAAAATACTTTGAGAGAGGGAGAGAACTATTCTTCCCAGAAGAATCTTGGAGAAATTAACACATTGAAAGGGGGCATCTCTTATACTGTGGTGGGGAGGTTTGTAATTAGAAGTAATTTGAGGAAAGCAGCATTCATTATCAGGCAATGGAAAGCAAGGCAGTACTGGGGAGAGAAGAATTCTCTTTTATCATGAGAAGGCCAATGAGATTAATACAGGAGAAGAAGGATCAAGCAGCTTTAATTAGAGGACTAGAAATTTTAGTTGTATACTAGATGTGAATTTTTTTGAAGGAAACTTATCTTTTTGGCAGGATGCTTGATTTTAGACACTCTTGAAGAAACTGGTCACAGAGTTGTATGAAAGTTCTGTTCCATGGTCCTTAGGGGATGAGCTCATTCCTCCCTGCACACCTGCATGTGTGTGTGTGTGTGTGTGTGTGTGTGTGTGTGTGTGTGTGTATGGTGTGGGGGAGATACCTGTGTAAATGCGTAGGCAGCTGGGGATGAGGTTGCACAGAAGACAATTCACTAGGCTCCATTATAGCTAATGTCCTCCTCTATCTGGAACAGCAGAACTAGGCGAGGGTACACGTCAGTGGGATACATGACATTTAAGGGACTGTATGGGCCTTGGAATTTTCAAGATTCAAAAAGAGATTAGATGAGAAGTAGAAAAGAAAAAAAATACTAGAAAGCAAAAAGAAGGAGAGACTTAGAAGAACTGAAGTAGAATGGAGAAGAGCTAGGAAATGAGTGTGTTCTCATGAGATGCCCCTGTGGGCCACAGAGGGATTTCCAAGAGCCACATCACTTGATTCTGCCAGGTCGTAGGTAATGAGCCTTGTGCTGTCCAAGACAGAATAGGCAAACCAGTCACAATACTTGGTTCCTTCTTGGCCCAACTCCTGCATACCTGATACTCTGTACATATCAAGGTCTCCAGTGACGAGTTTTTCAGGCATCCAGGGAGCATACACTCTGAAGAAATGCAGCCCAGGAAGTCCCAGAATAGTTAAGAATTAGCCGCTGAGCATTGAATCATGGACAAGATTATCTGTTTCTCTCACCCATTCACCTTCTTCCTCCAAAAGCTAGTAGCAGCACATATGAAGCATGTGAGAAGACTAAACACTTGATTTTCATAGTTCAAGGACAACCTGCTGAACAGCCAGTGAACCATGCCCCTACCCCTGTCTTTCTAAGCACACAGAATATAGAGCTTGCCCCTGGACCAAGTAAGGGAATGAGAGTTTCCTAAATAAATTCCTCTCTGGGAGGGACCCGTAGCATGGGGTTTAAAGACTAAACAAAAACGAAACAAAGCAAATACCAAAATATATACCAGAATTCCACAAATGGCAAAGTTACCTCTTGTGGAAGGTTAACAACATGAAAGCATTTTACCTCTAGAAAAGATTGTCCCTCAATTGACAGTAAAGGCAAACTCTATACTGCCTGTATGCTCTCCACCAGCACAGCTTTAAAGGAAAGGTGCTTGCCTGAATATGTCTGGGTCATTCAGACTTTACAGTCAGCGCTCCATTTAAGGAGGCCTGCTGCAGAAACCAGCTTCACAACTACCAAAACAACACAGACCTATAATAATTAACATGGTACTTCATTTATAAATATGATCAGAGAAGTTCAGGATCACCATGTAATTTAGACAAAAAATCCACAACAGCCTGAAAGAGTGGAGCCAATGTGAATAAACAGAATAAGAACAAAGAAATTTTTTTAAATGCATCTCTTAAAATTGCCTTTAGAAGTAAATATCTTAATTACAGATCATCATTGATATTTTTAGTGGCCATGGTGATTAATTCAGGAAGGGACAGATGAGTCAGATCAGGCAAACAAAACAAAACAAAACAAAACAAAACAAAACACCCAAAAAACCAGAACACCTCCTTGAGACTTCTCCTGGAACTACTGGAGAAAAAAATGGGTGTCTACTCCTGAGTTCATAAGTTCTAAGGATATGTGAGCCTTAAAAGGCTAGGGAATGTATTTTCCAGGATTTGAAAACTTACCTGAGAGTGAGGACAAAGAGAAAGAAAGTAAAGTCTGGTGATGAGAACATAGAAAAAAATTAATGATGTGATTTGAACTCTTGAGCATAATGGTTCTGAGTTGACTTTTCAGCAATTAATCAATATATGTATTGGAGGTTACAATGGGGATTGAGCTAGTTTTATTCAGGTTTCCATTATTTGTAACAAAAATATACCTTGCTGTTCAGATATCCCCTTACTGCAGAGGCTATTTCCAGCCACCCTGGATGAACACCTTTTCCTTACTCTCTGTGCCCCTTAATCTGTTATATTTCCTTTGTAGGACTTTCCTTCAGTGGATGTAATATTGTTATTGTCTATGTCTTCCCACAAGAATGAGCCCTATAGGGGGGGGGGTGATCACATCTGGTTAGTCCTGCTATGCTGCTTGTGCCTAAGCGTTCTTAGCTCATGCAGAAATCTGATGAGTACTTGTCAAACAAACGATCCACACAGCTGTCATATTGTATAGGAATCACAGTACAAGTTTTACAAGGCAGAAAACTGAGATTTTAGAAAGGTTTCATAACGTGTCCAAGGTTACATATTAGTACATTGTACATTCAGAATTAGAATCTGGGTTTTGGGATGCCAAATACAACATATTGCTTTCCCATACCTATGCAAAATGGATACAATAGATTTCTGAGCTGGGATTAAATTATGAATGTAAAAAAATTAAAAATGGGTTTAGTGAATAAAAAGGTTTCTTATGTTCAAAAAGGTTTCACACAATTTTGCTTTAGATTTAATTACATTTCAGTGGATGATAAGAATTATTCTTAGTGAGTCATGACCCTGCTCAACCTTTTTCAGAACCATGCTGTACCCATTACAGTGCTCATCAGTGGCCCCCAAATCAAAAAGAAAGATTAATTTAAATTGCTTTTATTAATGATGGATGAGTGCAGAATAACATTATGTGGCTTTTAAATTAGTACTAAAGATTGAAGATGAGGTGTGAAATGAAAAATAGGAAGAGACAGGAAATAAATTGGAATGACAAGGTTATGCCTGACTACATTATTTTTGAGCCAGTGACCCAACACCCCATTTTTAGGAGCTCCAAAAGCTGGGGTTTGTCCTTCCAAATTACATATTCTTAAATAAATAAATCATAAAAAATAGATTTTATCCATTGAAAATTCAGGATTATTTTCTCACTTTTATTTAAATTGTTAGAATTTTATATTTTATTTCCTTCCACTATAGATATTAACTACCACCATTTTTTGTTGTCAAAACAAAACAATAGAGGTATATTTTAATCTAAATTTGGCTTGTTTACTATTTTCATAAAATATAACATTTAATAAGCACTCAGTATAGTGCATGCTACTTTTAAAAAGTTTGAAAACAATGGAATTGGTCCCATTTCCTTTATTTCAAGGTGAGAACAGTGAGCTCCAGAGAAGCCATTTGACTTGTCCAAGTCACAGAGCTGGTTAGTGAGAGGTGGAGCCTCACCTGACCCCTACAGCTTCTTGTATAGTTGTTTCCTACTCCATCAGGCTACATTCCTAGTATTGTCCCCTTTGTGGCTGAAAGAAAAGGATTTGAGTCATGCATACTTGGTAGACTTCAGAGAAGTGAAAACCTGCTCATGTTCTTAACTATGTCTCTTATTGTTGAATAGTAAAGTAAGCACTTGAACTTTGCCTGTGAGATAAAGCATCAAGCAGGTACAATGGAGGACCAATGCCCTTGCTGGCTTCTAACACTAGAGTCACCTAATCTTTAAGAAATAAGTAGAAGTGGTTTGAACCTCAGTATTACCTTCAGTAGGACTTCACATTACTTTCACATTTTTTGTTTTTTGAGAAAGAGAGAATGGGAGAGGGGTAGATGAGGAGGGGTAGAGAGAATCCCAAGCAGGTTCCACAGCGAGCACACCTGATGTGGAGCTGGATCTTACTACCAACTGTCAGATCATGATCTGAGCCAAAATCAAGAGTTGTACGCTTTACTGACTGAGCCACCCAGGTGCCCCTCAGCACTGCTGCTTATAACTCTAGGGACAAATGGAGGACTTCTCACCTCGGTAACTTACATTCTGTTATTTTGCATGCTGCTTCTGCTAAATTCCTGTTCTCCCTCAAGTCTCTCCTCATGGATCTTCCGTTTTCTGTCTCAGGATTAACCTCATCCCCAGTCTGCTCAAATAGTGAGGTGGCATGGCCTCCTATGTGTTGTGGGATTTCTCTATCCCTTTGCACTCAGCTCTTCCTCTTCCTTCAACTCTTCTCAATCTCCCAAATCATTGGTGAAACTTAAGTCACCGTAAATCATTTCCCTGAACACTGTGTTACAGACCCAACAGAACATTTCTATTATTTTCCTAGCAGACAGAGTGACCACAGTTTTTAAGTAACAGTTGTTTTTCCTTCTCTATGTTAACAAAGTAATTCTTCAAGACTACATTGTCTCTGTCTGCTTTTTACCCCCACATTTCTATTTTGACCCTCTGTATTTGAAAGTGCTTTTCTCCCAAGGAGATATGTATTTTGCAATATGGATCAAAGTTTTAATTTAAGAGTGAAGCCAGACAGGTAGAGGTAGATTCAGGTGATGGTAGGGGCTGTTTAGTTGGGTTTTTAAAATTTTTTTTTTTTTTGAGAGACAGAGAGAGGCAGCTCGAGCAGGCAGGGGAGGGTCAGAGAGAGAGGGAGACACAGAATCCGAAGCAGGCTCAAGGCTCTGAGCTGTCAGCACAAAGCCTGACATGGGCCTCAAACCCAAGAACCGTGAGATCATGACCTGAGCCGAAGCTGAATGCTTAACAGACTAAGCCACCCAGGCGCCCTGTGTTTAATTTAAAGATTTGGTCTCTTCTATGATCCTCAGTTCATGATGGATACATTTATTATATGTATATTTTTGTAAATAAATATATATTAACCTGCAATATATTATTCCTCAATGACAACTTTCCAACCATACTAATCTATCTACTTTGTCAAGAATGACTCTAAAAAAGTTCAAGCATGTCCATGGTCAAGTTAATAAAAATATGAAATTGAATTTCTCCTTGGGATTGAATCTTCTCTGGGAAGTAAATTTGCTTTTAAAGTTGTACATAAACAGGAGAAATTTTAAATTTTTTAATGCTCTAGTGATTTTTAAGATTTATCCCGTTACAAGATAACAAATCTTCTTCCTTAACTGGAACCCATTAGCCAGGTTGAATTCTGCATTAGGTTCAACTATATCATTGGTGTGTGACTTTAGGTAGCCCATTTAACCTATTATGATCACAGTTCCCTCATTGAAAAATAAAAGAGTTGGAGGAAATGACCCCTATGTTCTGCTTTAGCTATAGAAATTTTATGATTATAATAATCCATTTTTTCCTTTTTTTGGAAAGGGTTTAGGCTATTATTTAAGTTTTTGCAGTTGAAAATCCATAGAAATATTTCACAATAGCAGTTTATAGCTTACAAAAATCTTTAAACCCGATTTAATATTTGTAGCAACTATGAAACAGAGAAGAACACTACAAAGTTTCAAATAGAAAATTGGCACTGAAGTATTGGTTGATTTACAAGAACTCATGTAACAAGCCAATAAGTACCAAAGCTGCAACTCAATGCCTGGTCTGTTGATAGATCCAGTATCTCTTCCAGAACCTCATTATTAACTTTCCAACCTAAATAGACTCCCAGAAAACATACCATGTGCCTCCATAACCCAGTAAGGGAGAGATACAAGCAAGTGACTGCAGTGCCCTGAGTTGGATACTGTCATAGGCATTTGCTGCAGGTGCTGTGGGGATGCAGAGAAGCGAGGTTATCCTGGGACTGACAAAGTCATTGAAGAGAGGTGTTTAATAGGAAATAAAGAGCCTGACATTAATAAGAAAATGTGTGGTAGGCCCAGAGATCAGCAGGCATCAAAGGAGTAAAAGCTAAATCCTGGGAAGGCAGGTGTTTCGCTATGTCTAGAAGACAGAGGGTACATGTGGCACAGTGGTATAACATAAATCCAGAGAGGTCTTCTGGGACATGATAAAAATCTATTTGTATCTTGCTAAGGAGGGATATAAACGTCACTGAGTACATTGAAGCTTTTCAGCAGAATATTGGCAGGGACAGATTTATATTTTAGAAAGATCACCTTGGTGGTGGAGTGAATGATGAAGGAATGTACTGGTTTAAATACCAGACACAAAGAGACTCATTAGAAATGATCACACCTTTTAACACGAAAATATGCCACACAAAAATGTACATGTGAATGTTTATAGAAGCTTTATTCATAGTCTCCAAAGACTAGAAGCAATCAAAGTATCCCTCAATGGGTGAATGCACAGAAAACTGAGGTACATCCATGCAATGGAACATAATTCAGAAATAAAAAGAAATAAGCTGTTAAGCCAGAAAGAGACATGGAAGAACGTTAAATGTAAATTGTGAAGTAAATGAGTCTGTATGGAAGGACAACATACTGAAGAATGATTCTATCTATGTGATACCCTAGAAAAGACAAACTATGGAGACAGTAAAGGATCAGTAGTTGCCTGGGTTAGGGGAGAGGGAGGAGCACAGGGGATTTTCAGGGCTGTGAAACTCTTCTTCATGCAACTGTAATGGTGGCTACACGGTCTTCTCCTTGTGGCTGGACTTTTCCATAACATGGAGGCTGCTTTGAAAGGAGAGTCCCAAAAGAGAATATCTGGAGAGTAAGCATTTCAAAAGATCTAAGCACAAATGGTATGGCTTTCGATGACTCAGCTCTTGAGATTGCGTAGCATCTCTTTAGCATTCTGTTGGTTGAAGAAGCTATTCAGGATCAAGGGGAGGGCATATACATGCTGCCTCCCAAGGAGAGAAGTATGAAATAATTTGGGACCATTAAAAAAATGTAGATGTCATTAGGAGCTAGATAATAAAGGGCCTTGTAGGCCACCATAAAAAGCTTGATTTTAACACAACACCTAACTTAATCATTTAATATAATTAATTGAAGAGAAAGTCATTGATATAATTAATCTATAAATCTAACCTTTTAATCTAATCTTACAGATGGCCATAATTTAAAGGAAAGGAAAATCACATTATTTCCTAATTTTTTTCAAACAACAGGCTATTATAAATTTAAAAATTTTTATATTGTCTTATCACAGAAATGTAAAGTATAGAAAGGCCCTGAATATCATTTAGTAATGCTTCCTTATTTACATGATGAAAAAATATGATCTGGAGAGGTGAATGACTTCCTAAAGGTGACATAGCCAGTCATTGGAAGAGTCCAGTGTAGGTGATAAATGACAAATTCAATGGGGGCTGGGAAGAGGGGAAGCATTTAGAGATTCTGCTGCAAACTATAATAATGCAATTTCCCCCTACTGTATAAAATGCTTTCATTCTATTATTTGATTTCATCCTCATTCCTCTATAAAGTAGCAACAATGGGCATTAATGTCTCCAATTTATAGATTAGACAATAAAGATTTAGAATGGTCACATGGCAATTATATGAAAAAACCTAGGTTAGACATGTACATCACCTGCTTTCCAGTTCAGGATTTTTTACTCAAATAGAGAGAAGGGAGATGTAATTATCAAAATAAGGGAAAGTAGATATAAAGTCTATATCTATTCCATGCCTACTCTGCTAATACAAACCAAGCCAATTTCCAAGGATTCAGATATTTCCAAACACTCAAATGCTTGTATGTTATATTCAAAGCATGGAGATAATTGACTAATTCTTCCCTATGAGGCTTTCTGGCATTTTGTTAATATTTTTATGCCAGAATGCACTAAAAATTAGAACAATTGATATCCACATGGAGGAAAGTTTATACTTCTCTGCAGAGGGTTAGTTTATTGCTTGACCTTTTGTTCTTCTTCCGACACTGCATTTGCTTTGGCGAATATATAACATCTGCTCTGTCCTAGATTCTCAGCACATACCATAAATGAGCAAGGGGAAGACTTCGCAAGAAAAAATGGCACATTCACTAAAAATGTTTAGTGAAAGTGTCTCAGTGGTTATGGATTCCTTATCTGATTCCTTATCTGCCAACATCTGGCCAATTCCCATGTTGTATCAGTGTTCATTCTTTAGGCTTTTAGGCCACCTAATCTATTATTGCGGGCTCCTTAATTAAAAACTGAAATATTAAAGGATGTGGTAAATTATTCTGAGATGAACAAAAAGCTCATGAGTATCTCCTTTTGCATAGTTTTATAAAAAATCATGAAAATCACATATATTTTTTATGGATGAATACTTTAATCTGATAGGACTTTTCAGATATAAGGACAACATACTGAAGGATAAAGCATGGAAGAAATAGCTATGTTCCTCAAGGGGTTTCTTTTCTAGCTAGAGAAAAAAGGTAAACATTTAAGAAGTAGCTAATCAAATCCTAGTGAGAGTAAGATTAAGAGCAACAATATATACTACAGTAAATAGGTGCTGTCTGAGTGTAGGAAAATCAATGGTAGACAACGCCCTTGAAAACAATTGGGCTACAAACAATTTGGACTGGATCCAAAAAACTTTTTTTTTTTTTAAATTCCAGTTAGTTACCATACATTGTGTCAGTGTTCGGTGTACAATATAGTGATTTAACCATTCCGTACATCACGTGGTGCTCATCACAGTGTCCTCCTTAATCCCCATCACTATTTCACCCATCTCCCCAACCATCCCCACTCTGGTAACCATCAGTTTGTTCTCTACGGTCCAGAGTCTGTTTCTTGGTTTGTATCTCTCTCTCAAAAAGTTATTCAGAGTAATAAGAAAACTTGAACATAAAGTAGATTTATGGTGGATTCACTATGTGTTGCACACTTGAAACTAATACAACATTGTTAACTACGCTAAAATTTTTTTTAATAAATAAAGCACAATTATGTTAAGTCTTGAGCGATGAGCAAATCTCATTTGTAGGAATCATTTAAAGGGCACTTTACATAATTCTGGCTGAAGTTTTTTACTAGGGGATGGTGGACAGTAAGGTCAAGTAGGACTTTCTGGGGAAGAACACTTTAAGTCAGTGTTCATAAACTTCATCCAAAATGGAGACTTGAAAATTTTTATCAAGAAATCAGCGTCCTGACAACAAGGTTATCCCCCTTTTACATTAAGTGTAATAGAGACTATTTTGTACTTCTACTCCCAGATTGAAGGAGTCTGGCCATATGCTTTGTTTTGGCACATGGGGCATCAGCAAATTTGATGTAAGCAGAGACTTAACTAGTGCTTACAAATTTGATCTTGCCCCTCATTGCCTGTGTAAATTCTTAGGTTATCATATGAACAATCCTATTAGAAGATGAGAGACTAGTAATTCTAGATACTTCAGCAAACCTCTCTGAAGATTGAGGCATGGAAGTAAGGCCACATTAGAAGGTCAAGCCCCAGACAAGCAGAGTTGAGGCAGGCTGCTCAAAACTAGAAGAATTGTGAACAAATAAATGCTTGTCCTTTCAAGTCCCTAAATCTTGAAGTGATATGTTACATTAAAAAAAAACTAACAGGCACACAAATTATGAGGAGTGGTAAACCTGTTAAACTTTACCTAGCTAACTGGCACAGTGTAGAGTTGAAAGAGCAGGATTATTGTCCAGACCCTCCTCATTTCTAAGACCATGTAAAATACCATCTTCTACTGTACTCTTACTGTATATATCATTCTGTTCTTTCCTTTCATTGGTATCCCCGAACTAAACTATAAACTCTGAGGGGCAGAGATTATGTATTTATAACTTGATTCCTGTTGTATACCATTGTTTTTCACAATGCCTTGTATAGAGCAGATATTCAATAAATATCTGGTTGAATGAAATAACTAAGTAATGACCATGATCTAAGAAGATACTGAAAGACATTTATGGTTTCTGAAGATATCTTAAAATTAGGCCGGACTCTATCTATATAGATGACTTCCCCAGGACCATCAAGTAGGACCTGCAACCTGCGGTATAATAATCTAGGTGACACCTGCCATTATCTTTCCAGCTACAATCTTGAGTTCTCAACTGAGATGAATCCAGTGTTCTGTTTTGATGTAGCTACTCTAGGTTTTCTCTGGTACCTCTCCTTCAGGTTTGATCCATCAGGTACTAATTGTTTCCAGTGACCTCATGGATAGAAATTGGATATTTTTGTACAATGCTATTTAGCATTAAAATGAATATTGGCATTTTTACTTAAGTATTTCCTGAATTTATGTCTTTGTTCTATAAACAAACAGTTCCTATTATTTTCAAAACACTGTGTGAATGGTGCAACATGTTGAGCTTAATTTCTTGTCAATTATAGTTAACATCTTTCCAACACAAATAAGGAAACATCTCATTCCACTTGAGAGCAACATAATACTAAAAAGAAGTCTATCTGATTAAATTTTTGAAATCTAATTTATACTACTTTGACTTTTTCTGTGATGAATTCATTTTTTGTTCTCAATTATGTATCCTCTCTAAGGAAAAGTCAGTAAATAGACTTTAAACTATGTTTCTACTTGAAGAACATGAAGAAAATGCATGTTAAAACCATTAACAAAGACCTGAAAACATTGGAATGGCTGCTTCACCTTACATTTCCCCACTCTACACCCCAACCTATTGCTAAAGAAGGGCTTGCATATTTTGTGACTTGAAGCTAAGATTATTCCCACTTTTTTAAAAGTTAAATACAAGTGTTTAGTCAGTCAAAGATAATAGACATGAAATTGGAAAATACATTCCTCAGCTCCTTGGCCTGAAATGTCATTTGTTCTCTGTGATTTCATTTTTCTTATTACTCTGAACTAATTTTAACTGTGTCCCAGATGTAACTTCCTTGCTTTGGCTCCTACCAGATGAAGCTGAGCTTCAGCAGTTTTCCACAAAACAATCCTACATCATCATCTTTTCCATTCGGGACAAACCATTCCCTGAAGACAACATGGACGACTCCTTCTCATTTGTATGCACAGCTTCTGTAAGGAAGCAGCAGTAAAGGATCCCATCCAAATGCCTTATTATTATTATTTTTAATAGCTATTGTACATTTGATTTACAACTACTTTGGCAAAGTGTTGTCGTCATTATCATTGTAAGTCAAGGCACTTATAGCCTTTTGCTTTCCACGTACCTTATATTATTGCAACTTTTAAGAGACTCTGGTGATACATCACTGATAAAATCAGAACCGCATTAAATATTTCAGTCCATAATTATCCCAAATTGGATATAAAAGATGTTATGTCTCAATGCCACCACAGTACTCAGAGTATACTGATAAAATTCTTATGAATTAATTTAAATGAAAGCTAAGCAACTGTTATTGTAACTAATTTAATGCCAAATGCACATTGTCTAAAATATTTCATGAACTAACACTAGGCAGCAAAAGTGCTGCCTAAAACTTTAAATATCTGAACGCCTGCCTACAAGCACATTGATCTAGGATTTGGAGAAAGATCTGTATTCACAAGAGGAATGGCTTCATTAATTAGATGGCACACATGTTTACATTTCATTAATTGAAAGGGTCAGAGTTAAGTAACTAGCAAACCCAGAGATGAATTAATTCACATACAAAATGATCGATGGGTAAATCTTAGAAAAATCTGATTGACTATTTTTAATTATCTCACCTTGCCCACTCAATTATTTAGCAAAATCACAACCCACTGAAGAGATGGATTGGTTCAGATAGCTGAGTCTTCCATCATTTTTTAGGCAAAAGAATATCCTATTCCCGAATAAGTCCTGGGAATCTTCTACAAATCATCCAATTGTATACCTTAAACTTATACAATTCTATATGTCAATCATATTTTAATAAAACTGGAAAAAGAAAGAGCATGTATTCCATCCAACTCTGTGCATTTGAACTTAAAATATTTCTAGAAGTCACACTGGTAAATACTAAAATTTTAGTATTTTATCTCACTAATGTATAAACTTTGGGTGAGATATAATTGATAACACAACATTTCAGGTATAAAATGTAATGTTTCAATATTTTGTATATGTTGCAAAATGGTCATCACCATAAGTCTGGTTAAAATCCATCACTACACATAGTTACAATTTATTTTTGTTGTGAGAACTTTTAAGAATCTACTTTTAACATTGATTAAATTTGACAATATCTTACCAAGTTCTTACTGTCTTATCACATTTTTGTAGTGGATATAAAATGGATAGCTGTGAAATTAGGCGATTAACTAGTTGTTACTTAACCTTCTAATTTCTGTATAAGTCTAATTACATGAAACAGAAGTTGGTGTTTTGATTTTTTACTTTGCTTTTCTGTTTTGAGTGTCATTGCAACTACTGTATTGTAAATGATGGAAAATAATTGCATATGTTAAAAAAATATGAAACTTTATAAAGTAAAAAAAAATAAAATTTTTAAATTAAAAAAAATAAAGAAATAAAATGGGGAACTGGCAGAAGGTGCTCTTGTTTAGGGAGCTGACCACAGACCACTTTTGTGGAATAGTACTAGTTAGGTGTACATGTTAGTGGGGCTATTTGGTTAAAATGATGGGGCACCCTGGGGTAGCCATAATAGGTTTGGCATTTGGCATTTCGGTATGGAGAGTTCCATAAATACATACAATCATTGTTAGCGTGAAAGCAGACCAAGAAAAATGTGGCAGAAGGAGAAGCACAAAGGGTTCTTAGGAGGCCAGCGGAATTTAGAAGAAAAATCTACAAACGATGCTTGGCTGAGGAATTTTTTTCCAAGAACCTAATGTTACATGATCATTTACTTAATCTCTTAGACTGTGCTGCAATGGAATCACCCCTTCTCCACTCTTGTGCTGCTTATTTCCAATTTTATGTAAAAGTTGTCTACACCTAAATGGCTCGTGAGCCTCATCTTTGGGAGGAAGGATAAGGGAAGACGGTCTGGAAACCACTGTCATCTTGGGAGAGGCAGAAAAAAGGAGCATCTCCAAATGCATCTTTTTAAAAATTGTTTTTCTTACATTCGAAAAAAATCTTAAACTTTGAGAAATGCTGTAAATACAATTCAGGAAGACTTTATTTTGGGGAACGGTTTGAGCATATGTTGCTATGTTACTTCATCGCTCTGCAAGTTTTAGTGCATATGTCCTACAATCAAAGCCATTCTCCCACATCACCCCAGTACACGCAAAATCAGGAGATTGACATTGATCCACTGTCACTAAATAATCCTCAGGCCCCATTGAATCTTTGCCAATTAACAATGTCTTTTATAGCACAAGAATCTAGTCCACCACATTTTGCACTTAGTTGCCATGTTCCTTTAGTTTCCTTCAAACTGGACAGCGTCTCACTGGACACCTTGACTTGTATCACTTGCCTTCTATCAATTTTTGAAGTGTAGAGGCTGTTTTGTAGGATGTCACATCGTTTGGTTGGTTTGATGTTGCCATCAACATCTTTGGCAGGGACATCACTAACGTGATGCTGTGTTGGTTTTTTTGTTTTTTGTTTTATCCTGTCACATGCCACACAATTTAAGTGTGCCCTGTGTTTGGTGATATTAACTATGATTATTAGTCTAAATTTAAGTCTGCCAATCTAAATGGATACAAAGCTACTCATTTTCCCTTTGAAGTTAATGAGTATTTTTTGGGAAATACATTGGGACTATGTAAACATTCTGTTTCTCACGAAAACTTTAATGCATTAACATATCTTTTAATGTTTATATGGAATCATAGATTCCAATTTTCTCAATAGATTTCAAAATATCTTCGTTTTGTCTGTTTGAAGCCCCTTTTTTCTGGTTCCTGTGTCTTAGGCATGTCCACAACAATGTTTAAGAACTGCATTTTCTGGTACAATAAGATATTTCAGGATCACTTTATGTATTATCTCAGGCTTAGAACCTGCCACTTCTGGAAGGAACCCTGGTTCCTTTTAAGTAGATCATGGCATTTAGAAGACAGTATCTAATGCTGGAAGTGATTATAGACATTGGGACATCACCATGCCCAGGCTCTGTCAGTGTACAAATCCAGGGCATCTGTGTATGTAAATACACACACACATTCACACACCTGTACTCCATCAGTCCCTCTCTCTCTCCACACATATGGATTCACACTGATATTTCCAGTTTAAATCCAACACCACATAGTGGCATATTCTAATTTTTTTTCTTTCCATATTTGTAAATTTTTTTCAATGATGATTGAGTTGGCTTTCATTATTCTTAATTTATTTTCTTATTTTTTTGCAGTATAAACTAATATTCTTTATTCAGTATAAACATTTATTTATCCAATATAGACTAATTTCATCCGTTATTGACTTGCAGGCTCTTTCTGAGAAAATTTCCCAGTAAAGATAAAATACATAACCATGTGTTTTTGAGTACCTGCTGTGTAAAATTTTTAGATTTGTATGTAAGCAAACTATACAATTGATAATTCTTTATTACTAAAGGTTATTTACATATGTGTTTAAGGTACAACAAAAACAAACAATTAGGATACTGAAAGATGTTCAGTAAAACCAAGATGTGTCCCATACTTAAGGAGAGCCATAAAAATCACACTGTTCTTCAACAGTTTTGATTTAGGATTTCCTGTTAAGCAGTCAAAAATGGCTGGGAGAATTAGCTCACCTTTTAAATGAGAGTGAGAAGAAAAACAGTAACACATTAACGTTCTTAGCAAGAATGCTGCCCTAGAGAAACGAATACACCAACAGAAATGTCATGACAGACAAGATGGCTTTCACCTCATTTGATACCCAGGGTGTGCATATGATTAATAATCCACAAGGAGTGTTTAAGGGCAAAAATGTAGCTTCTCAGTATAAAAAGCTCATGAACATTTGAAAAATATTTGTGCTCTGAAATTAAATAAAACCTTAACAACGGGCGGGTGTGGAGCCTTCCGGTGTCTGGTCAAGAGGGCCCTGGGCCTATGCAGGCTCCGGAGAGTTGCTGCTGCTTCTGGGTGGTCAGGGACGGCAGGGCTGGTGGGTTAAATATCAAAGTCGAGGTGACCCTAGTGAATATATGAATTACAGTTAGAACCAAAAAAGTAATGTTTCTAAAAAGAAGCATCCTCTGAAGCAATGGAACAATTAGGTATTATTCCTGGGATATTTGTAGACACAAATATAAAGGAAGGAAGGGTTATCTTGAGCAAGTCTCATTTATTTATTAATGCATTCACTTAATCAGTCTTGTATTCATTCAAGTATCTGAGTACTTATGATTTGTCAGACATGAGAAATACAAAGCTAATAATTGGTTTTCTGACCTTTCTTTCCCTCCTAATTACTTTTCATCAGCCTATTCCCATCCCAATAACTTGTTATTATATCTGGTAAAAAAAAAACAATGTTTAATAGCTTGTTGATATCTTCATCAACACTGTATCAGTGAGTTACCTATCCCAGATGGATTTGAATTTTATGATGTGATGGCGGGGGTGGGGGGTCAGATGCAGAGAGATTGTGGAATATGAGCCACTATGGCAGGATTGTTATTGAAAATATTTAACAGTCAGCACAGCAGAAGAGTAATAAAAACAGATGGTAGTTATCAACAACTGGCACATCCATATGGGTATACTGACTAAGTATTAGCTCTGAATTTGGAGTAATTGAGAAAGGAAAGAAACAATTCAGAATATAGTATAGGTTGGAGACCTAAGTATGTATCTGGGAATACATGAGTACGCCACACACTGGGCTTGGAAAAAGCCAAAGAATTGAGAACATGAGCTCTAAGGCAAAACAGGTGGATGGAAGAAGGGGGTCTCATGACGGAAGGGCTTGCCCACTGAGGAGAGGAGATATGGAGTCCAGATATTAAAGTTTCTCTGCATAGGGACAGAGTAGAAAACAGATATTGAAGCTTGGGTTCAGAGAGAAAGTTTTCTTTTTTTTTTTTCAGCTTTATTTGGGTCTATTTAATATTTTTTAAATTGAACATTTTTAATGCATACAATATGATGAGCGTGGGTATATACACATACTGGTGATATCACCAAAATCAAGATAGTAAACATATCCATACTTACCACCTCCAAAATATTCCTTATGTCCCCTTTCCTTTTTGTTGTGTGTGGTAAGAATAGTTAACATAAGATCTACATTCTTAATAAGTTTTTAAGTACATAGTATTGTTTAACTGTAGTCACTGTATTGCACAGCAGATGTCTAGAACTTATTCATCTTGGGTAATTGTAACTTTATGCCCCTTGAACAACATAGATGGACTTAGGGACATTATGCTAAGTGAAATAAGTGAGTCATAGAAGGATGAATGAGGTATTACAATATAGTCAGACTCATAGGACTATTTCTATGAGTGATGATTGCTAGGGAAGGAGGAAGGAGGGCGGTGGGGAATCGGGAATTGTTCAAAGGGAGAATGCTTTCTTCTTTTTGTAAAATTTTTATTTATTTATTTATTATTTCTTTATTTAGAGAGGGGGAAGGGGCAGAGAGAGAGGGAGAGAGAGAGTCCCAATCAGGTTCCAGGCTGTCAGTGCAGAGCCTGATGCAGGCCCTGATCTCATGAGCTGTGAGACCATGACCTGAGCTGAAATCAAGAGTTGGGATGCTTAACCGACGGGGCCCCTCAGGTGCCCCCAGGAGAATGCTTTTAATTTTTAAAAATGTGTTTCATAGATCATTTACTGTTAATTAAAGCCCTTCCTAAAACTCCTACTGAGTGTTTCCAGAAGGGAAAATAATATCCATCTTCCAGCATTCTGTGAATCCCACATACTGTAGGTGGTGCCAATGATGAAATGCATGGTAACTTTCCAAAGAGCTACAAAAGTATTGTGGGTGAGGCTTATTCTGTATAAAAAATTGCTTTCATCTAGTCATTTAGCAGATACCTTTTGAGTATATGCTGTGCATTAGGTTAAGTGGTATATGCATCTATTACTTCTGGGAAGATAGTGGCCTGATCTGAATTTATATTGGGTTCTCTCTGTTCCCATCCCCACCCAATCTTCCTCTCCTAGAAGTAAGGCTACAGGAAGTAGCAGGTGTCTAGCTGTGAGGGGAGTCCTTACCTCTGAGAGAGTCTCGATGGGAAGCAATACTGGTTTGGCTTAAGACTCTCCTGGCTTTAACACTGAAGGTCCAATGTCCCAGGACACTGTGAAGTCTCAGACAAACTGGGACAGTTGGCCACCACAGGAGGAAAAGCTGGGCAGGGATTTTTTTCCCCTGGACAATATGTCCGGCTGGAGCCTGGAAGGGTTTGGCCAGTAGAGACCAATGCACCTCCAACGTAAGGCCGGTATATTTAACTTTATAAAAATAAAAAATATTCGCATGACCAAAATATCATGCACAAAGTTAATAGGTACATTATTAGACTTGAGAAAACTGTATTTCCAATTAGGTGCCAAAGGATTACTTGCTTGGCTCTGGGAATACAATATTTAGCAGGAAGCTTCCAGACCAGCTTCCAGACCAGAGAATGAGGCAGTCGTGTAATATTAAGTTCATGAGTTCATTACTCTGAGAAGTTGCATAAGTGAAACATTTCGGGGAGCCATGTGACTGTGTGGTTAAGTCTGAGGCATTAGGGCTTCTCTGGAAGGGAGCATGAGAGCTGATGAAGGAGAAGTCAGAAGGACTGTGGTGATTTTTCTGGACTGGGGTGAGGAGTGAAAACAAGGAGAGAAGTCGAGGCTGATGTAAAAGCATAACAGCTCCAAAAAATCCTGCTCTATTAATAACAAATTACATAAAAGAATATCATTTGGTGGTTTCATAAATGTGTAAATATTTCAAAACCATCATATCAAACACTTTAAATATGTGCAGCATTACAGATTAATTGTTCCTCAGTGACATTGTAAAAAACAAACAAAAAACCCCCATCATTTGAACTGGATCATAGCATAACGGGGAGACTCACTTACACTAAAGCTCTGGGTTTTATACCAAGGACACTGAGAAGCCACTTGAGGCTGTTAGCAGAGGCGAGACCTAATTACATCTGTGAACATTTAGTACATATACTAATCATGATAGCTGTCTTTTCACCCATGCTAATTAACTGTCAGCGACTATTCTAGGCACTCAATTAATTCCTTTAATTTTACCCAACCCTAGGAAGTTCTATTATTCTCATTTTACAGTGAGAAGAACTGAGGCAAAGAGGTTATGAAGCTTACTCAGGTTCACTCTGATTCCAGAGTCCATATGCTCAACCATTATGCCCCACTGCCTCTCAGTTCTGTATTCGCTGCTGAGGGAAGCGTAACGTCCCCATGTGCAAAGCCTACAACAGTCTGCAAGACGCTTTTACCGCATAATCTCATTTAATGCTTCTGATGACATAAGAAGGTAGGATTTTTTTAATGTTCCTTTTACAGTGGAACAAATTGAGGATCAGAAATATTTAAGTTTTCCTGGTGGTGTTCTCTTGGCAATCCATGCTTGCTAATGTCAAAGAAAAATTTCCCTGGTTGGGATAAATCGACAAGGAAGACTTTATTCAAGACTATTAGAATAGGGGGAAGAGATTACACTCATCTTGGCTATAATAAAAGGCGGGAGAGTTTTTAAGTGCTGGGATAAGCAGGTGGAAGACGATTAGAGGGAATTAGGCAGCAGGGTGGTCTATATAATTAAGCCATCTGGGTTTTCTAATTGACACTTATTGAAGTTAGGTACCTAACCTCCCACAGAGACTTGGAAATAGGGCACTGTCTTTCTTGATGATTACATTTTAAAGGGATTGACTCACAGGTCCTTCAGAAATACATTTGCTGGGTTGTAAAACTGGCAAGGGACTTCGAGAAGATCTACATTTCGAAGGGGTGAAAATGCTTTAAGAAAAGGGGCCCATGATCAAGAAGAAAGTCTAAAGTTTAATCAGGCTGAAGGCCACAGTAAATTCATCTTGGTCATTAACTCTATGACCTACACTAAGGGTAAGGGTATCCACATTCAATGATGCTGAATAATAGTGCAGTTTATAAAAATCTCTAGCATAAATACGTACTCTAGGAGACTCTTCCTTTTCTTTTTAGGTCCTGCTTGATTCACTTTCTCCAGGAAGCCTTTTCAATCTTGCATTGTGACATGCTCTTGTTTCCTTTCAAAATACCACATCTGCAAATAGTTGTCTTGTGCCAGTCATGCTGTTGGGCTGTCAGCTCTCACAGTGTGGGGCTGGGAAGATCTTGTAATGACTCTCTCCCTATTAAGAATGTTGCCTGGCACTCAGTACCCGAACCATTCATGTTTCCCTAATGATCAGATGAGCAACTGAGTCAGGGAGGAATACATGTGCTAAAAGCAGAGAAGAAATCAAGGGTATAGCTGACTTTGAGCTACACCCTTAAAGATTTCTTTTAGTCCAAATTTAATTCTTTCCATAAGCCTGTGTTCTTGGTGTGTGTGTGTGTGTGTGTGTGTGTGTGTGTGTGTGTGTGTGTGCACGTGTACCCATCACTGGCAGATGAGGATTCTACAGAGGGAGGAACTACACCTTTTTCTCTCAGATTATGGTTCACAAAGGGAAGGGGCTTAAACCCCCCTTATCAGACTCTGGGTCGTATAAATAAGGCTTATTAAGTGACATTGCTGAATGGATATTTTTAATGAAAAGTGAATGTTCTAGCTATTTGTATAGTTTATAGGTATACTTTTCCACCAATTTTGGGAATCTTGTTCTTCATGAAAATAGTTTCCAGTGAAAAGGTAATATATATTAGAATACTTATGTTTGGATCATTCTAGAAACCAAAACCCAGGCAGAGCTGCAATTAAAATGTCACATCCCTATTGAGGGTCTTATTGGGCATAGGTTAATGTAGTGACATGATCATTAGTGACAGCCCATGTCACATAAAAACTCAGGCTTTTGAGCCACCACAACAAATACTTTTTGCCCTATAGAATGTCGAAAGCCATATATTGATGAAAGAATACCTAGAGTAATAAGATCTGGTCTCATTAAAAAGCCTGATTTTCCAAATGTTGCACTGAATCTGGAGGGCATTTAAGAACTGCTTTATATATTTGTGGTGTGTGACTGGCACAGGGGACAGTGCCTTGGTCTACGTTTTCTATTCTCCTCCTGTTACCCATCCACACCACTCAGCAGTTCATAGAGTCAGCTGGACAATCAATGCCTCTTCATAGCCACAGAACACTTTTGGGCTTAGGGCATGATAGGAAGTGTAATAAGATAAAAAGAGCTAACTGAGTAAAGCTACAACAAAAACCACCACACAACGATTAACATCTGGCATTTTGTTTTTTAATTATTTTTAAATATTTATTTATTTATTTTGAGAGAGAGAGAGAGTGCCAGCAGGGGAGGGTCAGAGAGATAGAGGGAGACATCAGGTATTTTAATGGTGGTCAGGTGTGTGCTAAGGCAAGGGAGTTTTATATCCCAGCATCAGAAATGGCAACAGTAGAAATATGTTTCATTAGTTCAGAAAACAAACTTTTCCTAAAACTGCCTCATTTCTTCTCCCACCACCCTGACATTAAATGAACCTTGTATGGCAATTTTTATCAAGAATGATTAAGTAACCACAGTCAAAAATCATCAGGGAAACAGTTATTCCTTTTAGTTGCAATCCAGGATATTTAAATCAAGTTGAATAGACCCAGATTTAAGTTGAAATGACTGGAAGCAATCTATTTTAGATTGGTATTGTATTTTAAGTACTGTAAGTATTAATGAGCATGTTCAGAATATCAGTAGGGAATCTGGAGCTTCTAATAATGGAATACCCAACTGACTTTGGCTTTGAAACTATGGACGTTTACTATACTACGTAGCAATCAATCTGGCAGTAGATGGCTCCATGGCTCATGATTTTTTTTAGTATAATGGTGGGGAGGCTACTGGCCAAACTCTGTGAAAGTGCCTTGATTTTCCCTTCATGATCTCCAGATGGTAGTCACAGCATCAGTCATTGTGTATGACAAGAGCCAAAGGCAAGAATAGTCATGTCATCTTAAACCTGATTATTTATTTACGAGGAAGGAAAACATGCTTAGTCTATAGAAATATCTGAGACATCTGCCCTCCATGGAGCACGGATAACACATTCACTGGAGAAGACAAGGCATATTGACTTAGGTTAGCCATCATCATCGACTTGCAAAGACTGTGAAGAGTCCACTTTCCTTGATCATATTGAAATACATTGTGGTTCTATTATGGAGAAAGAAGGGATGAAGGATAATAGCACTTAGATAGGCAAGCAAAACAGGTACTGAAAATATCAGATGGTATAGGTGGAAATATGTACTAAAATGTAAGTCCATTTACAAATCCCTAGTTGTATTATTAATGACCTGAATCAGCTAACAGATAACCAAAATCAGTACTGTGTTACTAGGCATATACATACAAATAACTGATTTATATAAAACTATATGCCTGTGTTACTAGGCATATACATACAAATAACTGATTTATAGATAGGAAAAGTGTCCCAAGTGATTTTGATGATAATCCTTTCTTAATTACTATTGATTTAGCCTATAGTGATAAAAATATAGAGAAGACAGAGAAGGTATGGATTTTAGGCATATACAATAGTTAAAACATAGATATTTTCTCTTTTCTCTGTCCCCTTATGAAGCCCCTAATAAGGTAAAGATGTATAAGCAGACAAAAAAAGAGAAGTATTCAGTATATAAGCAATGTCTACAACATGTGGTACAATGGAAAGTAGATTAAAAGAAAAGGTAGGAAGGGTTGTGAGCCAGTTATCTGCCGATCACCTAAAGCTGTAAAGCTATAAGGAGATTAAAAGCACAGAAGAATGAAAAGGCTGAAGCATGAGAAATACCATGCAGTGCTGACGTCGGGGGTGACACATATGGGCCCAAAAGAAAAAAAATTAGATGCAGGTTCTTAATAGAGAACAATGAGCAGCTCAGACCTTTCCCCACGCAGGCCAGGCAACTGCATCTTCCTTATCTTGATGGAAGAATGGTGGATTGGTCTGTAGGTAAGCACAGAGATTCTGGGCATGCCAGGCAAAAACAAGTAACAAATGGAGCGATACAGGATCAGAAACAAGCAAATAATTGAAATTCTAAATAATGAACAGTGACATGCCCAGTTCTCTTTATCTTGCCAGTTACCAAATGTTGCTAGCCACGTTAATGCCTTCCACCACCGCCCCATCTCAGACAGAAGTTGGAGGATTATTTTGGGAAAACAAGCCAACCTAAGAGAAAATACCCAGAGATAGGGAAAATAGGGGTTTAGCACTCACTCACCCCTTGGTGCAGTCTTCCAGTTCACGAAGTCCATTGCAAAACAGGCAGACCCCACACCAGCTTTTAAAGGCTTGGCTCCTAAGCCTCATTGTTGGTAAGGAGGAGACAATGGCCATCAGCCATTTAAGTGAAGATTTTTACAAGAAAAAGGTCAAAGAAAATGAACACACAACCAAACAAAAAGTAGAATCAGAGGAAAAAATGAACCAATGCATGGAGCAGACCAAAGTTAAAAAAAAATAAGGCTATAGAGGAAAAAAAAGATACGATAGCCTTGAAAAAGATAACATGTCCTTTCAAGTTAGATATTAGAAAATAAGAAAAGGTTTATATATATTTATATGTGTATATATGTATAATATATTGGCTTATATATATGTATAATACATATATTTTTTTAACTTGGGATATACATATATACATATATATATCTCATGTAAAAGAATGTAATAGTAGAAAGATTTAAGATAAAGTTGAAAAGGCATCACAGAAAGTAAAAACAAAATAAGAAACATAATTAGAGGTTCAACACAAGAGTCCAATATCCAACAAATAGAAATTCCAGAAAGATAGATGAGTGAATGAGGGGAGAACTATATCCCCAATGTAATTCAGGAAAAGTTTTTTGTCCTAAAAGCGAGCCATTCCCAGACTGAGATTTTCTGCTAAATGCTTAGTGCATTCAATGAAAAGTGGACCCCATAAATACACATGATAGTAAATACAAACTTCCAGGAATGAAGAGAATTTGCTAAAAGCTTCTTGAGAGAACCCAACTACTACCACCACAGAAAGAACAAAAAAATGTAAAGGATCTCAAAAACAGATAGGTGTCAGGTTTCTGAACTACACACTGGAAACCAGAATGGATTACTGTGTTTAAAAATGTGATGGAGGGGCGCCTGGGTGGCTCAGTCGGTTGAGCATCCAACTTCACCCAGGTCATGATCTCACAGTTTGTGGGTTTGAGCCCCGTGCCGGTCTCTGTGCTGACAGCTTGCGCAGTACCTGGAGCCTACTTTGGAATCTGTGTCTCCTTCTCTGTCCTCCCCTCCCCTGCTTGCTCTCTGTCTCTCTCTGTCTCTTACAAATAAATAAATGTAAAAAAAAAAAAGGATGTGATGGACGGATGAGGGACACCTGTGTGGCTCAGTCAGTTAAGCACCTGATTTTGGCTCAGGTCACGATCTGACAGTTTGTGATTTCTAGCCCCAAGTCGGACTCTGTGCTGACACTCAGTGCCTGGAGCCTCCTTCAGATTCTGTGTCTCCCTCTCTCTTTGCCCCTCCCCTGCTTGTGCGCTCTCCTCTCTCTCTCTCTCTCTCTCTGTCTCTCTCTCTCCCTCTCTCAAAATTAAATAAACATTAAAAAAATATTTTTTAAATGTGACGGATGATAATACCCAACCTGTGCTTCTATAAACACATTATTAGCTAGGTGTGATGAGAGATGAAGATATAGACAGCCAGATCTCAGATAAAAGGGTAAAGTCTACCTCTGATGTATCCTTTATCAGAAAGCTTTCGGAGGATTTCCTCTACTAAAATGAGGGCATGAATTAACAGAGAAGATACATAGGCTCCAGAAACCAGGGAACCAAAAAAGTGGAGATTCTACAATGATTGTAAAAAATAATATCCAGGATTACAGCTATGTAGTAGCCTCAGAGAGAAACCAGATCAAATTAGACCATATTATGTGGAGAGCTGGGAGAGTTTTCCCAGGGAAAAGTGTATTTTATAAATTACCTGATGTGTCTAATTATGTTTAGAGATATTTTAAAGTTCTATTTGGAGTGTTTGGGGAAAGAATTAGTGACAGATACAAAGCAAAGTAATAAAAAAAAGAGGGTAATGTACTTAAAACCCAATACTGATATTTTCGTAGGGATTATGTAAGAAATAATATGGGAAAGGAGAAACAAAAACAGTGATTTCATTTTATGTTTATTTTCTTTATAGCTGATGAACTGTAAATGCAATTTGTGAACTATTGTTCTCTCCTACCCTAGTCATATGTTTTTAACTCTGCTCAATTTTATAAAACATTGTTCCATAACTTTGGCCTCCATATAAATGTAATTATTTGGATTTCAGAAGGATATTAACAGGTTTTAAAGTAAAACAATTTGATAATAATCCTTAATCTCTCTCTGTCTCTGTTTCTCTGTCTCTGTGTCTCTCTGTCTTGGCCTCTTTCTATATATGTAAAAATCATATATCTAGCATATCATATATAACTAATATCATATACAACAAATACTATAACCATACCTCCATTTCTGTAGAAATGAGAAGAGTAAATTTTAACTTGTTTTATAAGTTCAATTTTTTCATGTATTAGAAATATACTTTCAATTGGTGGCTGTTAGTTCACTGGTCATAAATTCATTTTTCTTATCAGTACCGAATGGGACATTTAAAGCTTGGCACTAAAGCTGATGTGTTTCTTAAAAAGAGGGTCACATTTAAGATTTCATACTTATGTTTCTGAAAGAAAGATTTATATTGTCACCACACATGGGAGTAATTCAGTAACAATATCTGAAACTGAAATAATGAATTAGCATTATTAGTATGCTATTTAGAAACATGTAGGTAAATGCATACATAAAATAAACTGGAAGTGTTATCTTTGGACTGCTGGTTTTTCTCTATAAGAGTTGTGAAGGCTATCACGTTTTAAAAGTGTTATATACATACTACCTGATAAATACAAAGATTAAATTTAACATAGAAAAAAATGAATAAGCAATTTCAAGGTGAAAAGCAGAAAATTATAATCCTACAATACCGAGGTAACATCTTCAAGTAGTATATCTTTTATGTTTATATATATTTTTATAAAAGTGAGACTATACATGTTTGATTTTGGTGATTCAGTTGTTATGTTTTGAATATTTTTCTTGGAATTATCATAAAATATGTGATAATTCACAAAAGTTAGCTTCTTGCTGGCTTATAAAAGCTTATTTCTTCTATTTTTAGTCAAAGTTGGTATACAATATTGGTAGTATTTAATAATAAGAGAATCCCACCTAGTTTGAGAGAGCAGAGATTTCTTACATAAATGCCATGTAATCTGAGACTTGAAAGGAGATTCTGGACAACGGAAACCACATAAACTATTGTTTATGATCCAGATTTTTATCTTTATTTTTTAATTAAATTTTCTTGAGAGAGAGAGTGGGATAGGGTCAGAGAGAGAGAATCCCAAACAGGCTCTGTACTGTTAGCACAGAGCCCAACATGGGACTCAAACTGATGACCTATGAGATCATGACCTGAGCTGAAAGAATAAGAAGAGGAACCATGGACTGAAAGGGGAGGGGGAGGGAGGGAGGGGGTGATGGTCATGGTGGGGGGCACTTGTGGGGAGACGCACTGGGTGTTATATGGAGACCAATTTGACAATAAACTATTATAAAAAAAAAGAAATGTTGCCAAAATAAATAAAAAATAAAATAAATAAAAATAAAAAATAAATAAAAAATAAAATAAAATGTAAAAAAATACTGAAAATCAACTGTGGACTGAAGGGGGAGGGGGAGGGAGGGAAGGGAGTGATGGTTATGGTAGGGGGCACATGTGGGGAGAAGCACTGGGTGTTATATGGAAACCAATTTGACAATAAACTATTATAAAAAAATAAATAACAGCATCAACAAATACTGAAATTCCAAGGACAAAAAAGCATTTTAATATTTATTTTGAGAAAGAGAGAGCACATGAGCAGAGGAGGGGAAGAGAGAGAGAGAAACACAGAATAAAAATAAAGTCTTTTTAAAAAATGATTAATATGGTAAAAAAAAAAAAAAAGAATCAGATGCTTAACTAACTGACTGAACCACCCAGGTACCCTTATGATCTAGATATTTTAAACAAACCAATTATTTGGAGGAATTCCAAAAAGTCACACATCATGTGTAGGTAGTCTGAATTATGCTTAAGAGTTGAACTTGCAATTTAATGGATATTTCTTCTTCTATAGCTCATCTCAGGATTCTTGCTGAGTAGTTAATAATCTGGATTATTATAAAGCTAAGTAAACACATAAATACTTACATAGTTCTTGATCTAAAAGACTGTACTTACATTTTTACCTTACACTAAAGATATGGGGTAGGTCAGGGATTAAGTTAAATATTATCTGTTTCCTGACTTCAAGGAGCTTGATATTATGAACCACAAGAGATATAATCTGAGAGAGTAACCCCAGAGTTGAAATCAGATATAATAATTTTTGAATTTTTATTTTACTCTTATTATTCTACTGAGTATCATAAAAAAGCAACATATTTTCCTGTAACGAGAACATTTGGTCATAATCTTATTTCTCTGACTTTATTTCTTACATGCTCAGATGAATTTATACTCTGTTTTAAAGAATAATTAATAATTGAAATTTACAAATTATATTCACATACATACTTATATGACCATGAAACTTCATCCACTTCAGCAGGAGATGAAATAATGAAGCTAATTTTACTTATTGAAATTTCTATGCTAAATATCAAAGAAAGAAATACAAGGTATTAATTCAATTGATTTGCTATTTAGATCTTTTAAAATGTGTTCCCATAAATAACCAACTTTAATTAGCATTCTGCCTTCATCTATAAACTTAGATTTTAAAAAAATGTATACCTCACTTAGTTCAGGCTGATAGATGGCCCAATTACTTTACACACATTTATTGTATAGGCTGTAAAGAACAAATCATTAGTTGCCCAACTGTAGGGGAATGTTTGCAAGTTTCTCAAATGCAGGAGCACCTCTTCTGCCTCCTTTTATCATTAAACAATAGAATGGTTAAAATGTAACAATCCAGCGGAAGTCCTGGTAGAAGATTTAACAGCAGACACATGATCTAAACATTAGGTAATTCCTGCTTCTTTTCCTTCTCTCTGGGTCTCTCTCTCCTTCCTCTAATAGATAATTTGGAAGATATTTTGAGATATCCCTCAGCCTAAAACACGTCCCTTTCCTCCTCTGCCATTGCAGGAGCTGGAGGCAGAGGTGAGAGGAAGACAGAGAGAAAAGCTCTTCTTGAGCATTAAGGGGTAATTGTGCAGGCACTTTTGTATTGTACACTTTTAAAGAAGACAGGCCATAATAGCTTCTAGCAATATCTCCATCTAGATATATGAAATGGACAGAACACATTAAATGTAGCAGGTGCAGATCTCAGGTTTATACAAACACAGGTTTTCAGTAAAGACATAATATTTTTTTCTAAAATATACTGTATCCATAGCAATGTTTTTCACTACAAGTTCCAGAAGAAACTGACTAAAAATAACTTAGACGATGATGGACATACTGTCTCCCATATCGAGAAGGGAAGTCCACAGGAAGGGGCTCTGGAGTTGTTCAGCTGAATGATGTTACCTCTATCTTCGCTTCTTTTTTCTCCATTGTATTTGGAGTTGGCTTTGTCCTCAGGCCTTCTCAGGACCATTGCTGTAGATAGAAAATCCTCCAACAGCTGAAGTAGGTTTTCTTCTCATAGGTTACTTCTCAGCAGGGAGGTAAATTGTTCCCAGACTATAAAGACATTTGTGCACATTCTTTATAGTTTATATATGAGTATAATCTTCATGAGGAAGGAAGCGCAAATGGATACTTCTATGTATCCTTACACTTCCTCATTCTCTTGTTTCAATTATGACTTTTTTGATAAAGAAGAACAGTGTATTCACTTTACACAGGTGAGTCAGCATACCTTGTCTTCCCTCAACCATCTGGATTTTTAAAATTATTTTTTTATGTTTATTTATTTATTTTGAGAGAGAGAGAAAGAGAATGAGCAAGGGAGGAGCAGAGAGAGAGGGAGATAGAGAGTCCCAAGCAGGTTCCAAGCTATTAGTGCAGAGCCCAACATGGGGCTTGAACTCATAAACCATGAGATCATGACCTGAACCGAAATCAAAGGTCAGGCACTCAACTACTGAGCCACCCAGGGGTCCTTTCACTCAAATACTGCTTTCCATTTAAAACCCTTCTCATTTAAATACTGTATGGTTAAATACTGACTCATCACATTCCCAGTAATATATCTGAGTGTTCCTATATATTGCATTTCTGTTAATTACAATAATTACAAGGGTTCAAATGCCCAGGACAGTACCAATGTGATGATTTATAGAGATGTTAGGTCCCTCCCTTATATTATCTTGCTTTGATATGTGACATCAAACTGGGAGTAAAGAAGACATAAGCTAATTAACTAAGAATACATTATTATTTGTTTGATATTTGGAAAGATCAGCTCAACAACTTTCCTTAATGAACTTATGTTGAAAAGCAAAAAGAATTTGATAGAACTGCCTTCCTAAAATAATTTAAAAATAACCTAAGTTATTCTTTTTCCATTGCTAGTTTTGTTTTCTAACCATTAACAGACCAAAGTGCTATCTATAGTTTTGATGAATTTATAAATTGTAAAATCTGTGCAAATATGTTATTATTACTATATTAAACCATATATAAAATCATGCCCTTCCACTCCTTTTTACATGTATTGATGAGTTCTACTTCCATTCATCTCAATCAGATTTACAATTTCTTTTTTTACATTTTTTTAATGTTTTTAATTATTATTGAGACAGAGAGAAACAGAGCGTGAGAGGTGGAAGGGCAGAGAGAGAGAGGGAGACACAGATTCTGAAGCAGGCTCCAGGCTCTGAGCTGTCAGCAACAGAGCCCAATTTGGGGCTCAAACCCACAAACCGTGAGATCATGACCTGAGCCAGAGTCAGCTGCTTACCCAACTGAGCCACCCAGGTGCCCCAACATTTTCTTATATATTACATTAGATCCTACATAGGGGTTTTTTTTGATATTTTATTGTCAAATTGATTTCCATACAACACCCAGTGCTCTTTCCCACAAGTGCTCTTCTCCATCACCACCACCTATCTTCCCCCCCCTTCCCTTCATAATATTTTATTGTCAAATTGTTTTCCGTACCACCTCTTTTCCCCCCTCCCCCTTCCCCCTCAACCCTCAGTTCATTCTCAGCATTTAATAGTCTCTCAAGTTTTGCATCCCTCTCTCTCCCCAACTCTGTTTCCCTCTTCCCCTCCCCCTGGTCCTCCATTAGGTTTCTCCTGTTTTCCTGTTAGACTGATGAGTGCAAACATATGGTTTCTGTCCTCTGCCTGGCTTACTTCGTTCAGCATGACACCCTCAAGGTCCACCCACTTTCCTACAAATGGCCATATGTCATTCTTTTTCATTGCCATGTAGTACTCCATTGTGTATATATACCACATCTTCTTGATCCACTCATCAAGTGATGGGGAGTTCTATGGATAGTTTTTTGAGGAAAACAGTGTGGAGGTTCCTACATAGGATTTTTTAAGGCCCGTTATTGAGAGGTTTTTTTCCACAGTATAACTGGAGAGTAGTTGGGGCATAACAGTGTTCAGTCTCCTGACGGGTGCTTTTAACTCTACTAGGATCCAGACCATTGCATTTCTCATGAGAGCTCAATTGACTGGTGCTAATCAAGTCTAAGGAACAATGGTGGGTGTTCAGTAAATGGTTGTTACAAGAATAAGAATCAAAAATCCATAAGCAAATAAAGTATATTGTATAAGTATTGGTCTGGGTCTGAAGAATGGAAAAAATGGGCATGAGATATGAAAGATATGGCTACAAACCAATGCTGGTTATACACTTTACTATTTGCATGACATTGGGGAAATTAATAACCAACATGGCTTCCATTTTTTTAAGCTTAAAGCAACATAATTTTATTATTATTTCTCATAGTTTTGTGGGTCAGGAATTTAGACAGGTAGTGAACAGTGAGGGAGACTTGGCTGTGCTCCAGAATGTCTAGAGATACAATTGGTGACTAGGTGACATCTGTCTCTCTCCTCTCTTTATATGGTCCCTCGAGCATGGAAGCCTCAGAGGGATTACAATTATTACATGGTAGCCTAAGATGCTAAGAGCAAGTGTTCCAAGAGATCCAAGCTACAAGGCTTCATGTCACTAAAGCTCAGCAATCCTGGAACATCCTAGATCACATTCCATGAGCCAAACACATTGTAAAAGCCACCCCAGATCCATTGATTGGGAATTAAATTTAATCTCTCAGTGAGTAGAATATCAAAGAATTTTTTGCCTTCTTTAATCCAGAGGAAAAATTTAATTCTGTCTCATTTAATGAGTATAAAAACTTCTAAAGATGTTAGTAAATTTAGTTAAGACACTCTTTACATTTATTAATTTTTTTTTGAGAGAGAGAGACAGAGTGAGTGGGGAAAGGAAAGAGAGAGAGAGAGAGAGAGAGAGAGAGAGAGAGAGAGAGAGAAAGAGAATTCTAAGCAGGCTCCTCTCTGTCACCTCAGAGCCTGATGCAGGGCTCAAACCCATGAACCTGAGGTCATGACCTGGGCCAAAACCAAGAGTTGGATGCCCAACTTACTGAGTCACCCAGGGGGCACTGATTAAGAAATTCTTAGTTCTCGGGGCGCCTAGGTGGCTCAGTCAGTTAAGCATCCAACTTTGGCCCAGGTCACGATCTCATGGTTCATTGGTTCCAGCCCTGCATCAGGCTGTGTGCTGACAGGTAGCTCTGAGCCTGGAGCCTGTCTTAGGATTCTGTGTCTCCCTCTGCCCCTGCTCACGCTGTTTCTCTTTCTCTCAAAAATAAATAAAAACAATAAAAAAAAGAAACTCTTAATTTTTCCTTTGTGTTTATATTGAGAATATCTTGGTATTTTTGAACTTACAGTCTACATTCAGAGACTAGAGGGAACTGGTGGACATTGCTGCCAGAGGAGTTAAATCCCATCTGCAGTTCTGTCTTTAATAATAAAGTAAAAAGAGGCAAATGTGAACTTTGTCCTGCTAATGTATTTTCAGGGATGGATTTTTTTTAAAAGAACCATTCAGCCATTTGACTGTTTCACACAGTTTCCCGCATGTAAGAAATCTCAAGAACATAATTGTGATGGGTCTATGTATGTAAAAATTAAATTTGAGTAATCTCTGCATTAAATGAAATTATGAAACTGTCCTGCTCACCTGAATTACATGGCCCTAGAAGAATATACACCAATGTTCTTTGTGTTCTTGTCCACGTTGCAGACTTAAAATTCCTAAGCTGTGTCTTCTTAATCCAAACCAAGAAAAGTTCTCCATTTTTCATTTGGTCCTGACACTTTTCTCTAAGTAGTCTTTGTAGGAATGCCAATTTTGGCATGTCATGTGTGTGTGTGTGTTGTGTGCGTGTATGTGTATGTGTGTGTGTAAGACTAGTTTTTAAGAGCAGTGAGCAGTTTAGATTCACAGCAAAAGTGAGAAGAAGGTACAGAGACTCTCCCTGTGCCCTCTGCCCCAGCATATGCATAGACTCCCCCATTATCAACATCATTCACCAAAGTGGTACATTTATTATGCCTGATGAACCTACATTAACACGTAAGCTCACTTGAAGTCCATAGTTTGCATGAGGATTCCCTCTTGGTGTTGTATCTTCTATGGTTTTGGACAAAGCAACTGAAATAACAAGTCCATTATTATAGTATCATACAGAGTACGTTTAATGCCCTAAAAGTTCTCTGTGCTCTACCTATCACCTTTTGCTCCTCCTCCCACTGCTTCCATTTAAAAAAATCTGTAAAATGGGTATAATTACAAGTGCCTTGCAGCATTGCCACTGAAGATTAACTATAATGTTGCAAGGCTCACAATCAACATTTAATACAGGAGAGCCATCATCATCATCATCATCATCATCATCATCATCAGTATTATTATTCAGTGAGTAAAATCTTATCTGTTTTCTGTTACTTCAGGTTATATCATTCGATGTTACTCACCAAATGGAGATCTGAGAAAGATGGAGTTAGGGATTAGAATAGAACATTGGTAGTACCAGAAGGGATTTGAGAGATTGCTCAGTTTGTCCAATGTAAGCCCTTTTGTCAGAGACTAAAGCTCAAGCTTGTTACATATCTTGCCCTAGATATCACATAGAAAAATATTACTTATAAATATTATATTTCAGGGGCACCAGGTGGCTCAGTCAGTAGAGCATCCCAGTCTTGATTTCAGATCAGGTCATGATCCCAGGGTCATGGGATCGAATCCTGCTTTGGGCTCTGTGCTGAGCACGGAGCTTGCTTAGGATTCCCTCTCTGTCCCTCTGCTTCTCTCCCCAGCTTGTGCTCTCTCTCTCTTCCTAAAATTCAATAAATAAATACATGAATACATAAATAAATGAAATAAAAATTATATTTCAGAAGGGATACCTTTTAATAAAATAATCTCAATAACATTTTTTAAATCACTAAAATAATTATATATTTATTATTATAGAGATGATCATTGAGAAACCTAGAAACAGAACTTAGTCCTTGATCTTCTACTTTCAATTTCTTTCCACATGAATAAAAGTTCTTAAATGGACATAATGACTTAACATTCCCAAAATACCAACTCCAAATGAACAGGGCTAGTATTTACCTACACTGTCATATATAGCTCCTTGTGAATTTAAATATGTGGGGGAAATATTTGTTTTCAATGCTTAAATTTTACTCCCACTAAAGAATGCATTATATATTCCCCTAGGCATGCATTCTACAGAAAGGGAAACCAGTGTCAACTCCATGATTTTAGCAAATTTAGGAGGAAAATACTCCAATTTTTTGTAACATAACCTTTTGAAATTACAAATCCATATTTTTGGTTTCCTAAAATAAAACTCTGCTGCAGCAAAGAAAAATCATTAGACCAAGCAACTTGTTTCCATGATCTTTAGTTCAGATTCAGTGTCCCTCTAAGTTTACATTCAAATTCAAGAATAATTGTGTGGGGGCTTAGAATAAGTCACTCATGCCAATGAGGAACAGTTTTTCATAGTCATTTCCTTAGGTAACTGACCTAGTTTCATTGTAGGTGCATCATGGGTATAGTCAACAATTTGGTGCCCAAAGAAAGGGGAGGATTTATACCTTTTTATTCTTGTTAACTGATAGAAAACTTTCTACAGAAAGTCATCTGCTTATATGTTTAGCACTACCTAAATATACAAAAAAGCAAAAAGACACAAGTGTAGTCTCCTTGCCCTTAATATGCCCCAGCTTTCTCCTTCAGATATACCTGCTAATAGAAAAGTACAATAATAAATAAAAATAAGGGCCAGGAATGTAATCGTGTACCTAAATGTTCATAATCTATGAACTTTGGAGACCCATAAGGTAGGTCATTCTATCAGACAAATGCATATGTGAGAGTGACTTTAGGGACAAACTTCCAGTTGTAAAACAAGTCACAGAGAGGAAAGGTACAGACTGGGAATACATAATATTGTAATAGCATTAATTGTGACAGATTGTGACTCAACTCATCATGGTGAGTACTGTGTAATGTATTGAATTGTTCAATCAATATGCTTTACACCTGAAGCTAATAGAACATTCTATGTTAATTAACTTCAATTTTTAAAAAATGAAAAAAGAAAAATCAAAGAAGGGAAAGTTGGAAAGGATTCATGATTATTTTCTATGGAATTTGTATACATATTTATGGAGAGATCAGTGCTGAAAAAGTATGGAGAAAATATTTTCTTAATATATGAAACATTAATAAAATAATATTATATTTTCCATATATGCATACAAATGTAATAAAATATAAACAGGATACATAGTAATTTTATGATAGTAGTTTCCTCCAGAGAAATAAGGTTCTAGAAAAGTGAGCCAAGAGGATTTCAACTTGATATGCATTTTTTTTTACATTTGTTTATTTGTGAGAGACAGAGAGCATAAGTGGGGGTGGGGCAGAGAGAGGAGGAGACACAGAATCCGAAGCAGGCTCCAGGTTCAGAGCTGTCAGCACAGAGCCCAATGCGGGGCTCGAACCCATGAACTGTGAGGTCCTGACCTGAGCCTAAGTCAGATGCTTAATGGACTGAGCCACCCAGGCACCCCTTGCATTTTACATTTTATGTAAAAATTATATAAAGCGAATGTATTTGTGTCAGCCAGTTTCTGGAAAAGTTGATAAAGAGTATGCAATTACTTTGGTGTTCCTGTTTGGGGCAAGATTTCAAGTTCTGTAACTTTTTTTATTCTTAGCAAGAAATGTTCTCAATGTTTTCTCTTTAATTTTTATTTTTTAAAACAAATCACCTGCATATAAACAGAGAAGACTCTTTTTGCCTGTTTGCCTATCTACTATATATCCATCACTCATTTATTTTTATTTGTCTATACACTACTCATTTTATTGCAATTTTTATCTGTACACTTTTACTCTCTTAAATCTTCAGCTGCCTTTCTTCTGCTGGGGGCATAGAGCAGCTCTTCATTCACTTATAACGCAGAACTAGTTCAGGTTCCTTGAGGGAGAAAAAAGGCTCAAAGACATATCAGAATAGGTGTCACCTTCATCCACGTCCCCAAGGATGAGCTGAAGGAGTAAAGCCTAATTCAATAGTTTCTATTGCCACTAGAGGCACTGCTGAAAATTGGTTCCTATTGAGTTATCTATAGCAAGAGTAAGTAATGGGAAGCCCTTGCCCCCCACGGAAACTGCTTCTCCAGACAAACTTGAGATGTTTAAAGAGATCATTTGGATCCCAGGAAGGCCTCCCACTCCTAATAATGTACTTGACTGAAATATTTATGGTTGAAGGACACATTAATTTAACTTAAGGAGCTGCTTTCAACATAAGTGAATATGTTTAATTGACTTACTACAACTCCAAGTCAGCCATTTACATGGTAGTGTGAATTGTCTCATTTAGATCACATTTCCTTAATCAGCTTGATGAGGTTAGCTGCACTGAGGGAAAAATCACTCAATCAATTTTATTTGTTTATTTATTTATTTAATTAAAAAAAATGTTTATTCATTTTTGAAAGAGAGAAAGAGACAAAGCATGAGCAAGGGAGGAGCAGAGAGAGAGAGAGGGACACAGAATTCAAACCAGGCTCCAGGCTCTGAACTGTAAGCATAGAGCCTTACTCATGACCTGTGAGACAGTGACCTGAGCTGAAGTCAGATGCTTAGCCAACTGAGCCACCCTGGAGATCCATTTTAAAAGACAGGAGGAATGAGAAGGAAAATAACTTTAAGTTTTTATGTCTTGTGTCCTATCTTTATTTTATAAATCTCCCACATCCCCCTAACACTATGCAATCTGATAAGAAACACTCATCTCGAAGGGTAATTTGGAGAGAAATATTTGAAATCAGGTCTGCCTTCCAAAATCTGGATAACCAAGGACGGGGCAAGGGTTCAGAGTGTGGGCTCTGGAACAGCAGTGTTGGCATCTCTGGAAACCTGCTAGAAATGCAAACTCTTGATCCAGATTCTCTGAGAGAGGCCTGGCAAATTGTGCTTTAATGAAGTGAAGCAGGTGTTAAGCTCACGTTAAAAAACCACCGGTGCGGGGTGCTCAACTCTGAGGGGCAAGTCCTGTGCAGGGGGGACTGTAAATGACAAATGCAACTCAGCACTGACAGGAGGAGAAAGGGCATGGATTGAGAAACCAAGGGAGGAGGGGGTGACTGTATTCTGTGTTCAACTGCAAAGCCTAGTGACCGGACCCAGATAACCAGCCCTGTGTATATCTTAGATCTACTCCTTCTGTTACATCACCAGGCCATTTACCCATTTTTTTTTCATTTTTATGACATAATCATTATGCATTTAGTTTAGGAAATAAAGACTAAATCCTAATTTTTATGTTTTAGAATTATTTTAAGGGATTTGTAATTCAAAATGAATATAAAATGCTAATATATAGTATATATTTTTTGATGTATATATGCTTTCGGAGAGATTTCTCTGCCTTTTTTTAACCCCAGACATGCATATTAATGAGTTTTTGCTGTTGCATCCAAAATTTTGCATGACCAGAGTTGTGTATCTGTGACTGCTAGGTTAGAAGTACAATCTGACACTGTGAAGTTAAGTGAAGAAAATTGTCACGTGTCAAACACAACCAGTAACCTGAACTCATTAATACCATGCTCTAGTCAATAAAGATAAATGGCAAAGGCTGATGGAAACACAGGTTATAAATAGATTGCTATATTTTAGTAAAGTGCGTATAGTGACACTAGTAATCTTGCCAGACTTATTTCTTTTGCTACCCTGTTATCTAATGCTATCATATGGATTTTGTCATTCAAATGCCCATTGCTTCTTGTTAGTAACAAAACCAAAACACAAAAACAAACATATAGAAAATAAATAAGGAGTTTAAAAAAATGAATGTCCCACGGTATCTTTCTTTTCGAGGTGGGGGAGACAATTGTAAGACAATATGAAAATTCATCTTCAGAATATTCTGAATAAGTCCACTACACTCAGGAATTTATATTTGTGAGAACTTAGCGGGAAGTGCTATTTGATATTACTTAGCAAAGTGACAGAATCTGTCAAATGTTGAACACCACCGAAGTGTGTGTGTCTCTTCCTCTCTCTTAGCTCTTTATGCTCCCAGGAGTATTGGATTTTATGCATGTGCAACAGTTTTGAGATTTGCTATGACTGAAAGTCCTACTGTGAGTTCTCAAGACCAGGAGAGCTATATCAACCAACGGGGTAGAGGACTGGAAATGCAAAAAGTTTAATTTGAAAAGGTAAAATATGTCCCACAATAACTGTTACACAGTATTGTCGACTTAAAGCTTATTTGCCTTTTGTAAACAAGTGTTTTATTTTCATTTACTTTTAATTGCTAATGAACCTTAAAAGATAAGTTGTTAAACTATCTGCTACAGAACGATTTAATTTTTCTCAAATTAAGTCATCCCATTCTACCAAGAAATGAAGTAAGTAATGTGTTATGACCAAGAAGAACTGCATATGACCACGCTATCCATTAGCTAAGCATCATGCATCAAGACAAATAGGGCTATTTGATGTACTGAACTGCAATTGCTGTAGTAGTTTATATTATAATGACCCAAATTGTGTTTATTGGCATTTAAGAATCTTAGTGTTTATGCAAAAATTGGTAGCTTATTTTTCAAGGGGAAAGAGAGGGAAGAAACAGAGCGAGTCTGGTGAATCAGGACAATGGTTCGTGAAATGGCAAGAAGAAAATATTCATGTTTGATAAATGATGGAAAGAGAAAAGAGTGAACCCAAGCTTCAGTAATGACTTTCAATATTTCTTGGCTAATAATATTCCCTGTATCATCCTCAATTTGGTTTTGAAACTGGTAATATTATGGAAGCATATTTGTCTGCTGATAGATATTTTTTAATCTACCTGCAAGGTCAACCCAACTATTTCACGGGTATCCAGGAGTTTTCAGATTCATTGGTCCAAGTACAATATGAAAAAGTAATATATTTCCTCTTAAGATCCATCTTCCCATTCTCATCAAAATCAGATTTTAAAAAAGGTAGAGGAGAGGAAACTTGAACATTTAAAGTTTCTACAAAACTGGTTCAAAACTGGGTAGAACTTAGAGCCAATTCCAACTTTTTGTTGTGTGGTTAATCTATTCCCAGGGCAAATTTTTTCTTTTTTTAAGATAATACACTCTTTTTTTTTTTTTTTTTTTTTTTTGCTTTTCTCAACACCTTAAAATGTTTCACAATCTGTCATTGCCTTGGCTTTTACAGTATTTTTTTTAAACAAAGTTCATTTCATGTTGCCAATGTCCAACTATTAACTAGAGGGCAACCTGTCAAATACTTAGTGAAAATGTCATCAAGTATTAGAATTTACCAGGCTGATCATATGCAAATTTTACTCTGTGTCATTGAAAATCATTTATGTATCTACTAGAATCTTGTTTTTAAATGAAAGGGAACTGAGTACTCTGTCGAACTTACTATAATTTCAGTCTGCTTCTGTGGGCCTTGCACATTTGAGACAGTCAGAGGTATTTGAAATAGCCCCAGGCCTCCAAAAGCAGAAGCTTTCCAGAAGAAATATTGTATTCTATATTCACCACTATTAAAATATTTAGCTAAATTGCTGACAATTTCTTTAGCAAAGGTCAGCATAATAAAAGCATCATTGAAAATGACCCTAACCAAGGAGTGAAAGAGTATCCCTTAATAAGTCATAGTAGCATTTCCTTATCAACTCCTTTCAGGGTGATTTATTAGAACAGCAAAGCCAAAAAGCCTTTGTTGGTGTGGAAACAGTGAAAGGTCAGTCTCAGAGAAGACACAGTTAAAAGAGACTAGCTCCCCTGATAGAGGAACATTAAAAGAATCATTTGTGTTTGGTAACAAGGGATTTGCAATGGTGAAATTTCTGGTATTGGGGCAAAGGAAGTGGTGATGAAGCTGAAGTTTTAGAAATATGCAGGGAGCCTTTGAGTCTCATCCTGCTGTTAGCAGTCTGGTACAGGTTATGAAGTTCTGGGAACTGGTGAAGGCTAGTTTGTGATTTGGGGGTCGTGGGCAGCAATACACATGAGCTGCAGGAAAGTTTCCCAAATAAACACGTTTTCTTCAGTATTTGTTCTGTTCAGGCTGCCCCCTGGATTCATGGATTGCCTCCTAGTTCAAGTGACCCCATCAGTCTCTTGTCAGCTGGATTTACACCAGAACTTGTCTGCATATTTCAGTTATACCATCTTTGTCTTCTTTGGAACAAGCACTTCCTTTTTTTTCTTTCCTGGACAAACCCCTAGTTCTACTGTTGTCATGTGAATTCAGCTTTGAATTCCTGTCTGTTCTCTCTTAGCTTCCAAACTCTCACCTGTACCTTTTTTATCTTTTCCCGTTCTCCTTTCTATGCCCACTATCCCACTTACCCCTTGCCTCACCAGGAAGGTAAGATAAAACATGAGGGAGGGTCCCTCAGTGCTACATGATACAGAATTGAATCAAGGAGATTGATGAGGGAAGTTTCATGAAACTTATTCTGAATGATGTCATTGCTTAATAGAACTGTTCCAGACTCCCAATGTGATCAAATTTGTGCAGATTTGTGTAGCAATAAAATGAGATGTTGGATAGCCAAGGGGCTTCAGGCTTTCCATTAGTCTGATCTATTGACAGCATTTCTGGTGGGGGCAGGGTCATTCTAAGGCAGTGCTGAAGACAACACGGCAGTTTCCTAATGTTATATTGAATAAATGAATAAATGCATGTCTGTGTGCTTTTTTATTTTGAAGCCCAAATCTAAATACAGTGCTTCATGTTTTACAAAACAAAAATATTGTGAAATTATTCTGAATGCTAATTATATATTTTCAAGGTATCTAGGGGCTCTAAATTCTGATTTTTAGCAAGAATAACTTCCAATTCCTGCTGTTTTGTTTGTTTAGTGCCCTTTGAATTAAATGTATCCAATTATATGGCTGAGCCTAATAGCACACTAAAATAATTAGCAGTACAAGCTTATATACATATATAAAGGGATAAACCACTTCAATAGAAGTATGTTATTCTTTATATAGGAAAACAGTATATTATGTAAGTGGCCTTGAGATTTCTTTCCCCTTTATGGAAGTTGGTGTCCTTTCCTCTGCCCAAACCTTGCTCCCTGTTGAAGGAACTATAGCCATTTGCCATGTGGCTGATCACATGGGTAGCAGAACTGTCCATTGGTCTGATTTCTTCTTTTCTTCACTTCACAGTATAAGCATTCAAGAGGGAAACTCTTCCAAGTGACTTAAGGAAAATTGCCCAGGATATTTAAAATCACAAAGTCAATAGATTTGTTGGTAATTTTTTTGATCCTGTTTGATAAGAAAGAGACACACAACATTGTACATGATGGAAGAATGACTGGTGATCACTGTCTTAACCAGAAATAAGGAAAAGCAATCAACAGACCAACCCCCAAATATAAGACTCTCTCTAATGTCATGAATATCATAGGAAGAGAAAAAGATACTTTCATATTATGGAGATAAAAGGACAAGGGATTCTCTAATGTTCTTCTCACAATGGCCACACTTTTCTCAAAAGTCTAGATGTCTTGCTACTAGGATTTAGTTCAATTTAGTTTCAACACACACTTACTAAAAATCAGCCAATGGACTAGGTGTTACGTGAAGTGCTAGTTCATTAAATATGAAGAAGATGTGATTCCTGCCCCGAAGAAGCTGTAAGTGAAGAGACAGATACACAACACCCAACAAATACACAGATAGCAGTGGGTTTCTGGGGGATGTTGAAGCAAGAAAGGGACACTCAGCATCAAAGGTTATTTGAGTCCATTTTAATTACTTTATCACCTGATACAATATTCAGTGTCCATTCAGGCTTCCACGAGACCAGTGAGAAAAGAGAGCTATTATGGCTGATGTCTAGCATTGTGGCCCATAAACCATAGACTTCTTTTCAGTGTGTGGGGTGAGCCCACATGGTGACCCATAGTATATATGCTATGTGCTCTGATGGAACCGACTGTCACGACACAGCTTCTTTCACACTAGCAACCCGTCCAAGTGTAGAGTCTTGGTTGGTGGCTTCCCAAAAGAGATGCATTCATGTCCTAATCTTCAGTACCTGTAAACATTACCTTATGTGGCAAAAGAGTGAGTATTACCTGATATGGCAAAAGATGTTATTAAGGATTTTGAGAGAAAGATTATCCTGAATCATCCAGATGCAATCACATGTATCTCTATAAGAAAGAGGCAGAGTTAGTGTTGATAAAGAAGAGGAGGAGGCAATGTGACCAACGGAGGCAGAGATTGGATTGATGTGGCCATAAACCAAGACACACCTGGAAGCCCCGGAACTGAAAAGAGGTAAGGAACAGATTTTCTCTAGAACCATGGACGTGAGCATGGTCCTTACCAGTACTTTGATTCTGGCCTTTCGACCCCAAGAACTGAGAGAGTAAATTTCTATTGTTATAACCTACCCAGCTTGTAGTTTGTTACAGAAACCCTAGGGAACTAATACACCAAACAAAGGCTGACTGAACATTAACTGAGGGGAAAGCTACCAAAGAGAAAGGAAAGGTCAGATTGGACTCCCTAATTATAGGAGAAATGTGGGAGGCTGTTTTAACATGTCTCAAGGGTTTGGCAGCTGTGGAGGAGCAGAGGACGTTCAGACTTTGGAGGTCAGTTTTTATTAGTGATTCCATGGCAAAGGATAAATATGCTTGAGTGCCACTGCTAAAGTCTGCATGTTCTGCACATTCAACTTCTACTCTGACTCATATTTCCTCCCTCTTTCTGTTCATATCCTCTCTCCTATCACCATCTCTCATATTCTTAACTGCAAGAGGCTGATACAATTCATAGTGGGATTATTTCCCCCTTCTCTTATCAGAATCCATGGACTGCAGTGTAGCAAACCTTATAATTTCCATTAAAACTAGATTAGAGTGAAAATATTAACTAGGCTATGTAAAAATCAACCATTAACAAATTTATTTTACCTTTCAATTCAATTCATCCTAACAAATAGTTTCATAACACAGCTTTCATTTAAAGAGACTCTTAATTGCCCTGGAAGAATAAAGAATTTTTTTCCTCACGGACTTATAGGCCAAGCCCAATTTATAGAAATGGGATCTTAAGAAGATTATGAAGGAAGCATACTTTTTGGCTAAAACCCTCAAAATAATGTTATGATGCATCCACTATTATGCATTAACAACTTTGTTATATAGATCACATCTTGATTCTCTGGAGTTCAAGGTTCCATTCTCCTATATTGAATTTTGACCATACTTTTCCTTCACTCGTTTTCATTCAGCCATTGATGTTTATCAAGTATCTACTTAAGGATGAAAATTATATTAATTATAGTAAGAGAACTCACAATTTAAGAGAGTGCTAAAATTATGAAGAATTTTAATATTCCTTGAAAAAGGCTATCATTTAGGAATATGCTTGGTAAACATAAATATGTAGGAAAAGGAGTTCCAATGCTTGACTTGGAAATGAGGGAGATGTTTTAGAGGCTGGGGATGGTAGTTATAATATGTTATGAAAATAAAGAATAAGAGATTCCCAGTTGGACAAGTGGGATTGAGCATTCCAGATACTCAAGGGATCAAGGTTTCAAAGCATAGTCATAGAAGGAAGAACGACTCATTTTTTTCATAATATTTTATTGTCAAATTGTTTTCCGTACCACCTCTTTTCCCCCCCTCCCCCTTCCCCCTCAACCCTCAGTTCATTCTCAGCATTTAATAGTCTCTCAAGTTTTGCATCCCTCTCTCTCCCCAACTCTCTCTCCCTCTTCCGCTCCCCCTGGTTCTCCATTAGGTCTCTCTTGTTTTC
>NC_043716.1:30436028-30437348 GCF_006229205.1 Suricata suricatta
TATTCTCTTAATGATATCTCTCAGTTTCTCTTGTTGTGCCTGTGAGTATTTTATTTCCCTACTCTGCAATATTTGGGACTCGCCTTCTTGCACACTTTGGCTTGCTTCTTGGTGTAGTCCTATGAAGGAAAACAGACTGACCAACACCGAGGGAACAGAAGCACACATACACACAGACAAATCAAACAAAGAAACACATTACAGGGGGGAATGAAAAGAAAGAAAATGGGAGGGAAAGAGAAGAAAGGAAGAGAAGAAGAGAAAATAAAAAGAAAAAAGAAAGAAGAAAAGACAAAAATATGTATATAAAAGGGGGTCGGAGACAACAAAGGACAGTAGACCACTTAAAAGTGTATGACCAGTTTAGGGGAGAAGTAAGGATGAGATACAGGAGAATATATCTGGATTTCAAGAAGGTGAAAAAGTAAGGGAGAAAGGAGAAAGGAATATAAGGAGTAAAATTTAAAGGAATTGAGTAAAGAAAAAGGGAAAAAAAGGTAATAATGACAAAGAAATAAGTACGAAACTAGTGAAGAAAAAAAATTTTTGTTATATATTAAAAAAACAAACAACCAAAAAAAAAAAAAACGAAAAGAAAAGAAAACAAAAAAAAAAAAGGGAAAAAAAAAAGCAAGCAGCAGCTCCCCCTGGTGGATAGGCTTGGTTTGATGTGGTAAGTCTTGGAGTCTGTTCTCAGAGGCTCCGCCCCTGCCTGAGGTGAAATGAGCAGCAGGAGGTGAAGTGCGCACCTTCACAGACTCAACTGCGGATTCCCCACCCCCAGTCAGGATCGCGATTGCAATGGGGAAAGGAAGAAAACAAAAAGCAAAAAACCGAGTCTCTCTTAGTTTCCCATAGCTTTGCTCAAGCTGCTGTGCGCTGCTGGAAATGAGCTGGGAGCTCCTACCGTCTAAGCGCGCACCCGGGCCTCCACCCGCCACCGACTCTTTGTTGGGGGTCATGTAGGTGTGCGCCTTATTTTTTCCCTGTGGGGACCCGGGATTCGCGCAGTCCGTGCAGGGAGCGAGGTGTGCCGTGGAAATGCGGTCCGTGGTCCCATTCCCAAAACCAAGTTGGAATTGCTCGCGCCTGGCGCAGTCGCCACTCTGGCAGCTTCCCGCAGGGGAGCGCGCCTCCCCAGCGCAGCCGCTTCTCACAGCCACAGACGCCTCTGATTCCCCGCCGAGATGGCTTAGGGCTGGAGGCTATTCCTTCTCTTGCGCCACCCCGGTTCGGGATTCCGGCTCCCCAGCAGTTATCTATGGAGTGGGTTTCTGTCTCCAAGCGCAGCCAAGCGTTCTATACCTCTTCCCCAGAGAC
>NC_043716.1:30437448-30497681 GCF_006229205.1 Suricata suricatta
GGGCTGGCCCATCCTCGGATCTCCCCCGTTCGCCCCCACTCACTCAGATATCCTTGAGGTTCTATTCCTTCTGGAGTTCGTATTTTCTCCTTCCACTCTCGCAGATGAGTGTAATATCCTTCTCAGTTCAATAAATGGTGCGGACAGAGTTTACAGAGCTCCCTTCCTCTCCGCCATCTTGGTTCCACCCCCAAGAATGACTCATTTTATAAATGCTAGTAATTCAGTGTGGCTGCTCTGCAGCAGTACTGGGTAAACTATTTGTGTAATAATATAACTAGTTGTGATGATTGATATTTTAATGTCTGCTTTGCCCAGTAGATTATAAATTCCACATCCCCACCCCCTTGTTTTTGTCCCCAGAACCTAGCGTGATATGTAGTCCACAGCAGGAGCACAAGGTTGTGCTGACTTATGAAAATAAGGGGAAGGACCTGCAGGTGGAGGGAAAAAGATGAGAGAAGAAGGAACCAATTCAAATATTGCTGAAGAGGCTGAAGTGAAAGGATATTGATGCAGTGGGCTACAGAGAGGGTGATTCTCTAGATTTCTGGCATTGAAACTCAAACCATTCATAGATGACTGAAGGTCCTAAAATCTTTAGTGTTCTTCATGTTTATGGCTTGCCTCATTTCACACCTGAACTTCGAGCTCCCCAAGGGCCTTATACTGCATTATTTTGAACCTCTAATGCAGCAAACATAAGAGGCATGCCCACTTCATTTTTCTTTTAAGGACAAATGAATCAGTGAATGAACTGCCTCTAGTCAGTGGCTCACAATTGATTGTGGAGTGAGGGGCTTGTCTGAATTTTAGAATTTATTCTTCTTCTAATTTAAGTGATAATGCAAGCTCCTATATCATAGAAGGATGAGAATTTGTATTCTTTCATTTTTCGATCTGAAGATGATTTTTTTCCCATCACATGCCCTAAGTGGGCATGTTTAAGAGCTGAAGTCAAAAAGGATGCTTAGGAGTGGAAGACATATGGTGGGTTTTCCAGGCTCACAAATTTCATTCATTACAGCCTAAAGTGTCAGGTTCCCCAAACACGGTTTCCATTCAAAAGAAAACAACAACAACAACAAGAAGGAACAGATGTTTACCTAGAATTGGCCATATGGCCAAATGTGATTCATTTGTGCAAGTCTACATTTTCGTATTTAGAATAGATATCTGAGGTATGCCACTATATTCCCACATGAAACCGCTTAATTTTAGTGAGAATTTCAATGAATTCTCTTATTGAAAAAGTCCAAGGGCAGAGCTCCATTGTCCCTGCTATCTAGGTGCAAACCTACAGAATTAGTAGCGAATTGCCCAAGATGGAAGTTATGTGTGGGGATTTTATGTAGTTCCAGTTGCCAGGGCAACAATTTTCTTTGTTTCCATTCAAACCTGCAGCTTTATTTGAAGCCTGGTTCTCAGGTACACTAGAAGCAGTTACAATATCAAAAAGAAAAAAAAGCAGTGAGACTTTGAGGAAACATCAAAAAAAATTAAAAAAATAAGTACAAATTAAAAAAAGAAAACCATTACATCAATGGTCCTTCTATTTTTTTGTTATTTCTTCACAGAGAAAACTTGGATTTCTTTTCCCTCCAAATGCATTTGTAATTTAAAGATTAGATTTTTTTGCAAAGTTTATACACACAACTTTTTTTTTCCAGTTGCTAAACAATATGGCCAATTTATTAAGACAATTTTGGGGAAGATTTTTAAAAAATTTTTGTAAATGTTTTATTTATTTTTGAGACAGAGAGAGACAGAACATGAGCAAGGAGAGGCAGAGAGAGAGGGGGACACAGAATCAGAAGCAGGCTCCAGGCTCTGAGCTGTCAGCACAGAGCCTGATGTGGGGCTCAAACCCACGAACCATGAAATCATGATGTGAGCTGAAGTCGGAGGCTTAACCAACTGAGCCACCCAGGTGCCCCTGGGGAAGATTTTGAATGCTTCCTGAAACTTCATGATATTGCCCTAAATCTCAAAAATAATGATGTTTTGACATTTGAAGGAAAATGAACTCAGTAAAGACCAACTGACTGTCTATAGGGAACAGGAAAACATGGAACCAGAAAGGTGCTTTAGTCTAGAAGACACCTACTTGAAAAGCCAGCATGCATCAAAGATTTCTGACGGGACAGGGATGAGGTACAGGTTCTCACACGGCCTGTCAAATACTCCCTATGAACCCCCATAAATGAGACTGGACTTCTGTGAGCGTTGTTGTTCTTTCTTTAAAATTTTAGGTCTTAGACAAGTCCATATTCTTTGGGTTACTAAAAGGTGCAGAAAATAAGAAAAAGAGGTGCAGACACATGCACATATACATACAGGTGGCCAGTTAAATTGGAAAAAATACCAATTAAAATGTTCTGCCATATTTATGATGTGCCAGACATGTGTTTTTATATAGATTGATAGATATAGATATAGTTAGGTATTATCTATATAGTTTATATAGATATAGATATAGATAGATTTATATAGATATATAATGATATATAATGTTTATATCCATATCTAATATATATATTAACTCATTTAAATTCTAAAAAGAATATTGTTTGAAGCTGGCATTTTTATAATCTTTATTTAAGAAAACTGACACAGAGAGATAAGTAACTTTCTCAAGTTCACAAATCTAAGAAGCACTGCTAGGTTTCCACGTCATTCTGTTTAGTTCCAGAGCCCATGGTCTTTTAAACAATCATGCTCTAATTCATAGATTTCCTCATTACAAGATTTGCCATTCTTTTGATATGTCTCCTATTGTATAAACCTACAACACAGAGAAGTAGGTTATGTGAAGTTTCTCAAACAAATTAACCACTGAATATTCTTTCAGAGTGTTACAAGGGACCATAGAACATACTTTGAGAAATGCTAGGCTAGGCCATCTATGTTGTTTGTGTTTCTAACATAAGGTGACCTTGAGAATAAGCAGAAAATTTCATACTTTTCAGGGTGTGAAATATTAATGTTTTATTTAGAATTTTAAAGAATATTAAATTAAGAATTTGCAACTTTATGAATGATTTATAACCACCTTGCTCCCAAATGAGTTATATTTCTATTTGCTAGAATGCCGTCAGTCCATGTTACCTAGAACTTTTTTAAAACTTTTTTTTTAATGTTTTATTTATTTTTGCTACAGAGAGAGACAGAGCATGAGAGGGTGAGGGGCAGAGAGAGAAGGAGACACAGAGCCGGAAGCGGGCTCCAGGCTCTGAGCTAGCTGTCAGCACAGAGCCTGATGCAGGGCTCGAACCCACGAACGTGAGATCTGACCTGAGCCGAAGTTGGAGGCTTAACCAACTGAGCCATCCAGGTGCCCCCCTAGAACTTTTTTTAATCCAACATTTCCAAGTTAATTCAACTATGGATCAGTAAAATTAAGATCAATTTGCTATATCTATAATTCTAAAGATTTAAAAATTCTATAGGTAAATATAAATATGTCTAGATTATCCATTCTTTCCTATTTAAATACAGAAATGCTTACCACCATTGCACCAGTAACTGAGAATGGCCATTGGTAAGTTAGATTGAACAAATCTGGAGAGAATATGTTGAGATAAATTAATAAGATAATTTTTAAAATTCCTCTTTATTACAAACCATTCATATGCTTGAGATGCTGGTCTTCTCAGTCAGCAGGACTGCTGTCTGGCCTGCTAATTGCCTCACTATGTAGGTGAGTGAACTACATATGTATGATCAGGCTATTGCATCAGTCAAGTTTCTCTTAGTGATAAAAGAGGATGCCTAAGATTCTAATCTATAAAAGGCTGAAGTGTACCATAGGCTGACATGCTTAGGTATTTAAGGTATTATAATAAACATTTTTATACACTTAGAATTAATTGGAGATTGAGTATATGTGTCCCTAGACTAGTAATCCAAACCATTGATCTTAACTTTACCTTGAATACAATAGAGTTTTATACTTGAATCTATTACTTAATGTCTTTTTCTGTGTCTTATTTAGAGTATAAGCACTTCTTTTTCTCCACTGTCACCATCATATGGAACTCAGTACATTCTGTATGTTAGGTGAATGTACTCAGTAATGTCTATGGATTGAGTGCTATGGATGGGTCTTCATTATAATAGTCCTCTCTTAGCTTAAAAGCATTTGTGAAATTGCTGACCTAGAGAAGATATACAGGTTTAGACTATGAAGTATAATTTGTCTCTGGATGATATCTACATACATGATTGTATCAGATTTTGCTAAAACTATAGCTATCTCAGATGTAGGCTAAGATTTACAAACAAACATGCACACACACTGATATATATATATATATTCTTTCATTTGAGACAAGAGTGTCTAAAGTTGCAGGACATCAAGAGACTACGACCAGCCAAAATTTTTGTTTCTATTATTTTTAACATTTCCATTTATTTTACATCAAATAAACTACTATATGGTCTTCAGAGATTGCATATACTGTTTAAGTTCTCCATGTAAGGTTGGATTTCTTTGAAATATCTGAGTGATCTTGAATCTCAAATTCTAAATATTATTTATTATGTGTGTGCAGTATGAACACATTGAGATTCTTTCTTCAGAACACAGAGACAAGTTCTATATGAGTAAATGAGCAACTGATTCAGTGTTTGGGGTGAGAATTAAAATGGTGTGACCCATTTTTAACTTCCTCAGAGCAGAAACTGTGGGACAAATGTGGCATCAAACTGTAACTGTCGGGGCACCTGGGTGGCTCAGTCGGTTAAGCAGCCGGCTTCGGCTCAGGTCATGATCTCACAGTTCTTGGGTTCGAGCCCCGCGTCGGGCTCTGTGCTGACAGCTAGCTCAGAGCCTGGAGCCTGCTTCGGATTCTGTGTCTCCCTCTCTCTCTGACCCTCCCCTGCTCGTGCTGTCTCTCTCTGTCTCTCAAAAATAAATAAAAGACATAAAAAAAACCTGTAACTGTCCTAATTAAATTGTAATAAATTAGTTCAATAATTATGTGCAGCTACAAGTTTATTATTTAGTTTAGACACTATGGAATAATTTTCTTTCAATTCTCAAAATACAAACTTGGAAAGCAAGGCAGTATAAATTCCAAACAAATAAGCTTTGAGCCAGAGATTTTTCCTTTTTTCTTCCTTTAAAGTGATTTTTTGGGGCACCTGGGTGGCTCAGTCAGTTAAGCATCCAACTCTTGGTTTTGGCCTAGGTCATGATCTCACGGTTTGTGAGTTCAAGCCTGCATCAGGCTGTGTGCTGACAATGCAGAACCTCCTTCGGAATACCTCTCTCTCTCCCTCTCTCTGCCCCTTCCACACTCACACTATCTCTGTCTCTCTCAATATAAATAAAATAATAAAACTTTATAACAAATATTAAAGTAAAGTGAATTTTCTTTAGGACATACGAATCTTGCTATATTTTGTTAACTCTTAAGAAGGAAAAATGGTTTCATTTTTCTGTGGTAATGTCCTGTAACACTGGTTGGTCTTGGACACATCAACATCCATATTAGAAACCATGAGAGAAACCTGAAAAAAATCCGAATTTTAAATTTTCAATTACTTGTCTAGGTAAGAAAGGTAATCAATCTGGGACTTAATTTCTAATATATGTATGAAAGAGAAAAGTAAACTCTAGAGCATTTGACATTTTATTAAGGAAAGACAACCTTTATGCTGTAGGAAACCATCAAAGTTTGCCAAATATTTCTTAAAAATTCAACAAGAATTAGCATTAGCTCACCACATATCCCCTTATGCTCACTACTAATCACAGAATTTAGAAGATAAGGGGAGGGAGACGGAAGTTAGGGAGTTAGGATGAAGGACAATTGCTATAAAGGCGCGTTACAGATGTACACGATCTGAGTATCACTAGGACAGTGCTTTTGAAGCAACACTTCTTGACTCAGAAATATTACCTTAGTATCGTAGTATGGCTTTAACAAAGTTAAATTTGCCATAACTGATTTGTTGACATTTTCACTTAGCAACTCATTAAATTTCTCATCACTTTAATTCAGTCAACTTTTAAGTGAAACACAATATTGGATTTCTAGTTCAGCTTCAATTGACTTTATAGCAAAGATACTTGGACCTTGATGTGGTCAATTAAAATCCTTCAATCTTTTACTTTTCTTTCATTGATCCACATTAGTATCCTAACCAGGGCATGCCTTTCTGATTGGATGAGGCATTGAATCTGAGTGTCGCACTTTTCCAACTGAAAAAAAAAGTAAATAAATAAATAAATAAAATTACAAGTAAACAAATAAATAAAGCTATTAAAAACAAAAACCAGAAAACAACTCTCTTGGAAACTTAAATGATAAGGATGACCCCAGTGGAGTTTCTAACTACAGTTGTCAAAATCACACAGCCCTATCATAAATCAATTTTTGTTTAATAAAGCCTGGATAAATTACTATATCTGCAATGTAGCATCTCTTATTATAAACTTTTTATTTATAACATTGCTCAAAAATTTTAAAGCAATAGTTTGAATTAAAGAGTACATTCTCATGAAATATAAAATTCATGGAGCTATGTTTTTCTTTAGTGGTGAGCAATAAATGTGTCAGAAAAGCCATAAAAACATATGGCCTTTGGTTTGTGTCTAAATTAAAAGCAGCCAAATAAATGAGTTCAAAATTTTGTAAGAAAATTGTTTTCACATGTGGATGGAATAATTCAAAAGAATAGAAAATAAGATATTCTAAGGAAAAAAAAGATCACTTTTGCCTAATTTGAGGATCTGCATGAAGTGTCTCTTCTGCTGACCTCTATAATAACAAAGTAGCATGTCACATTGTCACATTGTTGAGAAACCTCAGTCTTCCCATTTTAGGAATCCATGTTGGAGAAGAAAGTGAGTGGATTACAGTCATAATGCTGAATCAAAGGAGCTTTGTGGGAATTCCTTTAAGGCTTCAAGCCTTACATATAACCCCAGTTAATTTGTCCTGTATAGGTGTATGTATTAAGTTAGCCTCATAGTGTGAGCTTCAATATGAAGATTTAAGTCTCTAATCATGTCACATTTTTTATTCTCAAATTTTGATTTGGTTTCACGGTGGTTTCTTGTTTTCTCATACAATGCGCCAATTATGTATTTGTTGCTTCTCCATTTTATTTCTTCTAAAACTTGTCTCAGGATCTTCATCTCTTTTCTTATTTCCTTCCACGTCTCCCCCAATTTTTATTTTAATTTCAGCTAGGTAACATGCAGTGCAATATTAGTTTCAGGTGTAGAATTTAGTGATTCATCAATTACATCCAATAACCCTCGGTTTTTTCTCTATAGTTAAGAGTCTATTTCTTGGTTTGCCTCTGTCTCTCACTACCATGTTTGTTTTGTTTCTTCAATTCCACATATGAATGAAATCATACAGTGTTTGTCTTTCTCCTACTGACTTACTTCACTTAGCATAATACTCTCTAGCTCCATCCACATGGTTGCAAATGGCAAGATCTTATTCTTTCTATGGCTGAGTAATATTCCATTGTGTACACATACCATATATTCTTTATCCATTCATCAGTTGATGGACATTTGGGCTCTTTCTATAGTTTAGCTATTGTTGATAATACTTCTATAACCATTGGGATTTATGTATCCCATTGAGTTAGTATTTTCGTATATAGTTCGGGTAAATACCTAGTAATACAATTGCTGGGTCATAGGGTAATTCTATTTTTGACTATTTGAGAAAACTTCATACTGTTTTCCAAAGTGGCTGCGCCAGTTTACATTCCCACCAACAGTGTAAGAAGGTTCCCCTTTTTCCATATCCTCGCCACCTGTTGTTTCCTGTGTTAGCCATTCTGACAGGTGTGAGGTGGTGTCTCATTGTGGTTTCAATTTGTATTTCTCTGATGATGAGTGATGTTGAGCATTTTTTCATGTGTCTGTTAGCCATCTGGATGTCTTCTTTGGAGAAGTGTCTGTTTGTTTCTTTTGCCCATTTCTTCACCAATTATTTGTTTATTGGGTATTGAGTTTAATAAGTTCTTTATAGATTTTGGATACTAACCCTTTTTCTGATATGTCATTTGCAAATATCTTCTCCCATTTCATTGGTTGCCTTTTAGTTTTGCTGATTGTTTCCTTTGCTGTGCAGAAGCTTTTTATTTTGACGAGATCCTAATAGTTCATTTTTGCTTTTGTTTCCCTTGCCTCCAGAGCTGTGTTGAGTAAGAAGTTGCTGCAGCCAAGGTCAAAGAGGTTTTTGCTAGCTTTTTCCTCTAGGATTTTGATGGCTTCCTGTCTTACATTTAGGTCTTCCATCCATTTTGAGTTTATTTTTGTGTGTTGTGTAAGAAAGTGGTCCAGGTTCATTTTTCTGCATGTCACTGTTCAGTTTTCCCAGCACCATTAGCTGAAGAGACTGTCTTTATTTCATTGGATGTTCTTTCCTGCTTTGTCAAAGATCGGTTGGCCATACGTTTGTGGGTCCATTTCTGGGTTCTCTATTCTGTTCTACTGGTTTGAGTGTCTGTTTTTGTGCCAGTACCATTCTGTCGTGATGATCACAGCTTTGTAGTACATCATCTTAAAATCTGGGATTGTGATGCCTTTAGCTTTGGTTTTCTTTTTCAGGATTGCTTTGGCTATCCAGGGTCTTTTCTGGTTCCATACAAATTTTAGGATTGTTTGTTCTATCTCTGTGAAGGATGCTGCTGTTATTTTGATAGGGATTGCATTGAATATATAGATTGCTTTGGGTAGTATCAACATTTTAACAATATTTGTTCTTCCAGTCCAGGAGCATGGAATATATTTCCATTATTTTGTGTATTCTTCAGTTTATTTCATAAACTTTCTATAGTTTTCAATATATAAATTTTTTACCTCTTTGATTAGATTTCTTCCTAGGTATGTTATGGTATTTAGTGTAATTTTAAATGGGATTGATTCCCTGATTTCTTTCTATTGCTTCATTATTGCTGTAGAAGAATGCAACCAATTTCTGTGCATTGATTTTATATACTGCAACTTTGTTGAATTAGTGGATCAGTTCTAACAGTTTTTCAGTGGAATTTTTTGGGTTTTCTCTATATAGTATCATGTTGTATGTGAAGAGTGAAATTTGACTTCCTCCTTGCTGATTTGGATGCCTTTTATTTTTTTTGTGTTGTCTGATTGCTGAGGCTAGAACTTCTAATACTATGTCAAATAACAGTGGCAAGAATGGACATCTCTATCGTGTTCCTGACCTTACAGGGAAAGCTCTCAGTTTTTCCCCCATTAAGGATGACATTAGTGGTGTGCCTTTCATACAGCTTTTAAAAAATATTTTAAATTATATTTATTTATTTTTGAGAGAGAAAGAAACAGAGTGCACGTTGGGGAGGGCAGAGAGAGAGAGAGAGAGAGAGAGAGAGAGAGAGAGAGAGAGAGAGAAGGAGACAGAATTCAAAGCAGGCTCCAGGCTCTGAGCTGTCAGCACAGAACCCGATATGGGGCTCGAACTCACAAGTGTGAGATCATGACCTGAGCCAAAGTCAGATGCTCAACCAAATGAGCCACCCAGGTGCCCCTTATGTAGGGGTTTTAGGACTTTGAGATATGGTCTTTCTATTCCTACCTTCTTAAGGGTTTTTATCAAGAAAGGATGCTCTATTTCATCAAATGCTTTCTCTGCATCTATTGGGAGGATCATGTGGTTCTTGTCCTTTGTTTTACAGATGTGATGTATTACATTGATTATTTTGCAGATATTGAACCAGCCCTGCATCCAGGGTACAAATCCCTCTTGGTCATGGTGAATAATTTTTTTACTGCATTGTTGGATCAGTTGGCTAGTATCTTGTTGAGGATTTTTGTATCCATGTTCTTGAGGGAAATTGGTTTGTAGTTCTTGTTTTTAGTGGGCTCATCTGGTTTTGGAATCAAGGTAATGCTGGATTCACAGAAAGAGTTTGGAAGTTTTCCTTCCATTTCTGTTTTTTGGAACAGCTTCAAAGAATAGGTGTTAACTCTTCTTTAAATGTTTGGTAGAATTCCCCTGGAAAGTCATCTAGCCCTGGATTCTTGTTTTTTGGGAAATTTTTGATTACTAATTTGATTTCTTTACTGGTATGGTCTGTTCAAATTTTCTATTTCTTCTTGTTTTAGTTTTGGTAGTTTGTATGTTTCTAGGAATTTGTCCATTTCTTCCAGATTGCCTAATTTATTGGCATATAATTGCTCATAATATTCTCTTACTATTGTTTGTATTTCTGCAGTGTTGGTTGTGATCTTTCCTCTTTCATTCTTAATTTTATTTATTTGAGTCCTTTTCTTTTTCTTTTTGATCAGACTGGCTAGTGGTTTGTAAATTTTGTTAATTCTTTCAAAGAACCAGTTCCTGGTTTCACTGATCTATTCTACTGGGTTTTTTTGGGGGGGGTTGTGTTTTTTTGGGGGTTGTTTTTTTTTTTTGGTTTCAATGCCTTGATTTCTGCTATAATCTTTATTATTTCCTACCTTCTGCTGGTTAGGGGTTTATTTGCTTTTTTTTTTTTTACAGCTTTTTAAGGTGTGAGGTTAGGTTGTACATCTGAGAACTTTCTTCCTTCTTTAGGAAGGCCTGGATTGCTATATACTTCTCTCTTACTATGACCACTTTTGCTGCATCCCAGAGGTTTTGGGGTATGATGTTATCATTTTCATTGGGTTCCATGTACTTTTTTATTTCCTCTTTAACTTCTTGGTTAGCCTATTCATTCTTTATTAGGATGTTCTTTAGTATCCAACTATTTGCTGTCTTTCCAAGTTTTTTCTTGTGGTTGATTTTAAGTTTCATAGCATTGTGGTCTGAAAATATGCACAGTTATGAACTCAATCTTTTTGTACTTGTTGAAGGCTGATTTGTGTCCCAGTATGTGATCTATTCTGGAGAATGTTCCATGTGCACTTGAAAAGAATGTGTATTCTGCTGCTTTTGGATGAAATGTTCTGAATATATCTGTTAAGTCCATCTGGTCCAGTGTGTCATTCAAATCCATTTTTTTACAATGCTGTAAGTGGGGTGTCAAAATCCCCTACAATTATGTTATTCCTATCAGTGAATTTCTGTATGTTTGTGATTAATTGATTTACATATTTGGGTGATTTCATGTTTGGAGCATAAATGTTTACAATTGTTAGATCTTCTTGGTGGATATACCCCTTAATGTCCTCTTCATCTCTTGTTACAGTCTTTATTTTTAAATCTAGATTATCTGATATAAGTATGGCCACTCTGGCTTTCTTTTGGCAACCATTAGCATGATAGATGGTTCTGTATCTCCTTACTCAATCTAAAAGTGTTTTTAGGTCTAAAATGCGTTTCTTGTAAACAGCATATAGATGGATCTTGTTTTCTTATTGATTCTCTTACCCTATGTCTTTTGATTGGAGCATTTAGTCCATTGAGATTTAAAATGAGTACTGAAAGATATGATTTATTGCCATTATGTTGCTTGTAGAGTTGGAGTTTTGATAGTGTTCTCTGGTCCTTTCTAGTCTTGCTTTTGAGTTTTTGTTTTGTTTCATCTTTTCATCCCTCATAGATTCCCCCTTAAAATTTCTTGCAGGGCTGGTTTAGTGGTCACAAAATCCTTTAGTTTCTATTTGTCCAGGAAACATTTTATCTCTCCTTCTATTTTGGATGACAGCCTGAGCTATTTTTGATCAATTGTTTTGAATGTTTGTGAGGCAATTCATGGATCTCCATTTCTTTGGAATTAGTTACTGGAAGTTTGTTATGTTCCTTTGGTGTTGTCATTTTTTTTTTTTATTCTTCATGATCCCAATACCTTTGTGTAGTTGCCTGCACATTTGATGAAATAGTCACCTCTTCCAGATTTTATGGATTGGTTTTGGAAAGAAAAGACCTTAACCTGTGGAGAGGGGAACATTGGAGTGTGCTGTTGCCCCAAATCTAGTGGTGTGGGGTGCCATGTATGGGGGAAATGTTGGCTTTGGGTTTGAAAGGGCATAGTGTCTTGTTGGCTTAGGCAACTATGGTCCATGACATTGATGACTATGCTATTTCTAGTAGTGAGAGTTGCAGCAGGTCCATGGTGCTGCAAGTGTTATTGAGGCCCACTGGAGTGTCACCTCCAGTTCCAGTGACAAGGGAATGGGACAAGTGGCACTGGTAGCTGGAGCCTGTGATATGTATACACTTAACTGTGTGTACTGGCTGCAGGTGCCTATATTGTGGCAGGGACTGGATGCATGCACTTGCACAGTGGTGAGTGCCAGGGTGAGTGGTGGAGGTCAGGGCCAAATTTGGGCACATGAGAAGCTGGGGAGGCCCAGGTTATTGGTGTGCACTTGTGAGGTGGCAGGAGCTAGCTGCAGGCATGTGTGATGGTATAGTCCTGTGAAAGTGCTTGGGACCAGGTCCTGGTGTATATGCAGCTATGATCACATTGGCTGTCAGCATGACAGCTGTAGGAGTTAAACATAGATGTGTGCATGGCAGTGGAGGCTACGTGACAGGAGTTGGGCCTGGTGGCATACTGCTGCAAAAAACAGCTGCAGGAATACCTCACAGTTAAGAAGGCCAATGGCAGGAATTGAGGCTGGCCCTGGGTGCTTGACCAGCTGGGGGGCCTGGGCTATTGGTGTGCCCTCATGTGATTGCAGGGGCTAGCTGCAGGTGCATTCATGGCAGTGGCGGTTGGCCATAGAGGCCAGGAGTAACACCGAGTACCTGTGTAGTCAAGGTTGCTGACATGAATTCCAGGGCCTAGGGTACCCAGCACTGGCTAGAGGAGCTCTGGCAGGCAGTGTTTGTGTGAGGGGTTGATGGGTACTCACTCAGGCAGCTGGAATCTGTGAATGCAAAAAAAACCCCACAAAAATCAAAAAATAAAAAGCAAAACACTTATGGGTTTCTCAGTGGTAAAATCTGCAGGAAGTCTGCAGCAGCTCTGCTGATCATTGGTTTCCTCAATGGCAAAAGCTTCTGGAGTTCCCTTGTAGAGCAATCTACTGAGTTCTACAACAAGGTCTTCAGTGATGTGAGTTGTGGGAGTCCACAGCACCCACAAGGGCTGTTGGAGTCTTGAGTGGCAAAGGTTTCTGGGGTCCTCTGCAGAGTAAACTACTGGGAACCATGGCCATTCTACCACATGGCTGATAGTGGTAGTCTCTCCCTCTTTTCCTTGTCCCTGTGAGTCTCCAGACATTCTAGCTGGTCTCCAGGTCACATAAAACTGAGACAGATCCTCTGTGCAGTGCCCTTGAAAGCTGAAGAAGCTGGTCACTCAACCCATTCTCCTTTTCCCAATGAGGGGACTTTTTGTCTTGGCACTAAGCACACCTGCCTGGGGGATGGGATGATGCAGACAAAAGGAACTATTTTCCTACCCATTTTTGTGCAGTTATTTATGAGTGTTTTGCTCTTGAGAAGCTAAGGCTTAAGTGGATTCCTGGGCTTTCCAGAGCTATTGTTGTTTGAGGATAGCTAATTGTTGTTCTTTGTGGGAGAATGGTGGCAGGGATCTCCTTCCCTGTCTTGGTAACATCACTCTTTATGTTGCATTTTCAGTAAAATAGAAACTAGACAACAGTGGAGATAAAACTTTGAAAGTTGTAAGAAAAATAATTGGACTTAGAATTAGATTAGTTATAATATAACAAAAGTTATACTATACCCAATTATAGCCAACTATATTATACACAACCAAACTACATCTCAAGTGGAACAGAAAAAAAAATCTTAAACATAAGAAGTACCCAGAAAGTTGACCTTCATAGACCAAATTAATGACTGAGTAGGATTTTCTTAAAAACAACAACAACAACATATTTTGAGGGGTACCTGGGTGGCTCAGTTGGTTAAGTATCCAACTGTTGCTTTTGGCTCAGGTAGTGATCTCACAGTTCATGAGTTTGAGCCCCACATTGGGCTTCATGCTGACAGCACAGAGCCTGCTTGGTATTCTCTCTCTCCCTCAATCTCTGTTCCTCCCCTGCTAACTCTTTCTCTCAAAATAAATACATAAACTTTAAAAATTAAAAAAACAAACATATTTTTAAGTATTTTTATTTGCAAAATTATGATGCTAGAACTAATTTTTTTCTTTGTAACTGTTTTGTACTTTTCTTCTGGAAACATTAGATATTTTTTAGTATTCTTGGAATTCAGGAATTTTAACAAAATATGTATATAGATAGGTTTTTTCCTATCATCAAAACTTCTTGGAATTTGGTATATCCTTTAAAGCTATCGATTCATGTCCTTTTTCAACTTGGAGAAGTTTTCTTCCTGCATTTGTTTGATAATATTCTTTTGTCCATCTATTTTTTTCTTCTTCTGTAATTCTTTTTGTTTTGTTTTGTTTTTGGTCAATGAGTCTTCCTTCAAATGCAGTCAAATATCTGATTCTTTTTCCTGATTGTTTCCATTATTTTTAAATTTATGCTATCTTCTTTGAGGTATTTCTTCTCATTTTCCTTCTGGGCCACTAACTCATATTTTAATAGTGAATATTCTCTCCTTTTATCATTTATTTTATTTTCTTTTATTTGTGTGTGTGTGTGTGTGTGTGTGTGTGTGTGTGTGTGTTTTAGAGAGAGAGGATGAGCAGGGGAAAGGAGCAGAGAGAGAGAGGGAGAGAGAGAGAGAGAGAGAGAGAGAGAGAGAGTCTTAAGCAGGCTCCATGCCCAATGTGGAGCCTGACACCGGGCTTGATCCACAACCCTGGGATCATGACTTGAGCCAAACTCCAGAGTTGGATGCTCACCTGACTAAGCCACCCAGATGCCCCACATCAATCATATTTTAAATTATAAGTATATAACTATGTTTCCAGAAACTTACTTTCTGTTCTGAATAAATCTCTGTAAAGATCTTGTATTTTCTATTCTTTTTGTTTTGTTTTATTTACTTTCTGTGTGTGTGTGTGTGTGTGTGTGTGTGTGTGTGTGTGTGTTCTAGTTGGTCTTTGTTTTCTCCAGGAGACCTATCTTTCTAGATATTGATTCTATTTGAATTTGCTTCCTCTAATGGCTAGGCCCATTCATAAGTGCTGACTCACTGAGGTCTACTTACAGAAAACTCTGGAGGTAACCCTGCAATTAATGAAGGGTGTAGAATTCCCTTTCTCTTCATTTTGGTGATGTAACAATGGTCAGTAAGACTCCTTGCTCCTTTCGTCTTCCTACATTCTCTGTGCTAGATTAAATTCTTGTTGCCAGTTCCTTTTCTTTTCCTGTATTAGATAGAATTATATATTGTTATCCTTTGCCTTCTGACTTTGCATTACCTACCAAATAATTTAATCATGGAGAACATTAAAAAAAGAACTTCTAATATGATCTCCTAATTATAAAAAGAGGGAAAGGGAAAATAGCTTGTAACAGTTGCCCCTCTAGAACATGTATCATGGTCCACTGGGTTGGGATAGTGTTGTTAAGTGTTGAAGCTAGAAGGTCCAAGATTATGGCCCATGGCTGACAACCTTTCCTGTCTCTGCAGTGCATTGTTTGAGGAGTCAGTGTGGTTATTCCTGATCCTGCCTCCTGGGCTGGGAACTTTGCATGTTGTCTCCCATTATCTTCCCACTTCAGGATATTTGGCAATTTGTTTCCTATGGAAGTACTATCCAACAGATAAGAATGTCAGAGTATTCTTTGGCACTAACCAGAATGTTAGTCACTCACCACATGTACACCTGAAATGAGACTAGTGTGACTGAGAAACAAAGTCTTAAATATTTTACATGTTAATAAATGTAAATGTAATAGCTGCAGTGGTTAGTAGCTGCCATATTACAGAACAGCTGAGAGCATGCTTTATGGATTCATCAGCCAGTTACTTTGATGAGCATAGAAAGTGAGGGGATTGCCTTGGGCTGGTGGAGATCTATTTTATGCATATTTTGGCATGTTTGAGGTTTCCTGGCAGTCCAGACCTCTCAAAACCCAACTTAAATGTGAGATGCTTTCATTTTGTGAGGTTCAGTTGGCACATAACAAATGACAGAATACTGCTTAGCCATACCTTTCTCCCGATTCTCTTTACTTCATTCACTCTCTGAAACTAACAGGCTCTGGGAGCTTGCCTGTGTCCTTACGGACTTGGCTTGCGAGCTTTTTTCTATGCCTCAGCTTCTGCTTCTGCCTTGATTGGGAGACTGACACAGAACTAATCTGCTGTCTGCCCCTAGGCTGTGGCCAATTCTATCAGTGCGGTTTGCAATGAGGCGTTATTACCTCTGCCTGGCAGCAGATGCTTGGTGGTGAGGTCAGCTGTGCCAATTCCTCTGGCACTCTTGGTATCTGGGTTTCTGAGCCCCACATTTATTTAGAATGTAGAAGAGAATATGCCCCATGCAACGTAACAGGTGCACGATTCTCTGACATCAGCGTGTCTGGGATCACTGGCTGTCGTGTGAAAAGTGAGCCAAATGGTTCTTCTCTGTCTCCATTCAGTTAGGCTAACTTGTCTTCCCCACACTGAAGGACACAATAAAAGGTCCAACAGACTCCAGTATCTGACTTTTCTACCAAATCTTCTAAAGCTTCAGCTGTAATATGCCCCAAATCTGAGTCTTCGACATGATAGATAATGGTGACTTTTCTGTTGGATATCATAGATTCTTCAGGATGGATGTCTCACTTTCAGTACATCTTTTTTGCAGGTAGCCATTTTTTATATTAGCCAGGACTTGATGTGGTTGAAATGAAGAAGAGATAATTTATGTCATTGGCCACTTCATCTGTTTGGAAACATTGCTGTTCATTTGACTCCTAGGACACCTAGTTTATCTGGTGTTTCTCTTATCTCACTTTCTACTCATTTTAAGTGTCTCTTGCTATCTCTGACTCCCCTTTATCTTCAACATTTTGGAATATGGAAGACTCAGTGCTTAACTCACTTTTCTTCTTGGTTTATATTCCCTTATACAGATGATCTCATTTATTCCTATGGTTTAAATACATGAGCTAACACGTATCTACATACTGATGACTTCCAAATATATATTTTCTGTTTCCAGCTGTCTATTTTACATCACCTCATGAATATCAATAGGCACGTCAAAGTAACATATCCAAATGTCCCGACATGCTTTTTCCTAATCTTCCCCATTTCACTAAGTAGTGTCACCATGTATTCAGTTGTTCAAACCAAAAATCTAGGAAGCATTTATTTAATGCAATTTCTCCTCTCATGCCCACATCCAATTCATCAGGGCATTTTTAGATCATTTGCCTAATCTGACCAGTTGTTACCCTTTTCCCAGCTAACACATTAATTAGCCTTTTTTATCTTTCACCTGGCTAATATACTAACCACCTAACCATCTCTTTGCTTGTACCTCTGACCTCAAACAGTCTTGACCCCAAAGTCACCTTGATCTTTTAAAACTATAAATAAGGTCATATTACTCCATTAGTCAAAACACTTTAATGGTTTTGTACTATATGTAAATAAACCCCAAAATATCTTACTGTCATATCTAAGATCTCAGTGATCTGCCACCTGACCACCCCTCTCACCTCCCCTTCTGACTTCTGTCAAAGTTACCCTAGCTGGTACCTCTCCAGCTCCAGAGCCCTGACTCTTTCTCTGACTTGCCAAAGGTATTCCTTTCTTAGGAACAAGTTCCTTTTTGATTGTTCTTTCTTTCTTCGGAACAGTCATCCCCCAGATTTTTTTTCCCAGACTTGCTTATTTCATCTAGGTCTTTATTCAAATGTTATGTTTCCAGACGTTTCATCTGAGCACCTATCTAAAATAGAAGCCAGCTTCCAAGTTTTGCCCTTTCCCTATGATTTTCCAGTCTGGGTGCCATAAATTGTCACAGGTGCCAAATATTGACCCCTTACCTCATGGTCTGGGCAGACAATGCCTGAGGAGACTTCGTCTTCCTGCCCCCAGGCTGCCTCAAGCCCCTCTGACTAGGAACAACCGTAGGAACATTTAACTCTTGTACTCTTTAGATACTAAGTGTTATTATTTGTCATCACATGAACGACTTTGAGAAGCACACTGTTTTAGCCTGCCCTATTTCTTTCTTATTGTACTCATTGGTATAAATGACTCAGCCAAATGAAATTGTATCAGTCAGTCAAATGACATTATGTCTGGATTTACGTGTTTACCTATTGTCTGCCTTTCCCAGTACTATTCCCACCCTAAAATAACGGGGACCTTGTTCTGCTCTGTATATCTCTGCAGCTCAGATGAGGATTGCTTTCTGTTTTTACTTGGTTTTATCGAGGTATAATTTATGCGAACAATAAAATTCACCTTTGGTGTACACTCCTGTGAGTTTTGATAAATGCATAGAACTGTGTAACGAACACCCCACAATAAACCTAAAGAAGAGGTCAATCCTTTGTTCACTCCAAGCCTCTGGCAACAAGTAATCTTTTCTCTGTTGCTCTGATTCTGCCTTTTTCGAAATGTCATATAAATTGTGTGGTATCAGATATGTGACTTGAAAAAAGTTTCTTCCCATTTTGTGACTTGTCTTTTCATCCTCTTAATAATGTCTTTTTTTAATGTTTTTTTTAAAATTTATTTTTGATACAGAGAGAGACAGAGCATGAGAGGGGAAGGGGCAGAGAGAGAAGGAGACACAGAACCAGAAGCAGGCTCCAGGCTCTGAGCTAGCTGTCAGCACAGAGCCTGATGCGGGGCTCGAACCCACAAATGTGATATCTGACCTGAGCTGAAGTCAGAGGCTTAACCGACTGAGCCACACAGGCACCCCAATAATGTCTTTTGAAGCAAGCAGATTATTTTAATTTTGTTGAAGTTCAGTTGTTAATTTGTTTACTTTGTGAATTGGGCTTCCGGTTTCATATGTAAGATATCTAACCCAAGGTTGCAAAAATTTTCATTGAGAAGTTTTATAGGCTTAAGTTCTCCAAGTTATTCACTTCTTTTTGAATGAAACTTGGCAATTTGTATCTTTAAGGGAATTTTCCCATTTTATCTATATTGCTGGTATAATATTTTAAAAAATATTTTCTTTCTCTTAAATTTTTAAAAATGTTTTATTATTTATTTTTGAGAGAGAGAAGTAGAACATGAGTGGGGGAGGAACCGAGAGAAGGAAACAGAATCTAAAGCAGCTCCAGGCTCTGAGCTATCAGCACAGAGCCTGACGCAGGGCTCAAACTCACAAACTGCAAGATCATGACCTGAACCAAAGTCGGATGCTTAACTGACTGAGCTACCCAGACACCCCTATTGTTGGACTTTTTGACATGAAGATGTTTATAACATTCCATTACTTTTCTTGTAATCGCTGTAGTATCTAGAATGGTGTTTCCTCTTATGTAATGTTGATAATATTTGTCTGCTGTTTTGTTTCTTAATCAGACTGATTAGAAGGCGTTTTGTTTTCAATTTATTTTTAAATTTTATTGATTAAAAAAAGTAATAGCTTTGGGGGCACCTGGATGGCTCTGTCTGGAGCATTCCAGTCTTGCTTTTGGTTCAGGTCATGATCCCAGAGTCATGGGATCTAGCCCTGCCTTGGGATCCTCACTGAACACGGAGCCTGCGGCTTGAGATTCTTTCTCACCCTCCCTCTTCCCCTTTCCCCTGCTTGCACTCCCTGTCTTGCTCTAAAAAAATTTTTTTTAAAGAAAGAGATTTTAATTTCATTCATTTTCTCTGTTTTCTGAAAATGTGATTTTTGTTCCCTTGCATCGGGTCTCTTTTACTGGCTACCTTTCACCATGCTATTTTTGGAGGGTTGTGAGGACTGAGTCATTCTAGCCAGGAGTTGAGCAGGCTTGGGTTTTATTGTTGCTGTTGATCATCTCCAGTGTACAATTCAAATTCCTCCATCCTTACCCTGTGCTTCAAGTGTGGAATGGTTGGTGAGAAGATTTTTCTCCCATGTTTTTGCTCCACCCTCAGCTTTCAGGCTTCCTCTATACCTGTGCCTCTGAGAATCCCCCCCCCCCCACTTTCTTCCACCCTTTAACATTACAGTTCTGGTACTAGCTACTTAACATTACAGTTCTGGTACTAGCTACTTGCTAACTCGTTACTTGTTAACTGTAATACAACTGGACCGGAGGGCAGTGGTGGAGGTGTGCTATAGTTGTGTTGACCAAGCTTCACCTTAGCTCCTATATCCCTGTTTCTCAGGGATCCTCTTCTTTCACCCACTGGTAAGAGACTCTTTTTTTTTTAATTTTTTAATGCTTACTATTTATTTTTGAGAGAGCTAGCACAAGTGGCAGAGGGCCAGAGAGAGAGAGGGAGACACAGAATTGGAAGCTGGCTCCAGGCTCTAAACTGTCAGCATAGAGCTCCATGTGGGACTCGAACCCACAAACGTGAGATCATGACCTGAGCTGAAGTCGAAGGCCCAACCAACTGAGCCACCCAGGTGCCCCAAGAGACTCTCTATTTTTAATTTTTTATTTAAATTCTAGTCAGGTGTACACTATAGTGATTCAACACTTCTAGACAATACCCAGTACTCATTAAACAAGTGCCCTCCTTGATCCCCATCACCTATTTCACCCAACCCCTCCTCCCCCCTCTCTGATAGCCATCAGTTTATTCTCCATAGTGAAGAGTCTGTTTCTTGCTTTGTTTCTTTCTCTCTCTCTCTTGCTCATTTGTTTTGCTTCTTAAATTCCACAAAGGAATGAAATCATTTGGTATTTGTCTTTCTCTGATTTATTTCATTTAGCATAATGCTCTCACTCCACAGAATATTACTCAGCCATAAAAAAGAATGAAATCTTGCCATTTGCAATGATATAGATGGGGGTAAGACATTCTTAATGGTCTGTGCCCAGGATGAGTAACTGGTCTTTCCTAAGAGGGAAAGGAAAGGGGAAAGGTGTTTTCTGCCTACCTTTGTTTCTCCCTCCCCTCCCTCCTCTCTCTTTCTCTCTTTTCTTTACTTTTCTATAGGTGCAATGGGTCTGTAATTTGGGAATGGTAGAGTTTGCTGTCTTTTCTCCATCCACTCAAGGTTTTTAAATTGTTTGTTTTTCCTACGGAGAGAAAAGTTCATGTGGGATTTACATACAGTGTTGGTCTCTCACATCTTCCACATTTGAACCATAGAAGATTATCTCTCTGGTTTTGTGCCATGTCCCTGGTCTTTCTCATTAACACTCCATGAAAATCCATGGAAAAGAATTTGCTGGTAGGTAAGGACTCTCCTTGAATCCAAATCTCCCAGACGCTATACCTCTGTGCTAGCCTATACTTGGCCTTTAGAGAAATTCCTTAATAATTTTAGCTGAATCATTCTTATCAATCTTATGCCAGCATTATCTTCCTTCTGGGTTGTTCTAGAGTTAAGCCAGTGCTTTGACCTTGTCTTTTTGGAAGTGCTTTTCTTTCCTTAAACTGCAACCAGGTTCTTTGTCCTACAACCTTAACTCTTACATGGAGTCAAAAAAAGCTATTATTTTAGAGATTATCTTGGCTTTTTAATTTGTTGAGAGGGAACAACTTTTCAGTTTTCCACATTCTGGGTAGAATCTTCAATGAGGCTATTTGTTGAACAGATGAAGTAAGTTTCATTTAGTTCATGTCTTTTTTCTTTCTTTTTATTTTCTGGTCAAATACCAATAGCTCAGACCCCTTTTTCCAATTTGAGATATTATTATAGTTATTTACCCATACTAAGTTCTCAAGATCTGGGGGGAAAAGAACACTTAAATGTATAGGCAGGAATTTCTACATCCTGCCGTGATGGAGGCTGTTACAAGACCTACCTCTCCTGTATTAGTTTTCTTTTCCTTCTGTAAAAAAAAAACCAAAAAACAAAAAACAAACAAACAAAAAACACAAAAAAACTACACTTAATACATTAAAGTATCACCCATTTATTATTCTACATTTCACAAATCTCATCATGGGTCAGTAAGTCTTTATTTCTTCTGGAGAAGAATCTTTCCCTTTGGATTTTTCAACTCCTACCGCCAGCCCACATTTCTTGGCTCCTGGTTCTGCATCATTCTTGCTTCTTCTCTTGTCACATCTCTGTCTTTCTGACTCTGACCTTTTTTTTCCTCTCTCATAAAGAGATCATATTGAGCCCACCAGGTATTCCAGGATAATCTCCTCATTGCAAGATCTTTACTTTATGCATGTGTGCAAATTCCCTTTTGCCACGTAAGATAACATATTCAAAGGTTCTAGGGATTAGGACCCAAACATCTTTGCGGATCCATTATTTAGCTTCCCATGCTTTATGGCAGAAAGAGCTACAAAACTATGAAAAGTATATGATGCACCTCTACATAGCTATTAGGCAAGAGGTAGGACAGCACTGAGACCAAGAAGGCATCATATATGGCTGACCCTAGTATTGCCCTAGGTTTCTGCCTGGATGTACTTTCAGGACAGAAGTATAGGGAAGGAGAACCCTAGCAGAGCTGAACTGTGAAAAAAAGAGAACAGAATTTAGGGAAGTTGAGATTTGTCTCTTTTTTACCTTTCTTGTCTATCTCTTTTCTTTATCTGTTAAGGTCCCTTTGTCTAATTATATGTGCTTCCATCTTAATCTGTGACCAGTTTCTTAACATTCCTTCTTATGACAGACTTTATATTGAACAAAAGTATATATTTCAGGACTTGCTACATTTATAGTATAAAATACTGTGTTGCATGTTCTGAGTGTTCAAAGTAAGCACAGTGAGGACTTGTTATATCTGCAAACTTAAAATCCAGTCTAAATGAATCTACTATTTAACCTTGTTGTAGCCCTCAATTGATATTCTTCTCCTTAGGTCTATGGTCCTTGATAGGAGGGAAAAAAATTAAATCTACCTGATTAAAAAAAGTTTCAACTATACACATGAGACCAATCTGGTTTCAACAAGTGGTTAATTTTTGCCAGATTTAATAAAATCAATTTTATCAGGTCAGGCTACTTAATGTGCTGTATATAGAATCACATATAAATATAGACTAGGATTAGTATCAGATGTAAATTTAAGAATATAAAACCCATTAACTAAATTTATTCTGCCAGCAATTAAAATATAAAAACAATTCTTTCAGGATTTCCCAATTGCTTAAATTATACTGCTTCTTTGTAATATGCCTGTAATGATTTTGACATTTGTAGCACTATTTCTGGGTTCCCATAAAAAGGAGTGACTTTGAATTATCCTTCCCTTAGCAAATTTTTCCTACCCAAGCAAAAAGTGCCAGTTAGAAATCATTCACAGATTCTATAGCTGTCATTTTCTTTTCACCAATGGAGAGTTCATTAACATACTCAATTTCCTGTGAGTCTTTTTTCCCCCCCCCCACTATAAAAATAGTAACCATTCCCTTAACACCTACAATCATGGTACAGTGTGCAGCCTCTGGAGCCAGACTACTGGATTTCGGTCCCCACTCCAAACCTGCCTAGCTTTGTGATCTCGGGAAAATTATTGAAATTCATTCTGTCTCAGTTCCCTCACCTGTTTCACAAAGTATGTATGTTTGTGAGGTGGATGTGAGGGTAAAATGGCCAACACTTGTAAAACATCTGGAGAATATCTCATCTATAACAAGCAGTCAGTATATGCAGGCTGTCACTACTGTATATCCAAGACCACCATAACTCTTCTTTGCATTATTATTTCTGATCATCACTGTACTCCTGCCAAGTATTGTTTATTTCCACTTGGAGAGGAGGCAACGCAGGATCAAACAAAGATGTTTGATAAAGTTATTGAACTGCAAGTATATAGTCGACTTGAGATTTGAGTGCATCTCTGCCCACCTTTTTCCACCAAGACTGGTTGCCTTTTCAATGGTAATGAAAGCATAGATGTTGAACTTGAATGATTAGATATCTCCTGCAGTCCCAGGGAGTTGAAAGAAAGATCTGAAAGGGGCTCCTAGTGCTCTAAGTGCAAAAGGTGTGGTTTCGAAGCCAGGAGAACCACCTGACGGAAGGTTCTTCTCCAAGCTCGGACTCTCTTGGCACAGCTTTGTAACTGCAGGTGGGGAAAGTGCACAGCAGCTGTTTTGACAGCCTGGTGAGAGAATTTGGTGCCATATGCCAAGACTTGGGGTACAAGCACAGCCTCTTTGGTTGCCTGTATTCATATCCATCTGTTGTAAGTGGCAGTTTGCCAAATCACAATGAAGGAGCCAATCAAAGAGGATTTTCTGAAAAAGAAGTTTTTCTACCCCCCCCCCCCATAATATGACCATCTGCCTGGGGCCTGGAGATACTGTGGCTTTATAGCACCTACTTATAAAATCACACTGAATTCTTATTTCACAGAAATGTCTGATTGATTGAATAGCTCTTGAACATACATAGCTTTAATTAATTTTCAGATATTTCAAAATATTTGCCTAAAAAGTAGAAATGCAAGGGATTAACATATTTAAAGTCTAGCATGTAGTAAGATATTTGCATATATTATCTTATTTAATCTCCAGAATGATTTTAAGAGTTAAGAATGAAGATCTTTTTACAGAGAAGGAGTCTCAGACTCAGAGAGGTCTGGTAACTTGACCAGTGGCGTCTCACAGCTAGCAGGTGGTAAAACCAGAACTGGGATGAGGGTTTTATGTTCTTTAGGATTGCACCAATTCCTTAGCCCTGATGTCTCTCCACAGCCACATCTACAATAAACCAAAATATCTAGTTTTTCCAAAGACTCGTTTCTTTTTTTTCTGTAGCTTTCCACACAAGTTCAATTTCCCATATGATTTGCTAGTATTTGTAGCTATTTTAGAAGATAAGGTTACTGAATCAAAGTTGGTCCTGACAGTAATACCCATGGTCAAAATAAACAGGAGCGAAAGCCCTAGCTGCCTAGATATCTTTTGAAGTTTATGGATTTTTTTTCAGTGTCAAACATGAAGACTGTGTGGGTTTTTTGTTTGTTTGTTTTTACAGTTTACTTACTTATGCAACCTCTACACTCAACATGGGGCCCGAACTCATGACCCCATGATCAAGAGCCATATGTTGTACTAACTGAGCCAGCCATGCGCCCCAAGATTGTGTGTTTTTATATACATATGTTGAGAGGTAAGATGGAAGGGGTGTGTGTGTGTGTGTGTGTGTGTGTGTGTGTGTGTGTGTTTAAGGTAGATAGTTTTCAAATAGAGTCAAAAGCAAAATAAATCCATATGATATGATATACTTATTGGGTTCATCAGCTCTCACAGTGGTGAAGAACTGGCCTGAGACATATAGTTTGTTTGCCTTGAATAATTCCAAAGTCTCTGAAAAGAGGTAAGGCAGATGATGCTGAAACTATAGCAATGTCACTGCCCGGTATGTCCAATACAAGTGGATATTTAAATGTAAATTAACTGAAATTAAATACAATTTAAAACTCATTTCCTCAGCTGCTCCAGCCATATTTCAAGTGCTTAAGAGCCATATATTGGACAGTGCACATATAGAATATTTCTCTCATTGCAAGATGTTCTCCTGGATAGAGCTGCTGTGGGTTGCCAGGTTATTTAGACTTTATGCAATAGGTACAGCAGCTTCTGGGGGTTGTTGGGGGTAACATTGGAGCAGTGGATCTGTCTTGGTCCAAAAGTAGAGATGTCACTTAAAAATCATTCTGTCTTAGCAATTTTCAAGAGAAATTGTTTCATCCTTACTGTTCCACGTTTTTTAACTTTTCTTTTTTTTTAAAGAAAAAGGCTAACGGCGTACTTTCCTCTGACCCTTTTAGCTAGACACAGGTTTTCCTCAATGTATGATGGGGTTCCCTCCTGATGAACCCATCATTAATTGAAACTCTTGCAACCTGAAAATGCATTTAATACATGTAACCTACTGAACAGCAATCATAGCTCAGTAGCCTACCTTAAACTTGCTCAGAACACTTACGTAGTAGCTGACAATTGGGCAAGAATGTCTAACACAAAGGCTATTTTATACTAAAGTGTTGAGTATCTCATGTAACAAATTGAATAGTGTCCTAAAAATGAAAAACAGAATGGCTGCGTGGGTGCCGAATGGTTGTAAGTGGATCAGTTGTCTGTCCCAGTTGTCCCCATGGCTAACGGAGAGCTGTGGCTTGCTGCCACTGCTCAGCAACATGAGAGAATAATGTGTTGCATATAGCCATCCCTGGAAAAGATCAGAATTAAAATTTTGAAGTACATTTTCTGCTGAACGCATACCACCTTTGCAACATTATAAAGTTGCAAAATTGTAAGTTGCACCCTGGTAAATCAGAGAGCTTAGCTATGTAAAAACAATTAAAATATATTATAGGGCTAAGGCACCTGAGTGGCTCAGTCAGTTAAGTGTCCAGCTCTTGGTTTCAGCTCAGGTCACGATCTCACAGCTTTGTGGGTTCAAGCCCTGCCTAAGATTCTGTGTTGGCAGCACAGAGTCTGCTTCGGATTCTTTCTTTCTTCCTCTCTCTCTCTGTCCCTCTTCTACTCACACTGTGTCTGGCTCTCTCAAAATAAATAAACTTTAAAAATTTTTTTTAAAAATACAGGACAACAGAGACTGATTTCTCGGTTTCCTAAAGATAAATGTTCATTTATCATGTCCTTTAAGTGAGACCAACAAAGCAATGCAATGCAATCCTATCTTGGTTTGGGCTGCTGGATCAAATTACAATCAAGTGGGTGGCTTAAGCAACAATTTATTTCTCACAGTCCCAGAGGCTGGAAAGTCTAAGATCAAGGTGCTGATGCCAGCAGGTCCAGGGTCTGGTGAGGACTTGCATTCTGGTTTACAGATGGCCATTTTCTCCTTGTATCTTCACCTAGTGCAGGACAGGAAGAGAAATCAAGCTCTATGTATCTCTCTTCATGGGAGTTTCACCTTCATGACCTAATTATCTCCCAAACACCCATTTCTAAAATATATCACACTGAGAATTAGGATTTCAAAATTAGATTTTTGAGGGAGGGAGTATGCATTAAATCCATAGCAAATGGATTACTACAAACAAACCCTTGGAAATGTCTGGCATACTTCTGGGATTATTTTTAGACGACTTTCTATTTGCCCTCTTTGTCCTCCTTGTCCCTAAGTTTCCCTAATACCTTGATCCCATACATGGCTCCTATAGTCTGCCAAGGTCCTTTGAATTTGTGTTTTACCAGTTGAACTTTGACAATTTTAATGCTAACTGGCCCTAAACTGACACTTCTTGACAAAGAAAAAGAGATGTTCCTTTCAGCCCACCAGACCCATGATGTGATGTGCTTCAGCCCTGTCCACCATTTCTCAAGCCCCCACTTGATATGGAGGATGGATGGGGCACACAATTCAATCCCTGCTACTATGGAAAAGAGTAGAAAAGGACATCCTTTTGGGAGAAAATTGAATGTCAGCAATGGGAGCAAACTTAGCGATTATGGATTTAGCCTATAACAGTTGATGAACATGACTGCAGTGATTCTGAGAGAGAAGATGTGAGGTCAATAGAGTCAACAAATGGAGATAAATATTTCTCTTTAGTCCCTTGCCAGTGGTTTACTAGAGGCAGCTCTTTTTTCTTCGTCTGTTTAGTGATGCCACATTTAAACTAGACAATTAGCTCCCAAGCCTCTTTAGACATTAAATGAAGGAAGGGAGTGCTAAAGACATTTACTTTCACTAGGTATGATACATTAGCATCTTGACTGTGTAAAACCAAGCAGGAAAGGGTGTTCCAATGCTCAGTCAGTTTTAAGGTTGATACTTCCAAGGATGATTTCGCTCAACTTTATTTCAGAGATTGGATGAGCACTTGAAATATAAATTTTCTTGAGAGCACTGAATCTAATAAAGAAGCTTGAATTCAAAATAGACTTGGTCCAGGAGTGAGAGCAATGAGGGCTTCAAATTGGAATGACTTCTTTATATTACCATTGGGTAAAGCTTCCCACATCTAAATAAGCATCAAGGAAGCTCAAGGAAGACACGTCATCTTTCCAGACTATTGAAGTCCACTGCTCAATAGGCCAGTTGAGTCTCTCTTACGTGCCACACACTTTTCTAGAACACCTGTGCTTACAGGGCTTTTGGTGTATGTACCATCACAGCCCCAAAGTCTTTTAATGACTCAGCAGCACACAACAAAGCACTGACTATGACATAAATTAAAAATGAATTTTTTTCTAAAACATATTGTCTTCAGGGAATAGGTAATAAAAGAACCAAGGAGAGATTAGTCTTCCTGGTAAATCTCCTGATGGTATTTACTTGTGTGATGATCATTTATTTTGACATAGGGAAATATCAGTGTTAAACACAATCAATAAGGTAAAAGAGACTTACGAAAAATTAAATAATTTAATAGATTGATTGCCAGAGGACTGCACTAATGAGACTGGCATTATGATGGTTTTGAGCACCAAGTCTTCTTAAACCTATCTTCAGTGCCCGTCACTGGGGCAGGGGGTCGCTTGACGTTTGCTACACCTTGCAAACTTTTGCTTCTTTGAATAAAATCTCGGTGTTCTCCTGGCCTTGAGCCTACTCTAACTTCAACAGGAATGACTAGCAACCAATGAAACAATATCTGTTTTTGAAAGCAATGCTGGAGAGCTACGTGAATAACTCACAGGCGAGGCAGCTCCCGAGCAGCAATCAGCTGCAAGGGTGATTTACTATTTCTGCAAAATGCTCTAACTGCATTAATCTTTGCTTGGAACTGAGTCACTGCACAAAGTGACGCAAGATATAAGTAGCTTCAGTCAGACACCGGAATAGAGTACTGTCAGACAACTTCCAGAGGCTACAATGAATCATCCTGCTGCTTATTTTGAGCAGCCCCACAAATACAACAGGAAGGTAAGAAGGGATTCAGTGCCTTGGTGGCAAGTCTTGGACTCATTTAGGTTTTTTTTGCTTGTACCCATATACCTGTCACCCCAAAATAAAAAAGGTCAAGGGAGAGATGGAGATATGAATGACTGGTGTCATTTAAGGGTTCTGCTCTGGCTACCGCACTGTGCGGCTACAAAGATCACCACCCCTTCTGGCTTGGGCAACATGAAGTTTTATAACAGGGTGGCCCTATTGATGTGACATTCCGGCAACTCCGACCCACCATGTCCTTGAACTTAACTTTTTATCTTGTCATGCAGATCCACTTGGATTTCCCGAACCTGTTCTATCTCTTCATATTTCTCTTTCATTGATGTGTGTTTGTATCTATATATGAGCATGTGCAAATGCACATGTGTATGGCGTGGTGAGGGGAGACTTAACTCCCTCTCCTCACATTTCCACTCTAATGGAAGGAAAGTGGAAGAAACACTTCTGACATATCTTCTGTCTCTCACTCACTCCTGTCTGTCTTGCCGAGGGTGAAGAGGTATCATCGAGTGGTTGGAATGGAGTCCTTAATTTAGCACAGCATGAATTATGAGGTAGACTACTGGGAGAAAGGACTTCTCATAAACCACAGATAACAAGATGGAGATGCATGTATTTCTCAGTGTCTCCATTATCCAAAGGAGAGGCATGCCAGCCTAGGTATCTGCTAAACTCAGAATGAGATCTGCTCCAGTGGAGGAACTCTCCCTACCCATTCTGACTATCCATGAGTGCCACTTTTTATACTATAAGCATGAGAAAATTGCCTTGTCTATGGAGAAACACAGGTTACTTGGCACTGCACAGTCTCGATTTGTAGAGTTTGCTATTTATAATATTTTCTGGAAAAGCCAGCTACACTGCACCTGAGGTCTGTGGGATGATAGAGTTCCACCAACCATGAATTTAAACTTCAAGTTTCTTCTTTAGCTAGAAGAAGGGGAGCTCTCAGATTCTAGCTAGCTTGTTGTTTAAGCAACATAGGTGCATGTCTGGACAACTCTGCTTCTTAAATAATACTCCCTGGTGGAAGAGGACATATTTGTCTAATTGGTGAATTTGGAAGATACAGGCAGGGATGTATAGCTTAATATGTTCTATTTTTTCGTCTTCCTGCAGGCTTAATCTTTCCATGGTAATGGGGATTCTGTCCTCATGAATGAATTGATTTTTCAGGTGAGAGATGCTGGTGCTCTCTGGAAGTTTGTTAGTTCCCTATTCCTACCTGACAAATTACCTCAAATCTTTGGTGACTGTCATTTATTATCTCACAGTTTCATGGGTCGGCAATCTGGGTTTGGCCAATCTTCCACTTCATAGTCTCCCGTGAGTTAAAATTAACGTATTGGCCAGAGCTACAGTTTTCTCAAGGCTGATTGGGAAAGGATTCACTTCCTCCTTTATTCATTGTTGGTTGTTAGCTAGAAACCGCTCTTGGGTCCTTTCAATGTGCGCCTCTCCATAGAACAGTTCTCAACAAGGCAGTCTGTTTCATCAGAACAAGCAAGCTGAGGAGAGCCAGGAAGAGAAAGAAAGAATAAAAACAAGATGCAAGTCTTTCTTTGTAACTCAGTCTCAGAAGTGACATCCTATACTTACATTCTGTTTATTAAAGGCAAGTCGGTAGGTCAGCCCACACTCAAGGGGAGGGGATTACACAGAGAGGTGAATATCAGGAGTGTACCAGATGCATACCGCATCCCTGGGAGCCACGTCAGAAGTTGTCTACCTTGATTTGGCTATTGTTGAGGGTGTCATGCTAAGCGAAATAAGTCAGGCGGAGAAGGACAGATACCATATGTTTGCACTCATAGGTCTAACAGGAGAACAGGAGAAACCTAATGGAGGACCAGGGGGAGGGGAAGAGGGAAAGAGAGTTGGGGAGAGAGAGGGACGCAAAACCTGAGAGACTATTGAAAACTGAAGTTGAAGGGGAGGGGGTGGAGGAAGGGAGGTGGTGGTAATGGAGTAGGGCACTTGTGGGGAAGAGCACTGTGTGTTATATGGAAACCAATTTGACAATAAACTATTTTTTAAAAATATAAAAAGATAAAGAAAAGAAGCTGCCTACCTTATGAGAGCATCAGAAAATGTTTCATGGCCGCACATCTACATTATTTCACTCAGTATAGCCTTTATCAGGAATAAAACTGGTATTTTCTCTCCAACTGTCTATCTCTGAGCCTTTCACTCAGTTGAATTTAAATTCAGAGTGAAAGCATTTTTGTTTCTACATTTTCCTCTTCCTATATTTTTTTCTTCCTCATTTACATTAATAAAACTAACTGGTGTTTCAAGATTCAGATTTAATTCTTTGTCTTCAAGAATTTTTTTATTAAGCTCCAAGAAGCCCATACTAATACACACATCATTTTTGGAGGTATTATCTAAGTATGAAAGAAAAGAGAGCTGGAGTTATTTTCCTTGAAGCTCAGTAGAGAAACACTTAGAGGCTGAGATGAGCATTTTTTCAGTGAACTCCACTCCTAGCCCAGCGCCTGAAGGTGAAACCCAAGGCACTCTCTTGTTTACATCTGTTCTTTATTAGCCTGTCTTTTTTTGGACAGCTTTATTGAGACATAATGATATATAACAGTATATATGTTTAAGATGTACAACATGATGCTTTGAGAATATATATAGTGAAATGATTACCACAATAAAGTTAATAGATCCATCACTATAATGATTCTATGTGTGTATGCTGAGAATTTTTAGGGTCTAGTTTCATAGCAGTTTTCAACTATATGATACACTATTGTTAACTATAGCCACCATGCTATATATGAATTCTCAGAATTTATGTATCTTGTAACTGAAGTTTATGCTCTTTGACCAATGTCTCCCATCTTCTTTACCTCCCGTCCTCCTAGGCCCTGGCAACCCCCATTCTACTTTCTGTTTATATGAGGTTAGTTTTCTGTTTGTTTGTTATTTGATCTTTCTAGGTTCCACATATAAGTGATTCCACATACATCTTTGTTTTCCTCTGTCTGACCGACTTCACTACCAAATGACATGTTTCTCCAGTGGGATAATCTCACTCCTTTAAGATGTAGTGACTGTATTTGCTATGCCCTCTTCCTTACCCACAATGGTGGGGTCTTGCGGTGCTCCAGGTTTTGTGGGGTGAGCAGTGATGCTTGATACCCCAACCGCATCTATTCTGGAAGGGGATGCAGATGAGGACTGGCTCCAATTAATGTCCAAGATTGCTTTTTAGGCAACATACATTCTACACTCATACTGAGGGAATAATGTTTTGTTTATTATGTGAAACCTATTCAGGTCTTAAGAGTCAGCAGGACCTTATTATTGTAGTGTCTTTGATTTCTTTCTGCTCAAGTTAGAGCCAAGTGGAGTAATAAAGCACCTCATTAGTTTTTAAATATCTGTTCTTGTTATTTCCATGAAAGTGTGTCATGGGTTCAGCAGCCCTATTCTTATGGATGAAGTGTGTGTGTGTGTGTGTGTGAGTGTGTGTGTTTGTGTGTGTGTGTGTGTGTGTGAGAGAGAGAGAGAGAAAATGATTGCCAACTCTTCCTACCATATTAGCAAACAACCAAAAATGAAAATAAGTAAGATATGTATTCAATGAAATAAGATAAGGAGAGAACACAAAAGGGAATAGAAGGAATAGTTTGATATAGGGAAAACCCATAATATTGTAGGCAAGAAAATGAAAATAAACCTGAGTAATGAAATGCTGTCTGGCAATGAGACTGTAAGATAATACTTATATCAATATACAATAATAAATTTAGGCACCTAGGTTAAGTTGTCAACTTAAGAAAACTGTAATTGAACACGATTTTTAAGGCATTTGATTAAATCTATAATCAGGAGACAAAATTGAAAATTTATACTTCTAGATTTCACCCCATACACAGCTTTATTTTTGCATTTCCATCAAATCTACAAGGAACTGTAAATTTTCATGATAAAACAATTCCAGAACATAAGAAAAGTTCCCAATATTATTTAGGTTATATTTCATGCATACCCAAAACAGACGCACAGACAGAATACTAGGGAAGAAGACCAGAGGGTGAAGTTTTGGAATTGACACCAGGACAGGTTATGAATGGCAGCTGATTACAAGCTAGTGGCCAGAAGACAATGAGAAGTCTATTTGGACTTTGGCTAAGAAGATGATTTTTATTTAAATTTTTATTGTGATATTGAAAAAGAAAGCACTATTTAATTATATGTGGATAAATGCATTCTTTCGGCAGTTAGTTTATTTTATAAAAGAAAATATGTACATTTGATTCAATCCTGTTAATTCCCCAGCATGAAAAAGGAAAGCTGTTATTAACCAACAGTGCATCTTACAACAGCGGGCATCTTAGGATCTAAGAAAAATGGCAGTGGAAGTGGTGAAGTCAGAGAGAAAGTTCAAAAGAAGCAGCCTTGGAGAACTAATTAAAATCTTACAAATGCAAGTGAAATAAAACTTCAAGTAGGAAGGTTTGCTTGAAGGAAAGCTTGAAGGATTAATTAAAATCTTACAAACTGGGTTAAGCACAACTTCAATTAGGAATGAATGGCATAGATTACAAGGCTATAGAAGCGTAGGGTTTTAGCCTAAGGGGCACTGAGAGAAAAGAACCAGGAGGAACATTCACATAAGAAACAAAGACCAATTTGAGCATGGGTAATTATTTCATATAAAAGGTTTGAGTTTTAGCCTTTCCTATTAGTTAAATGAAGAAAGACCTATCAGTATGGATTTGTTCTTAGCACGTAATATACAAGGAAAGATAGGAGACTAAAGAGGTTGGGCGCATCATGACTATGGTGAAGGTTAGGGTAATGATTTGATATGAGGCTGTGATTGCCTTCCAAAAGAAATGTTGAAAGAAATATGTTTCAGCCATGAAACCTCTTTCCTAAACACAGGGAGGGTATTGTTCAAAGACTTTTATGTGAAACTAAGAAAGCAGATCCAAAGAAGACTAATGGTCAATTGACATGTTCACTTGGCTGGGCCATGGGGTGCCCAGATATTGGTCAAACATTATTCAGCATATTTTAGATAAGATTAACATTTCAATTGGTGGACATTGCTGTATTTGGGTGCCTCAGTTGGTTCAGTGTCTGACTCGATTTAGGCTCAGGTCATGATCTCCCGGTTTGTAGGATTGAGCTCTGCATCAGGCTCTGCACTGACAATGTGGAGCCTGCTTGGGATTCTCTCACTCCCTCTCTTTCTGCCCCTCCCCCTGTCATGCTCTTTCTCTCAAAATAAATAAATAATATTTAAATCAATCAATCAATCGGTGGGCATTGTGTAAAGCAGATACCCTACAGTATGTGGTTGGGCCTCATCCAATCAGTAGAAGGCCCCCAGAAACAAAAAAAGATAGGCCTCCCCTAAGGAAGAGAGATTCTCTTCACATTTCATCTGTAAAACACTTCTTGTTTTATAGCAGATATTCTTGAGCTTTAGCTATAAACTGGAGCATCAGTTCTCCTGTGACTTCAGCATGCTGGCCCACCTTGTAGATTTTAGATTCATCAGCTTCCATATTCACATGGGCAAAGTCCTTGTAATAAACCTCTCTCTCTCTCTCTTCCTTTCAGTATAGATATAGATATATAAATATAGATTAGATGCAGATATAGATTCACACATGTTCTACTGGCTCTGTTTTCCTGGAGAACCCTAATGCATGAAATAAATAAAAATTATTTATAATGTTAGAAGCTCAGATGTTACCAGTAAGACCTTTCTTTCTTTCTTTCTTTCTTTTGTTCTTTCTTTCATTCTTTCGTTGTTTCTTTCCCATAAAATGCAGGTCTAAAAATGGTAAATGGGGTAAAAATTATCACATTTTCCCCCTACTCAATATAACCTAAGAGATTTTTTTAAAAACACACAACACAGCAGTGTATATTGTTTATAGATTTCTATATATACTTTAAATGTCAAAAAGCATGTGTAGGAGTAATACACACCAACTTCAGGGCATTTGTTAGCCTTGGAAAGGGAGGGAGAGGAGAGGAGTGAGGGAGAATGATTTCTTTGTTGTTTTTATAACATTTCATTTATTTTTAAAGTAGGGAGATATGAAAAGCTAATAGTACAAACTATTAAAATCTCTTTAATCTCAGAGGTAGATGCATGAATGATTACAGCATTTGTTTTCTGTACTTCTGTGGGTGATTAAAATATTTTATAATTAAAATGAAAATAGTAAATGAAAAATAACACAACCCGGATGGAAAGCGGATTTGAATCTTTTTTTTTTCTTTCTTTGAGGAACAGCTACCAAGGGAGGCATTCACTAACTAGCTATGGAATACTGTTAGTTGTGCTGTTGGGGATACAACCAAAGCACAATGTCAGCCTCCTGTATCTCAGAAGCTCAGTCTAGAGAGGGAGACAAAGACACCTAATGAAAAGAATCTGATGCCCTTTTCAGACTATTGAGGTAATAATTTTGCCTGAGAGTAAGAGCAGGGAAGACCTCATAGAGGAAGTGATATATGAGCATGTGTTTTAAAAATGAATAAGAATTTTCTATAGTTAAAGCTTAGAAGGGCTTTCTTAGACATTAGTGAGTTAAGGGCAAGAAATTACCATTTCACTAGTAGAATAAAATATAGATTGTGCTTAGGTAATAATCAAAATTAATCTCTCAAAGCTCAAAATTCAGGAGCACCTGGGTGGCTCAGTCAGTTAAGCGGCCGACTTCGGCTCAGGGCATGATCTCGCAGTTCGTGAGTTTGAGCCCCGTGTCCGGCTCTGTGCTGACAACTCAGAGCCTGGAGCCTGCTTCAGATTCTGTGTCTCCTTCTCTCTCTGCCCCTCCCCTGCTGACACTCTGTCTATCTCTCAAAAATAAGCATTTAAAAAAGCTCAAAATCTGGCAGAGGTGGAACTAGTGTAAATTATTATTAAAACCAGTAAAAGATAAAGACAAATGGATGCATAAAGGGAGAGAAGGATTCGTTTTCTGCTGGATGCCAGAGGAGGATCAGGCTGTCAATATATGACATGAAAAAAAGTTAAGTATGTAAAGTAAAGCCAAAGACTAAAACAATATAATAATTATAATAATGATAAACAACAAAGTCATTAATAGAGGAAAAAACTACAAAAGAAAATAAAAGAGAAGTAGAAAAACATCAAAAGGCAAATGGAGAAAAAAATACCTTTCAGGGCAAAACCAAATTAATGAAGAGAAAACAAAATATCAAACAAATGAATTTGTTACCAAATAATGTGTTGAATATTGTGGGGATTGTTACACAAATCATGATACATCCACTTCCTGTACTATTATGAAGCAATTAGAAAAAGGGCTATTAGAAAACACTGCATCATGAAATATTTATGGTATAGCAGGAGACACGATTATTTGTGCATTGGGGCTATAATTTATGTCTAATTTAAGCAAGGATGAGCTTAGCATATGCAGACATTGGAAAAATATTTTTGGTAGCTCCTTGTCTATATAAATACTTTTATTAAAAGTGTAGGGGTGCCTGGGTGGCTCAGTTGGTTAAGCGTCTGATTTCACCTTAGGTCATAATCTCATGGTTCCTGAGTTTGAGCCCCGCATAGGGCTCTGTGCTGACAGCTCAGAGCCTGGAGCCTGCCTAGGACTCAGTGTCTCCTTGTCTCTCTGCCCCTCCCCCACTCATTTTCATGCTCTCTCTCTCTCTCTCTCTCTCTCTCTCTCTCTCTCTCTCTCTCTTTCTGTCTCTCTCTCTCTCAAAAATGAATAAATGTGAAAAAAAAGTTTTACTAAGTTTGTCAGTCCGTGTGATATCCAGTGATTAATTGATGAAGATTTAGATTTGTGGGTTCAGAGAAAAGGTTGTTATCTGTGATTTTTTCATCAGTGCGTGTACAGATTCTTCCCAGCGTCCTGGCACCTCATGTCTTCCTGCTCATGTCCAGAAACACTTATTCTCTTCCTCATCATGTGCCATTTAGGGTACTTTTCTGTCTCCTATAATGAGAAAAAGATGAGCATAAAGCTCACAATGCCTGATTGTGGTAGCATATCTTCAGTGGCCTGGATCCCTGATCTCATCCTGTGGTCGCACACAAACGTATAAAGCTCATTGGTAAAGATAAATATATAGACAAATGCAGAACACTGTGTTACTGTAATGGTTGTGGGTAAATAACCTTTAATTCTAGTATTAATTTTAAAAGACAAAGGTATTATCAATAACTATAATTACATTAATGGATGCACAAAATAATTAGATGTAATTGTGACATCAATAACAGTGTTGGGGCAAAGGTAAAGGTATAAATTGTATGTGTGTGTGTGTGTGCAAATGAAGCTAAATTATTAGCTTAAAATAGACTGTTATATCTATAAGCTATTTTATGTAAGCCCTGTGGTAATCATTGCCCTTTGCATTTTTCTTTAATTTCTTTTCTTTGACATTTTGTTCCATGCAGGACCCACACACATGACTTTGGAAGGCTTTTTCAAAACCTGCAAATAAGAGCATTTCTTAGATTTCTCTCATGATTATGCTTAACAAAATGATAAATAATAAAATTGCATGGACCCTACATGCTATATGGGGGAAAAGTTTCATTCATTCATCCTGTAGTCACTGTTCTGGAAATGATGGCTACATCAAGGGAAAATGTTTTTTAAAAGAACAAAAACAAAAACAAATTCCTGAGCTTGTGGAATTTCTATAGGGAGAGATAGGCCATAAAAATAAACTATATCAGCACTTGGACTGTGCACTGAGGAAGCAAGCAGGCACACCCATGTCTGGTTTTGATTTGGGGTTCTGAATGAGGGAAGCTTGAGGAAATAACACAAGAGAAGGGGAGAGGTTGTGTGCAACATCCCTTTCAATTCAAGGTTTCCAGTTCTTTGGAGGCCCTTGAAAATAACCTGAGTAGTTTGTATACTTCCATGTAAAGGAACACTGGTCTGCTCAGGAAGTCACCAGGCCAAGAAAGGGAATACCCTAGCCAAAGGGCTGTTATGGGGTGAGATAGAGACAGCGCTAGCAGGGGAGGGTCAGAGAGAGAGAGAGAGAGAGAGACAGAATCCGAAGCAGGCTCCAGGCTCTGAGCTAGCTGTCAGCACAGAGCCCAACGTGGGGCTCGAACCCACAAACCGTGAGATCATGACCTGAGCCAAAGCTTAACAGACTGAGCCACTCAGGTGCCCCGGTGATCCATTCCTGAGGGACCAAAAATGGAAAGAGCTCTCTTCAAATCATAGTAACTGAAATTTTCCATTTCTCAGAAAGTTTGGAATCCTACTGTAAGGTGTAGAGACATAATTCTTGCTCTGATTTTAAGTAAGTCAATGGTAGAAGCACAAGAAGATTTCATTTCCCAAGCTTAGCTTACACAGGAGGACAAACTGGTGTCAGATTTCTTTGCAACTTCTGAAGCCTGGACACAAAGGGAAATTTAAAAGCAAACAAACAGCCAAAACAATAGTAGCAACAAATACGTCTACTCCCCCCCACCACCCCGTCTCTGAAAAATGTACCAGAACAAAAAGGCATTATCTAAATTTAACTCTTATTTATTGCTAGCTCTTCATGGTATTATTCAGATATGAATTTAAATATGTGATGCTTTCTGTTCTATAAAGCATGAGTAAAGTAATAAAGCTGATATTTTAAAAAAATAAAACTTATGTGATCAACTGAGTGTTTTCCCAACCAGAGTGGTTAGCAAGTGTTGTTTCTGAACCGGGATAGTTTAGAAATTGCATTCTGGAAGTCCCTCCAGAGTCTGAAGTTAATTTTTGAAGAAATAAATTTATGGCAAATTTTTTAAACTTGAAGGATAAACTTGACTTTGAGAAGCAGTTGAAAGTGAATTTAAATAGTGTGGTTAGGAATCAAGATGAATACACTGTATTGGAATGCTCCTTCCTTGGGAAGCATAATAATGGTAATGATCACAACTGCTTTAGCAACTACTATTTTCTTCCATTAAATGCTTCCCAGAAGTGGCTCTGGGCTAAACTCTATGTGCATTAGCTCATTTAATACCTTTGATAAAACCTAGGTTAGATATTGTTATCATCCCTAGGAGGACAGTGTGGCTGGAGTGACAAACCAGTGGAAGATAGAGGCATAAAGAGACACTTCTAAAGGAAGGCACATTTTATAGGGCATTGGAGCTCATAGTAAGAGCATTGGGTTTGGGGCTTTTCCTCTGAGTAGAAATACAGTTATCACTTATATTTTTTTAAAGAAGTAAACTCTGCTACCATTTTGAGAACAGTCTTCCAGGACACCAATGACAGAAGCAGGGAGGTCAGAAGACTTTATTGCAATAGTCATGGTCACAGATGATAGTGGCTTAGAGTGGTGGCAGTACGGATAGTGGTCGAATTATAAATATTTGGAAATAAGGATGATAAAATTTGCTGATGGGCCAGTTTTACAGTTTGAGAGATAATGAGGAATTAAAGGTGACAATAAATATTTGAAATAAGCAATTAGAAGAATGGAGTTGGCTATAATGAATGAGAAACAGCCCAGAAAAGGCTTTTTTAAATGGGGGTTTGGAACTCATTGAGAGCTTAATTTTAGACATAGTGAGTCTTTGCAGTCTACTAGATGTCCAAATGGAGACGTCAGGCAGGCAGTTGGACATGCAGAATGGTAGTTCGGAAGAGTAATTTGGGCTAAAATTACAAAACTTAATCAGCATGTAGATGAAATGGATTTTCACTTTAGATTTTAAATATCTTCTCTGAGGCCCCAGTTGGTAGAGTTGTCTGTCTCTGAAGCCATGATCTTTCTACGAAACAATGTATTACTATAATCTTAATTTTTTTTATTTGTAATTTCGCCCACGCTATTCAATCATTCATTCAACAATGACCCTACTCTATATTGGATACTCTGCAAGTTGCTGAAAATATAAGATTTAAACAAGGGATGGGTGATTTCTTATTTCAAAAATTGTGCAGTCCAGTTGAAAGACCACCAGTATCAGACAACCTGGGATCAGTAAGCTCTTGTAGTCTTAACGACAAAGAAACAACTCTAGGCCAGTTGTCATAATTTTGCATCAGGAAGTAAAATTAAAGTTTAACATTCATTTAGACTGAATTAAACAGATGAATTCCCCTTTTTCTTAATGTTTATTTTTGAGAGAGAGAGAAACAGAGAGAGCAAGTGGGGTAGGGGCAGAGGGAGAAGGAGACACAGAATCTGAAGCAGGCTCCAGGCTTTGAGCTGTCAGCACACAACCGGGATTTGAACTCCTGAACCATGAGATCATGACTTGAGCCAAAGTCGGACACTTAACCGACTGAGCCACCCATGTGCCCCTAAACAGATGAATTCCTAATCATGAATTGCTTTTGGAAAATAACCAAGCTGCCATTAATTTTATTTTAACTACTAAAACATGATGGTCATATTTGAGTGAGGGCCCTAACCAATATGAACATCAGTATTTATTAGGTTAAAATAAAGTTTGATCCATGGGAGGAGAATTCCCTTTGTTTTTGGATTGGTGCTGGGCCTTGGCTTCAGACAAAAGCCTGTCTTTTCCCCTGTCCACTTCCTGGTTCTGTTTCCTGCTTCCCTCCTCTCCTCTCTCAGAAACTTTTAGATTCACATTGTCTCTGGCTGCCCTCTTCCTATCAAAATCTGTTCCAAAGAAATGATGAAAATTTATCATAAATAATGTGTATTTAAGTCTGCTCTGCCTTTCTGGGGGCTATCTTTAGTTTGTAATAATGATATCTCTGCCCCACTGAACAAATGTTAGGATGTCTGTGTGCGTGTGTATGGTGACTTTGTAATGTGTCAACCTGGCTATGCTAAACCATGTTTTCCAGAATTCTCTTTCTTCTATGCTTTTGTTTAGGGTGAACCGAAGGCAAGTGAGATTCTTGTGTGGGATTTGGAGAGTACAAGTGGAGTGGCAGAAGGGCTGGCCTCCTTCTTCGGGGACTCCTTCAGTCCTCCATGGTGAAGAGTCCCAGCTTCTGCAGGACACCTAAGCCGTCAAGGTCAAAGGCAACAAGAACTGACTCAAATCTTAGTTTGTCTCTACAGTCTATAGCTAATGCTAGTGGATTCCAACTGGTTCTCTCTCTCTTTTTTTTTTTTAATAAACTTTACATTTTAGAACAGGCTTTAGATTTGCAAAATTTATTGTGAAGAAAATCAGGTTTCTATATACCCCACACCCAAGTTTCCCTATTATTAACATCTTAAAATTTTTTAATGTTTACTTATTTTTGAGAGAGAGAGAGAACACTCACACACACACACACACACACACACACACACACACACACACATATGCAGGAGCAGGGGAGAGGGGAAGAGAGAGAGGGAGACACAGAATCTGAAGCAGGTTCCAGGCTCTGAGCTGTCAGTACAGAGCCCAATGCAGGGCTCAAACTACACACCACTAGATCTGACCTGAGCCAAAGTCAGACACTTAACTGACTGAGCCACCCAGGCATCCCTAACACTTTAATATGGTATGTTTATCACAATAAATATACCAATGTTGGGGCACTGGGGTGGCTCGTCAGTTGAATGTCTGACTCTTGATTTTGGTCCATGATCCCAGGGTTGCGGGATTGAGCCCCACAATGGGCTCTTCACTGAGCATGGAGCCTGCCTAAGATTCTCTCTCTCTCTCTCTCTCTCTCTCTCTCTCTCTCTCTCTCTCTCTCTCTCTCTTTCTCTCTCTCTCTCCCTCACTCATGTTCTCTCTCTTTCTAATAAAAAAATAATAAAATAAATAGATCAATATTGATACATTGTTATTTTTTTAATGTTTACTCATTTTTGAGAGACAGAGAAAGACAGAGTGCAAGTGGGGAAGGGGGACAGAGAGAAAAGGAGACACAGAATCTGAAGGAGGCTCCAGGTTCTGAGCTCACAAACCACAAGATCATGACCTGAGCTGAAGTTGGCCGCTTAACTGACTGAGCCACCCAAGCATCCAATACGTTATATTACTAACTAACATCCATATTTTATTTGGATTTCTTCACTTTTCCCCCCTCATGTTCTCTTTTTGTTTCATGATCCTTTCCAGAATACTACTCACATTTAATAGTAATAATTAACTAGTTGTTACTTAACCTTCTAATTTCTGTATAAGTCTAATTACATGAAATAGAAGTTGGTGTTTTGATTTTTTACTTTGCTTTTCTGTTTGGAGTGTCATTGTAACTACTGTATTGTAAATGATGGAAAATAATTGCATATGTTGAAAAAATATGCAGTAGCAATATGTCTTAAGAAAACAATGTACTTACCTTAATTAAAAATATTTTATTGCAACTTAAAAAAATAAAAATAAAAATAAAAAGCATTCTTAAAAAATAGTAATAACTTCGTAGACTCCTCTCTATTGTAACAGTTATTCAGAATTTTCTTGTTTTGGGGGTGACTGGGTGACTCAGTCAGCTAAGCATTGGATTTCGGCTCAGGTCATGATCTCATGTTTTGTGGATTTGAGGCCCGCATCGGACTCTGTGCTGACAGCTCAGAGCCTGGAGCCTGCTTCAGATTCTGTGTTTCCCTCTCTCTCTGCCCCTACCCTGTTCACACTCTGTCTCTCTCTCTCTCTCTCTCTCTCTCTCTCTCTCTCAAAAATAAAACTAAACATTAAAAAAAATTTAAGGAACTTTCTTGTTTTTGATAACTTTGACAATTTTAAGGATTATTGGTCAGGTATTTGGCAGAACACCCTTCTGTTGGTATTTTCTGATTCTTTTTTCTTTTAATAATTATACTGGCATAAGGAGTTTGGGGAAGAACAGAGACAAAGTAGCATTCTTATCACCTAATTTTAGGGGTACATACTATCAACATAACATCACTGTTGGGGTGCCTGGGTGGCTCGTGGGTTAAGCATCTGGCTTCGGCTCAGGTCATGATCTCATGGTCCGTGGGTTCAAGCCCCGCGTAAGGCTCTGTGCTGACAGCTCAGAGCCTGGAGCCTGCTTCAGATTCTTTGTCTCCCTCTCTCTCTGACCCTCCTCTGCTTGCACTGTCTCTCTCTGCCTCTCAAAAATAAATAAAAAGCATTAAAAATTAAAAAAAAATAACATCACTGTTGATATGAGCTTTGGTTGCCTGACTTGGGGTAGTATCTGTCAGGTTTCTTCGGTGTGAAGTTACTCTTTTTTTTTTTTTTTCTTTTCTCTTCTATACTGTATTCTTTGGAAGAAAGCCACTACCCTCACCTAAGACTTAGGAACTGGTAGTTATGCTTAACTTCTTTAAGAAGAGAATATCTATATCTATTATTGAAATCCTTCTGCATCAGGGATTTGTCTGGTCTCCCCATTTATTTTTTATTTTTGTTCAATCATGTATTGTCATAAATATGAACTCATAGATATTTATTTTATTCTTTGGGTTAAAATCCAATACTACTTTATTTTATTACTCCAGTTGTTCCTGTGCTGGCTATCAGGAGCTCCTCCAGTTGGTTGCTGTATCTCTCTGACATATTCCCATCACAGGAAGTTTTTTTTTAGCACTTTTTTGCTTTCTGGAGCCATAGAATGCTTCCGGCTCACATTGTATAGTTTCTGCTCCGTTGCTAGAAGCAGCCATTTCTCCAAGGAGTTGTGGATCCTTTTATCAGAGAATGATATTAGAAATCAAGATCTGGACACCAGGTGTCCTCATTGCTACTGGGGTGTTTTTGTTTTTCGGCCCTTGTAGCTGATTGGACCAGAAGATATTTGTGTGCATACTAACCAGTGTATAGAGACATAGCTATAAATATTTCTATATGTAGCCATCTGTATCTATATTAAGCTAAACGTGAGTTTATAGAGCTGTCTGCTGTGATCCAGCTTGTTCTCACTTTATATCAGCTCACCCTCACATCATATTCATTTTTCTTTCCCAACCGCCTGCCCTGTGCATTTCAAGATCCAACATCAGATGGGCAGATAACAGCATTACAGAGACTGTTAAACCAGCTTTCACAATTGTGCAAGGTCAAATTCCCATAGCAAAAATAACTCCATATATCTATTCCATATGTATATATTCTATATATATTCCATATATGTGTGAGGTATACATATGTAACAAGTGGAGTATATATAGTCATAACTCCATATATGTGTATACACACATACACACACATATAAATAAATGGGATTATATATAGCCCATGCTCTTCAGGCAGACACCGTAGGTACATCGGAAGTAGAAGCAGCTTTACTTTTATTTATTATAGTGAATAAGAATATATACTATGGAGAAATGTGGAGTATTACAGATAGAGAGTATTTGAAAGACCTATAAAAGAATTTGGACTTTGGTTGAGTAATTTGGGAGAGGGTATGAGGAAGCAAAGGTTTGATCTAAATTGGGTATTGCTGGAAAGCTGGAAAGCAGAGACAATTCTATAACTGGATATTTTAAATCTTATCCATAGGGAGGGCATATGAAAGCAGGGATGAAGTGGTCCCTAGTAAGAAGTAGCACCCATTCATTTAGTGAGAAGCAGATGTTTGGTATCTTGTGTTGCACAGTGTCCTTGTCTGAGGGAGATGTTCTGCGAGATTGTTCATGTCCAGCAAAAGAACAATATGATTTAATTGTAAGCATCCTCTCAGTTCATAATAACATTAGGAACATTGAGGCTTAGTTATGAAAGTCAGATGAGTTCCAAGATATGAGGTTGCTAAAAAAATAAATCGGCCATAATGACAAAATTGTTATTTATCTGTTGACCCGTCTACTCCAGTAGTTCTGCTTCTTTAATTGAATCGTGACTGATAGAATATGAAAAGTAAAAGCCCAGAGCTCCTAGGTATTATCCTCTTCAGCCTTCCTGACCTCCTGGTATTTTCTGATGAGGGCAAAACCAACCATGGAATTCCATGGAGGAAAATCTCACCGGGCAGCACTGTGCAGGGAGTTTTATGCAACCAAGCTCCAAAGCATATCAACCAGTGGCCAGGATTGGAAAGGGGACGCAGAACGCTCTCCTTGGCAGCCACAATGTGACACCACATTAGCATGGTATGTTCTGCCACAGAGCCAATATTGAAAACATTTGTTCTGTTCCTTATTGGGATAGAGGGACTGCTAAAAGCATTCATTCTAACAGCTCTGAAAGCTTTGATCTTGAGCTACCTGCTGGGTACCATCTGACAGGTTTTGCCCAAGCAGAGAGGAAATGTGAATGTTTTTAATTAGCACAGGTCTATGCAGCAAATCAAGCTTTCTTGGAGACATGATGTCATTTAGCAGAAAGTAGGCTGAAAAGGGAATTGAGAGAGGTAAAGATTAGCCTTTACTCTCCCCCGCAAACTGTGTGAGCTTGGACAAATTACTTAACCTCTCTGCGCTTCTGTTTTCCTCATCTCCACAATGAAGAGGCTTGACTCATTTATCTCTCCTGGCCTTTCTGACTCTAATTTTCTTTGTGCTTTTTATATTGCAGCAACTTATCAACTGTAGAAAGAAAGTAACTATTCTAGATCTCATTGTATCTGCGGGGCTAGAAGCAGAATTTTAAGGTTAAACACAAACATCAAAAATCAGGATGGAAATTTAAAAACTCCCATATTCCTACACACACACACACACACACACACACACACACACCAAAATAAAAAACAAAAACCATCTGGGATTTCTAAGCTATGTCTCTATCTCATAAAACCTTTTCAAGATACTTTGTGTCCTTACAGGAAATAGACCAAAGGGGTAGGAAGCAAGAGGAGAGGATTATTTATCCACATTTTTTGTTTACAACTAATGCTTGTGTTTTGCTGAAAAAGTAGAATATACTTATAAATTAAAAATACATTTTCCAGTCTGTAACACTACCACATTTTTAGTATATATTCTTATACATAGACATACACAAATACACACAGACATTTACATATGTACATATAAATATATATTTTACAAATGTATGCTACATAAGCAAAATTATTGCCTGGTGTTCTCCCCAAATTTATTGTATCTCTCTCTCTTTCTCTCTACATCAGTAATATAAAATTGTATCATATTTTTGGTGTTTGAAGAGCATTCAATCATAGATATGTGTGAGGACTTGGGTTCACCCCTCATCTTTGTTTGTTGTTATTTGTGATATTTGGACAAATTTATTAACCCTTCTGAGTTTCAGTTATTTCATCTGCCAAAATACAAGTAGCGTTTTTTTTTAGTGAATAACTGCTGTAAAGATTAAATGAGTTCTTATAAAAAATGTGTAGTTCCCGAATTGGTGTTTAGGAAAACGGTAGGGGAACTGTTAAGGATTTCAGTGGATATAGTAAGGCTAAACAAACACATAAGTCTGTCTGTGTGTAAATAAGTGTCACTATATTTTAATTGTTTATATTTCACTTTAGGACTAATCAGAATGTTTATTACACCAATGTGTTTTAGTAACGAATGCTCCCAAGCTTACTTACCAGAAAATCCTTGTTCATTTGTTTGTTTTTTTCAAACACCATTGATGAGATATAATTCACACACCATACAGTTAGCCAATTTAAATTCATTGACTTTTATTATATTCACAAATAGAAGACATCATCACAATTGATATTGTATATTGATGATATTGGAACATCATCATCCCCAAAAGAAACCCCACAACTCTTAGCTTTCCCCTTTCCCCAGTGTTCCCATCTTACCTGGGAGCCCCTCATTTGCTTTTTGTCTCTGTAGATTTGCTTCTTCTGGATATCTCTTATAAATAGAACTGTACAATATATGGATCAGGGAATCTTTGGACACTGAGAACAAACTGAAACTATCAAAATAGCGATGGACAGAACACAAACGCTGACTTAAACTATCTAATGTCTGTTGCATAGTCTGCATTCAATAAGTAATATTTTCCAGTATGTGTTAGAGGCTCAAATTGTTAGGTAATGGCCAAAAGTGGAGATTCCACATTATTTCTGCCTCTGCAAAATATAAAAAGAGGGCTGTCTGTAGGTGGGGAGAAGAGAGAGGAAGGAGGGATCCAAATTAACCTTTGTTAACAACTAACTAGGCACATGGCAGGAAAACGGGGAAGAAGCATCAGAACAGGTCCTTAGATGCCACACAGGGCCCCAGACTTTCATGAAGAAGGAAGGATTCTCTTAAAAGAGAAGAATTAATGTTCCTTGTTACCTGTCAATGCGGGCATGTTTAAAGCTTGGCTAGGCATAAAGATGTGCAATATAGGAAATAGATAAACCTTTAAGTATAGCGCACAATTTTGGACTAGCAAGCACATTACCCAGAAATGCACAAAGAGTATATGTTCTATTGACTGTGAAGAGCTGTCTTCCCAAGAAAGAGCACCACTATAAGAATTAATGGCAGTTTATATGATTCTTTATTTCTCTCTGCCTGCCTGGTGTGTGGATATATCATTAGACTCACAAGTACAAAAGGGAGAGCCTGAATAATTTGCTAATAAAGATAGATGTGAAATCAATCAATTAGAAGAATAAAAGATTAATTGTTATCATGCTATAATTTTGTCACTGTGCTAAATTCTTTGTGTACATTATCTCATTTCAGAATTAATTTACTCAACAAATTATTATTGAATACCTACTACACTATGGGAGGCACTGTTCTAAGCATTCAGAATACATCGGTGAACTAGAGACACAGATCTCCCCCTTCAGTGACATTCCAGGAAGGTCATCTTGGATTTCCTCTTTCCTCATTCCACATTTAAACCTTTACATACATCATGTACTCATGTTCAAGACCAATCAGGTTTTCTTCATCCTAGTTATGCTTCATAATCCCCTCTGAGGCTTTAATACACACATATGCCAGGCCTTCTGTCTGGTGATTCTGACTATTAGGTGTGGCCTCAGTGGATTTAAAAACATCTTCATGTTTTTGAGGTGTCTGGGTGGCTCAGTCAGTTAAGTGCCTTGATTACAGCCCAGGTCATGATCTCACAGTTCATGAGACTGAGCCCTGTGTTGGGCTGTGCACTGACAGCATGGAGCCTGCTTGGGATTCTCTCTCCCTCTCTCTCTGCCCCTCCCCTGCTTGCACACTCTCCGTTTCTCTCATTATAAATAAATAAACTTTAAGGGTGTCTGGGTGGCTCAGTCGGTTAAGTGTCTGGCTTTGGCTCAGGTCATGATCTCACAGTCCGTGGGTTCGAGCCCCACATCGCGCTCTGTGCTGACAGCTAGCTCAGAGCCTGGAACCTATTTCAGATTCTGTGGCTCCCTCTCTCTCTGACCATCCCCTGCTCATGCCGTCTCTTTCAGTCTCTCAAAAATAAATAATAAATTAAAAAAAAAACCTTTAAACATCTTCATGTTTTTAAAGTTTTTTCAGAAATTTGCTAGTAGTATGACCACTGTAATAAATATTTACCTCTGGCTCACCAGTGAAATTAGAAATGAACAACGGCTTTATATTCTCTTCTATTCCTCCTTAATATCATGAGCATAATCTTTCAATCCCAGCTAGGCTCTTCTGTGTCCACATGTAATCAACAAACATTGATTAAATACATACAATATGTTGCATACTCTCTAGGTACTTAATGCTGCTTTAACTATTGTGTGCAAATATGTTCTTAAGCTGACTCAGATTTTAATTTAACAGTTATTAGAAAACGTTATGTCTGCATTACCAATGTAATTAGTAATGCAGGCTTTTCTAATAAAAGTAAAGTTTCATTTTTTATTCTTCACCAAGGTTCCCACATTTCTGATAAGAATAGGGTCATTATGTCAAAATAATACACCACATCTTCCCTGCTTATATATAGTTGTGCTGAATATCATCTTTTTCCCCTCCAAATCCAACATTTCTACCTTGCTCTGAGCTTTGAGAGACTGGCTTCTGTGGACTATATCAGTGGGCAACCCTGACGTCTGGTATTTGATTAGATTTGGCGAGATGAGAAATAAGAAAATAAAGGAATAATGTGAGATAGTGACTCTCCATGGACTCATTCACGTTAGCTGTGTCCCTTACACAACGGGGCTCCTATCACGCCATTCTGTACACATAGCCGTCTCTGAATGTGAGTTCTTATAAATGCTCATTGCCTTTGATTATTGGGCTTAGGGTTAGGGACACTTCCTCCTGATTTTACTAACTCATGGAACTTCATTAATTTTTTGTAAATACTCATTTTATTAAGCTTTTTTCAAATTGCCCGATTTAAGTGTGCCTTCTATTTTATGGCAGTGCTGTGGCTGATGTGGCAATTTATATTGCTCTAGACTCCACTAACTTTCATGGAGTACACAAAAGCAGACCGGAGAGAAGACTCTGAAACAGACAGAACTGCCTTTGATCTCTGGGTCTGGCACTCATTAGATGTGACCTCTGCCATACTACTTAATATTTGGAGGTAGCAGTTGCTTTGTAAGCGTGAATAATGATGGACTCTAATACATGTGTTTGTTTTGGCTATTAAAAGAGATAGCAGGATGGAGGGAGTTGTAGAGAAACAAAGATCATCTCTATGTTGTTTATTACTTATGCCTGGTGATAGGTACATAAGAATTTGTTATTACTATTCTCTCTAATTTTGTATATATTTGAAATTGTTCATATATTAAAAAGTAGACCATATCTTTTTCTTTTTACAAGGAATACTACTAAGCACACACTAAGAGCTGAAACTGACCAAATATAGAAAAGTAGTCATTACAAAGATTTGGTTCAGTCTTTGTGTAGCCAGAAGATGTCCATCAGAGGAGAGATGAATTTCTGATGGAACATATATATTAGGGAGCATTATATCTTACTAGGCTTTGGATACTACTTAGCATCAATAAGATGAGCAAATCCATGGCAAGTTTTGCTCACCGTATAGTGCGGCTGCATTTAAATATCATGGGTAGTGCTTTTCACACTATTGACAGAGACTCTCTGGAAGTTATATTTCTCCTCCACAATATAAAATTGTCATGAACTGTGTTTAATGTTCCAGGTTTTGCAAGTTTTGCCCATGTAAATCATCATGGTTGATCAAGTTCGGAACTTTTGGAAATACTGAGTCTACGTCTGGTCAACTGAGTACATGACCTTAGAAAAGACGAGCTTGTTTGTCCATTGGCCAACCAGTTTTCCTCAGGTAATTTCTTTTGGTCTTTATGCTGTTATTCTTTTCCCATTCGGAACTTCCATGTTACAGATCAGTAAGCTTCAGAGAATTTAAGTGCCACTTCAAAGGCCTTCAGCTGGTAAGTGGGGAATCAAAGAATGCTTCTCTACCTTATATTTTAGTGGAGAATATCCTTAGAAATAAAACTAGTCACTTGACTTGTTTGATTGAGAAGTAGAAGGTCAGCTGCTTCACAGTTTAGACTCTCTTCAATTTTTAAGTCACTACATCTGCCACCTTCAGGTGATCTATTAAATAATAAAAATGATGATGATGGTGATGATGATAGAGTAGTTGGGGATGGCAATATTGAAAGACAACCTTAATTTATTTAAAGTATGTCCAAGTGTAGAATACTTTAATATTTTCACTGTCTTATCAAAATGTAGGGAGAATGGGAAATTCAAATTGTTCAGAATGGATAGTTTCAGTGACAGATAATGAGGAAAGTGCAGCTTTACTTTGACAAGTAAAGTATGGGACTCCATATTGTCATTTTTACTGCAAATTACAGCATGAAAAATTAAGCAGAGAATTGCTTGAGCTACAAATGATGGCTTTTTATTTACACTCAACTTGTTCAACCATGTAGTGATATTTTAGAATGAAGTCCCTCATATTGTCATTAATGTCACTGTAATTATGTCATTATTGATAATATTACCATAGCATAATTTTATTAGGTGTTTTTCCTTCAGATTCAGTGATGGCCTAGTGTAACACAGAATAATAGCTCAGTGTAATGACTTTGGAGCATAATTTTTGTTAATACGCTTCATTAAGACGTCAAGAATGTGCTGAATACAATGACCTCATTTATTGCATGAGATTTAAAAATCCACACCTGTATGTTAATTTAGGTTTGTGTGCTTTTGAAGTGAATTGATATTTAAAATGGAAAGCCTAAATTCTACCAAACTCAGCCACAGACAATAGAAGTCACTCTTTCTGCTCCAATCCCCTACCCCTCTCCTCTGATAGCATGATGCTGGGAGAAGGGTTATGTGCTACAATAACGGAAAGATGGCTGAATGGTGAGGATGGAGACTAACACGTATGTAGTGTTCTGCCATTTCTTGATTGTATGACTGCAGGCAGTCCCCTTTGTCTCGTCCAAGGCAACTGGCCATCAGGAGTCCCAGTCTGGTGGCCTGAAGGCTGGAATTCAGAAGGCATAACCACATTACTCATTTTCCAAATTTGATTCTGAGTGCCTGCATGTGATGTGGACTCCCTTCACTTAATTACATTTTCTACCATTGATTTTTCTCTGAACCTCAAAAGCATTTAAGATTTGTGAGCCCTGGATTTCTTCTGGCCCCGAGTCTTTTGCAGCTATGGGAATATTAGAATTTCACTTGCCACTGGAGCAATATACATTTCCCACCTTTTCTAGGTCTAAATGTTAAAGGTCTGAGCCCTCTGTGTTTTCTTCCGTTGGCTGTATTGTGGATTTTTTTTCTCAAGGAAGGCCTGCACTCTCTTTGTCATAATACTTACCTACTCTGGTCTCGTGATGCTACCTAATATCTTTTCTTTTATGTTATAAATATTGGCATAACATGTCTTTAGGTCATTAATACATTTTGAGTCTTGTGGTCTTCAAATGGGCTCATGTACATCCTATCCTCGCTTGCTCTCCCTCTTACATGGGTATTACTTGTCACAGGTACATTTTTAGACACTCCTACAACAGATTGATATTTATACCAAAACATCTGATTTTGATGATTTTAGTCATTTGCTTTAGCTTACCCGTGATTATCTCCAGGAACTATTCTTCACAACAGTTCATGTCCCTGCATGTGTTTCCTGTCCACTCAGCCCTCAGCAGCACACATATTCATTATTTAGGGACTTCATTTACACAATGATTATAGTCAGTCATCCCATATTATATAATGACCACACCCTAAATAAGTAACAGCAGGTTGTGCAGTACCTTTGTCAATGATACCTCTCCTACCCATCTCCATAATTCCAAAGCCCTCATGCTTACATAAATAACATTTCTATCATAGTCTTTCTTGGACCTATCTTGAAAATTGTGTGTATTTGAAAATCCCTTGCATATAGAAGGTCATTTGTAACATGTAGACGATTTCAAAGGTCATTGTAAATCATAAAGTCTAACTGGAACCCATCCAGTTATATCTCTCACCTATCTCAAGATACTATTCATTACACATAAACTCTCTGTGCACATTATCCTGCTGTGGAATAGAGACCATCAATAGCCTGACTCCTTCTCAAGAAATATACTCCCGCTCTGATTTATAGTTTTACTATGTATGTATACATCCTTAGAAATAGTTTAGTTTGCCTCTTAAAGTTTTACATAACTGGAATCATTCTGTATGTGTTATTTTGTGGTCTGCTTCTTTGGTTCTGAATATTGTTTGTGAGACATTGATGTTAAAGCATATGGTTATAGTACATCCATTTTAATTACCCTGTAGTATCCTATGACACGGATACATAGCACTTTTTAAATTCATCAGGTCTATTATTGATGGACACCCAGGTTGTTCATCTTTTTGTTTTATTACACACAATGCTTCTATGAACATACTTGTATGTCTCTCCTGGTACAGTTTTGCAAGAGTACTTCTCAGGGATATCCTAGAAGAGGTACTCCTACATCCTAGGGTATGCATGCCCTGAACTTTCCTAGATTATGAAAAATTGATACAGTAAAACTCTTTTTGCTCTATATCTTCTTAGGTGCTTAGTAAATACAGACATTAACATTTTTGCATCCATTGTAACATGGATGCTAACATCCAGTGTGTGAGGCCACTATTTAATTGTAGTTTCAGTTTGCAGTTTTCTGAATATTAATGAGGCTGAACATCTAAGAGCCCTTGCAGTCGTCTAGCTGGGCCACCTCCTCTTCCTTAGAACTTTGGCAACACATATCCTACATTATGCTGTTACAATGTTTTCTTCTTCTAGCCTGTATTGTACTTATTTATATTAAAACATGTATGATTCTGGAGAGCAGAATGCAGGATTGACTCCTGTTTGTGTCTTGTACAGTTTCTAATACAGAGGTCTACTAATGCTAGGCTATCCCTTATTTCCACCTGATGAATTGATGACTGTTTCAAGGTATGGGCTGCAGAGCAGACGTAGAGTGGGGTTCACGGACCAGGTTTAAAAGAGAGATTGAGGATGAGTACTGATTCTTCCACTTACTAGCAGTCTGTTCTGGGAAAATATCTTCACTTTATAAATAAATACAGTTTTCTCCTCTGCAAATTAGAGATAACATTAATGGCAGCTTCATAAGATAGCTGCAGGAATTAAATGAGATAGTTTATGCAAGTCACATGTAAGTCATAACATTGCCCGCTCAAACTCTGGTAGCTGCTGTTGCTTTTGTGATGATGATGATGATGATGATGATGATGATGATGATGATGATATTACTATTCAGATCTTGTTCGGAAGACTTTGTCTAGAAGAGTGATGGGTGTATGTATTGCCATTCTTTCACTGTTGGAGATCAGCTAAAATATCTTCGCTCTCTGATGAGGTAGTCTTCAGTGGAAATGGAACAAATAGGAGCACGTGTGTAGAAATGGAATGGAGGAAAAATTTGGATCATTCTTTTCATTATTCAAAAGTATATGGAAAAAGAGACTGGTGGGGATAAATAAAAAGAGGAAAAGAGGCTGAGGAGGAAGAAGTAGGCTAGATTTTCATCATCTTTTCTTTTTTAAATGTTTAGTTTTGAGGGGCAGAGAGACAGAGCGTGAGTGGGGGAGAGACAGAGAGAGAGGGAGACACAGAATCTGAAGCAGACTCCAGGCTCTGGGATGTCAGCACAGAGCCCGACATGGGGCTCGAACTCACCGCGAGATCAGGACCTGAGCCAAAGTCAGACGCTTAACTGACTGAACCGCCCAGGCACTCCCATTGTCTTTTCTTAATAGCACACTTGAGATGATACTGAGGATGCCACCCATTCAACCTATAAATGCAGAGGCTCAAACTCCGGGACCAGATGAAGAAGTATCCTTGTCGTGACGAACACTGGATGATGTATTGTTGCGTCACCATATTGTACACCAGAAACGAATGTGACACTGTACAACTACACTGGGATTAAAATTAAATGAAACAATTGGAAACTCCTAAACCACCTCAATAAAGGTGGCCAGTTTCCACATTTTAAGAATCCAGTGGGGGAGAAATATCACAAATGTGTGAGAGGACCTGAAAACACTTTGAAGTCTGAGAACATGTTGAAGAAAATGAATCAAAGCACTCAAATGAATATGCAGAAAATAATTAGGTAGAGGAATGGCAGCGTCAGGAACAGATCCGCATAATTCTCCCAGCATTTTCGGGAGAAATGTAAACTACAGCCTCTCGTGCCTTGTTAAGCCAGTGTCAGTAGAATGTAAGCCTCAGTAAATGAGCTGTGGGTTTGCCAGTGATGAAATAGTTTCAAACACGCCAGAAGAGGGTAGCGATTAGGAATCTGGGTTTCAGTGTAAACGTATATGCTTTAAAATATTCCACGGCAGCTTCTGCAAAATATTTTCAGAGTAGCTGCATTTATAACCCTGGTCTCATATAATTTACATGTTCTTTTCCATAAGAAAAAAATCTCTTGATGTGCAAATGTAAATAGCAAATTAGAGGCAGTGGTTTACCCAAACAAACCATTTCAAGACATACATGTAAAAATAAGAAGAATTCGTAGAGGTAGATCACTTCTCAGTTTCAAGTGCCTCAAGGGTTCTCATGACTTGCAAAATAAAGTCCAAATGCCTTAACATTAGCATAAACTCCTTTTAAAACAAACTCATTCTTCAACTAAGTTTCCAGTCATTCTGCATAGACTTACACATCACGTTTAGCAATAACACGCCGACTGCAGTTTTACCTGCTTTATAGCTGATGCTGTTCTCTCAATTACAGATTAAAGAGTCGTGGGGCTGAGTCGTCACAAATCCTTCCTAATTCATACTTGTGGAATGACGTCGTCACCTTAGTCAATACAGAGTCAATTGGACATTTTCATATTTAGAACCTTTGGGGTAAGGCATTAGAGGTATGTGAAGGGGGTAATGAAAGGGGTGTATTGAGCAGGACTCTGAAGAGAGCCCATGGCTAAGACAGAACTGCTCACTCATTTGTAGTGCTCAAGGAAGGGCTGACTGCCACCAACACATTTTTGTGCAGAGGTTAGGATGGTTCATATGGATACCCAGAAATCTTGCCTGAACATCCATATTCCTTCCTAGTGTAGGAGTGTGGTTATTTTCTAAGCCCTGCCAGTTGAAAAAGGGGAGGAAGCAGGGTTTCTATGAATATATGTTCTTACCTCTGCTGAAATTGGCTGAGGCCAGCATTTGATTGGGATCAAAGAGTCTGGTGAAAGGGTATGTTCAGGAAACTGACTTCTTTTATGAGCAGTATAAAGGTGCAAGGGCACGAGAAATCAAGCCAGGACTGACAATTAAAAAAAAAAAAAAGGAGGTTAGTCCACTTTGCAGGCTGAGAAAATTTAAGCCCCTGCTTTAATACTTCCAAGGCCACTCAGCTTGATAGCTTTGCATTTTATAAAACACACTAACTGCCATTATCTAATTTGAGCCCAACAATTCTGTGATCAGGTTTAAAGACTTTTGAGCTAGTTGTGACCTCAGAGTTCATTTGGTTCAGTGCTTTAAACTATATTTGGGTGTGAAAGAATCTCACGCAGAAATCTAATACTCAGACATAAGATGCTTTGTCTGAAGCAGGGAAGGAGGGATAGAGAACTTGTTGCCTGCACTCTTTACCATATCCTCTGAGCCAACATGGTCTTCGAGGGCGGTGATTCAGAACAGAGATTGAGAACCTTGGAACCAGTAACATAATCCCATTGTAGAGGTGAAGATACTGGGGACCCAGAGGTGTGGTGACTCATTCACGGTCCGCAGTCAGTATACGGCTAATCCAGCAATCCTTTGGAGTTGAAACGACTATGAGAAATAGCGGCAATGTATTTGTAATGAGGTTTTGTCAGTGAGACACCTAAACCTCGGGGCAACTATATAACCACCCAGGGTCACGAGGCTATTAAGTTCTAGGATCAGAACTATACCCGAAGCCATCTGAAGTTACGTGTAATAGACCTACATTACCATCAGTATTTATAAATGTATAATGGCAATTATAGGACACTGTAATTGCTAACCAGTTCATCAGAATCAACTGCAGATCAGTTTACAGTATGTACATGTTAGGGTCCAATCATATTTATAAAAAATCAAACTTTCCTGGGGCACCTGGGTGGCTCAGTCGGGTTAAGCCTCTGACTCCTGGTTTTGTCTCACATCATGATGTCACCTTTCATGAGACTGCCACCTTCCCATGACCCCCACCCAAGCCAGGCTCTGCATTGACGGCCCAGAACCTGCTTAAGATTCTCTCTCTGCCCTTCCCCTGTTCATGTGTGTGTGTGCGTGTGTGTGTGTGTGTGTGTCACGCTCTCTCTCTCTCAAAATAAATAAACATTTTTTACAAATCAAACTTTCCAATGTTGAAACTCTTGAGTATGGGAAATCTCCCGGAGCTCTTTAGATGCATCCTCATGATAAGAAGTTCAGGGCAGAAGTCTAGCGTCCACTTCATTAAGAACAACTCACTGCCTTAGAGGACTTCATAGGGTCATACGGACCATTGCTTACAGATTAACGGTGGATTCTGGAACACTGTTTTGAGGTTTTTGAGAAGGATTGTGAAAATACATGCAATCTCAGTGATACCTCCTTTAGGTATAGAAATGAAGAGCTGAGGATCACACACCATATGCTTGTACTCCCTCCCTCCCTCCTTCTTCCTTCAGTTGATTAACAAAATTATAAAATCTGTAATTCACTATCTAGTCACTTGGGTATATAGGCAAAAAAATAAATATATCCTCCACTGGAATCAATCATAATAAACTTGGGTATATTCCTATTCTCAAAAAGAGGGGTTCTCCTTTGCAATGGCAAGGAGACTTTATTTTGCATCATATTCCATAGAACTGTTTGTTCTATTAAATGTTAAGTCGGGGTGCCTGGCTGGCTAGTTGGTTAAGCATCTGACTCCAGCCAGGCCATGATCTCATGGTTCTTGAGTTCGAGTCCCACATCGGGCTCTGTGCTGACATCTCAGAACCTGGAGCCTCCTTTGGATTCTGAGTCTCACTCTCTCTCTGCCCCTCCCCCACTCACACTCTGTCTCTCTCAAAAAAACAAATAAACATTAAAAATTTTTAAATGTTAAGTATTCAGTAAGTTCCTATTATGAATTGATAAAAAATTGAATTATTACACACGTGAAACAATTAATCACACAATTAAATTATTAGAGAATAAGTGAAAGTTACTTTCCCATCAACCTCATCCCCCCTCTCTTTCCCAGAGATGACCACTATTATCAGTGATATGCATTATCCTTCCAGATTTTTCTATGCATTTACACGCATATGGTGCTGATGACCGTTCCTGTTGGGAATTGTTGTCAACTGAGAATGGTCATTTTTCACAAGCACCTCCCTCATTGATTTATGCTAAAATTCCATTTTAGAGTTTGAGAAACACCCAGAAACGCATGCAAGAACACAGTGGCAAGGCTGGAGCTCAGTTATAGACATTCAAGCCTTTGCCTGAGGGTTGGAGGAATCAGTGCCCACCCTGAGGGGCCCCAAGTCCATTGTGCCCTCCTCCAGAGGGCCTCCTGAGGCTGACAGTGGAGGGTAAAGTCAGGGGAGGCAACAAACTGGTGCTTCCCATTTAAGAAATAGAAGAAAAGCTTGGCTTGCTGGGTTTCCACCCAGAGGTAAGAACTTTGAAGGATGGCCAGTGTAGAGGTTCAAAGGTTCCCTTTGAAAGATGGCCAGTGAGGTTCCCTTTCAAAGGTTGAGAATTCTATTGTATCTCTACTCTTCTGAACTTGCCTAAAATGAGGGGTATCAATAACTTTTGCTAGTTAGCTCAGTGTGTATGATGACACAACAAGAAATAGAACTTTTTTGTAAGGTGGAGAGAAATATTAAAAAAACATTTGCCCCTGCTCTCTGAACCATCAGTATAGGAAAAGAGAATTTAAAAAAAATTGGTGCACTCCATATCCTTTTGGATTATTATTATTATTATTGGTCATATATGCTTCACATAGTTAAGTTCATATTTAATCCTCTATCCTACTCAAACCTATATTTCAGGGATGGACTGAATGTCAATGGTGATTTTGCACATGTTATAGTCACTTTCATAAAGTGGTAAGTAGAAAAAAATTCTATTTTCCATTTCCTGGCAGGTTTTATTTTTTACCCTTCACTTGCAGATATGTCAAAATCCCAAACTCACACTTTAGAGGTGCAATTTTTGGTTGTAGGTTTATTTTTAAAAATTTACAGATGGAGTTAGTTGCTCATTCTATCCCTTTATTTTCTCTAAAGCAATATAATTTCTGGAGTGTGAATGAGAAAGATTGGAGAGGCCTGCTGCAGGAAATAGTTCAGTTAAAATTTTTCCTCTTGAGTGTAAATTATCTATTGTGATTCTGATAGTCTCCTAATATTAACACAGCCAACACACAATTCTAAAGGTCTGTGCTCTTCTGCCCTTTCATTTTAAAACCTCTGAGAGAGGAATGCACTACTTGATGGTCTACAGACCTGGGGTTCTTTGCTCTGGCACTCACCAATGACCAATGGAGCTTTTAAAACTTACTGATGTCAGGTCCCATCTACAAGTTTCTGGCTTCAACATCTAAAACTTTGTCCAGTAGTCATAATATATAAATGATCATTGGTTTGTAGCACAGTAAAAATATTAACTACACTGAGCCATTTATAAAAGAAACATTATTTGATGGTTGAATATTAAACCACACAATCCCTAAACCATGATACCTTGTGCCTCTTTCCAGTGGTTGTAAGCTGGAAAATATATAACTCCAGGTTCCCTCAGATATAACATGTCAAATGTCAGCATTTGTACCAATCAGGGGCAATATTGATGAAGAGAAATCCAGGAACCTAGGCTTGTGGCTTAAGCATCCTCTTTAATTGAAATGCTTTCAAGGTGTTTGGGTTATCTGAGAAGCATTCAACGAATCACTAAGAATATTCAAAATGGAAAATCTATTTTTCTTTTCTCCCCCTAGAATAATGCCTCTGGATATACGAATGCATCAAGCTGCATAAACATGACAAAGTTATTATGATTATTTTCTTACTTATCTCCTGACTCTTCCTTTATGAATATATTACAGTGCAGTAATTCTATTTAATAGTAACCTAGCAACACCACGCCTGAAGGGGGTTGCTCTTTCACTGATGATGGAAAACTTTGTACCAGATAGACTGTGTAAGACTCTCTCCATGGGCCAGGAGATCTCCTGGGAAAATCTCATTACCCCCCTACCTCAAAAAAATAAAATAAAATAAAAAAGATTAGGCTAACTGTGGAATATAGCTCAATGCTCCCTTTTACCTCTTTATGAATAATTTCAAGAGATTTGCTATAAGATCCCTATTTTACTTTTTTTTTATTTTTTTTCTCAGTCTTACTTTTATTGAACAGCCATTAGGAAGAGGAGAAGTTAAAATAACATGGAATAAATTAAATTCAACTAGAGGACACCTGGAGAAAAGAGGGATAAGAATCAAAATAGAACCAAAACATTGAGAATGGATCAACTGTAAGCTTCCTCCCCAGCAGAAGGTGGAAGGTAATGTTGGGTCCAAGCTCTTACTACTGCCTCGATGGCTGTAGAGACAGACCTTACACTTGGCGTTTGAAAGTGCAACAGGGCAGGTGGCTTATCATGTAGGTTATTCAAAATTATACAAAAAGTAGTATTTAGTAACTTCCTTGAGTATTATTCAAAAGTTCAGGTTACAACATTCTGGTTTTGCTTTAAATTATTTCTTGACTTTCAGTTTCCCTGAAAACAGGCCATTGAAAACATCCATTGATACGTGTTGTTTAAATATGTAGCCCCAACTTATCCAACTTACTACTGAGTAAGACATCTCAGCAATAAAGATGAAGTAAGCAAATTGTTTTTCATTAGGTTTTAATTTGTGATTTATCTTAGATAAGTTAAGAGGATAAGTCATTTTGTTGATTCGTCTTTTAAAAGTTATAATTAAATTCAACTAGTCCAGTATTCCCAAATGATTTTTTAAATTTAATTTAATTTTTTTACTTTATAAAGTTTCATATTTTTTTAACATATGCAATTATTTTCCATCATTTACAATACAGTAGTTACAATGGCACTCCAAACAGAAAAGCAAAGCAAGAAAACTAATAGGCAACCAACAGAATGGGAAAAGATAGTTGCAAATGACATATCAGATAAAGGGTTAGTATCTAAAATCTACAAGGAACTCACCAAACTTCACACCCACAAAACAAATAACCCAGTGAAGAAATGG
>NC_043716.1:30497781-30539363 GCF_006229205.1 Suricata suricatta
AAAAACTATCCATAGAACTCCCCTATGACCCAGCAATAGCCCTGCTAGGGATTTACCCAAGAGATACAGAAATGCTGAGGCATAGGAGCACATGTACCCCAATGTTCATAGCAGCAATGTCAACAATAGCCAAAACATGGAAAAAGCCTAAATGTCCATCACCTGATGAGTGAATCAAGAAGATGTGGTATATATACACAATGGAGTACTACATGGCAAAGAGAAAGAATGAAATATGGCCATTTGTAGGAAAGTGGATGGACCTTGAGGGTGTCATGCTAAGCGAAATAAGTCAGGCAGAGAAAGACAGATACCATATGTTTGCACTTATCGGTCTAACAGGAAATTTTCAGAATGATCTAGCTTCAAGAAAAGCAAGCAGTGAGTAGTGCTTAAGAAAAATTGGTTCAGTATCTAATGGATAGTTGATACCCTATTTTAAAAATTAGCGGTGGTTATATATTTTATTGTTGTTTATTAAAAACGAGATTTATATTTTGCAACACGAAAACCTAGTATGTGGATTGTGGTTGCTTTCTTGGGTCAGTTTCCCCCGACTCAAGCTCTGACAGACATAATTCTGTCTGTAATTTCTGAGATTTTGACTTTCTCTCCTAAATCACTGAACTGTGCAGCTGGATGGGTGTAAATGCAGTTTCTGTCTTCCATTCCTGAGACCATTTGTGAAGACAGGAGGTTGAATAATTCCTGCATTTATTATTAGTAGGAACATTTTATTGATCTTTACTATGAAATGTGCAATAAGAATGTAAAGTGTTATTGAAATAATGCATCATTTTTTTGGTGAGTTTAGTTTTGAGCTTTCATGTTATTCTTCTTGATAAACCAGTGGCGCATTATTTTCTCACAAGATAAACATAACTTGATATCACCTTTAGTGTATAGTGCCCCAGGCTGGAAATCATCTCCAAAGAAACTGTTATTAGCATACATATGGGGTATGCAAATTCAAAAAATTATTTACACAAAACTTTCTCTCTGGATTTCAAAAACCTTTAGGCCTATTATCTACTGAGTCTTTACCACAATCCTGGGATGTGGGTGGAGAGTCAGTATTATTATATTCTTTAATTTTTCATTCAAAAAGTCCTTTTTATTCTTTAACTCTGAGAGACCTATTAATTGCTTCTAGGTTTTAAGAGTAATTTATACAACTATGTATTTTCATTTATTATATATATATATGCACATCCTACATTTCACATGAATATGAGTAGGTAATATGCCATGCATGCATAAACATGTATCTCATGTGCTTTATGCAGGTCTATTGATATTTGTTGAAAAATTATATTTTGTGGCTTGCTTAGACATCATATTATCATTTGCATTATATCTAGAGCTTTGGGTGGTCTAAAAGAATTAATAGTATCATTTAATGCAGTTCATTTGAAAAGCAAATAAATTGCTCATTTTAGCTTTAGTTTAGGAAGAGAATATGAATCCAAATGATAGGTTAAAACAAACACTGACCCTACGCTCAGAGGCTCTTTTGAATGTGAACATGCTTGCCGTTGGGATGGATGTGGTGTGTAGCGGTCAAAAGCCAGTTTTGAGTTTTGAGTCACTTGAGAAGATCCTCCCCTCTCCATCCCCAGAGTGGAAGGGTTGGGTCTCAGAGTGCTATCTGGAAGGGACAGAAACTATATCAACTGCAACAGCTTTCGTTGGTAGACAGAGTCAAAGACATCTTACCTGTGAAAAAAGAGACGGCAGGTTACTGGTTTCTCTTTCACAGCCTGTACATCAAAAGTAGTAGGTTTATCCATTTGTAGCAACGTGGATAGAACTCGAGGGTGTCATGCTAAGTGAAATACGTCAGGCAGAGAAGGGCAGATACCATATGTTTTCACTCATATGTGGAACAGGAGAAACTTAACAGAGAACCATGGGGGAAGGGAAACAGAAAAAATAGTTAAGGAGAGGGAGTGAGACAAACCACAAGAGACTCTTAAATACTGAGAACAAACTGAGGGTTCATGGAGGGTTGGGGAGAGGGATAATAGGTAATGGGCATGGAGGAGGGCACTTGTTGGCATGAGTACTGGGTATTATATGGAAACCAACTTGACAATAAACTATATTAAAAAAGTTCAAAAACAAAACAAGTGGCAGGCTTACCAAAAGTATCTGAGGGGCATCTGGGGGGCTCAGTTGGTTAAGCATCCAACTTCAGCTCAGGTCATGATCTCATGGTCTGTGGGTTCGAGCCCCACATCAGGCTCTGTGCAAACAGCTCACAGCCTGCAGCTTGCTTTGGTTTCTTTATCTCCCTCTTTCTCTACCCCTCCCCATCTCACACTCTGCCTATCTCTCTCTCAAAATAAATAAACATTAAAAAATATTTTAAAGTATCTGAATGTTTTCCCTTTAAGGTTGAAAAGAAGGCAAGAATGTTTGCATTTATCATTCCTCTTCAACACAGTACTGGTGGTCTTAGCCACTGCAATGAGGCAAAGAAAATAAATTAAAAACCATACAAATTAGAAAGGAATAAATAGAACTCTTTATACTTACTGTGAACATCATTATGTATGTAGAAAATCCCATTTAAAAAAATCTCCTAGAACTAATGAGTTTAGCAAGGTCACAGGATATGAAATAGAAATACAATTGACACAAGGTCAGTTGTATTTTATACCAGAAATGTACAATTACAAATCTATATTTATTAAAAAATAAACCTAAATTTAAAAGAAATATTGAAGCAAATTGCAATAACCTCCCCAAATTAAATCCTGATGTATATATCTCACAAACAAATACACAATTTGCATGCTAAAATCTTAAAAATTCTGATGAAAGGCATTAAATAAGATCTAAATAGAAATACATATGATGCTCATGGATTTGAATAGTCAATATAGTAAACATGTCAGTTCTTTTCAAATTGATCCATAAATATCACTAATAAAAATCCCAAGAGAAAATTTTGTGTTCACTAGGTGATTGTATAATTTATAAAGGTAGGCAAAAGTTATAATAATTTAGAACAGAAAGAATAAAGTGGAAGAATCAGACTAAGTTCTAAGACTTATTATAAAGGACTGAAATAATCAAAGCAGTGTTTTGTTGCCAAAGGTATGGAGACATAGATTAATGGAAGAGGATAGAGGGCCCAGAGATAATATAGACAACCCATTTTTGACAAAGATGCATAAAACAAATTATGAAGAGAGGTTAGACTTTTTAACAAATAGTGTTGGAACAAGTGATCATACAAAAGAATAAACCTCCAAGTAACCCCACACTTATACAAAAAATTACTTCAAAATGGATTATAAATATAACATAAAAATACATAACTCCTAGGAAAAAACTTAGTAGAAAAATTTTTGTGACCTAGGCTGAGGCAAAGATTCTTAAGTAACCAAGATTATAATCCATTAAAAATACTAAATTGTATTTCACCAAAATCATTTTTTTCCTTGCATAAAACAAGGTAGCCAATCAGAGAAAATATTTTCAAATCACATATCTATCGAAAGACTTAGAGGAAACATATGTAAATAAAAATAAATCTCCTCAATAAGAAAATAACCAACTACATGGAAAATTAAGCAAAGGATTTGAGCAAACACTTTAACGAATGTAAGAAAAGCAAATAAGCAAATGAAATGATATTCAGCATTGTTCACCTTCAGGAAAATACAAATTAAAACCAGGAAAAGCGGTGTCTGGCTGGCTCAGTCAATGGAACAGATTACGACTCTTCATCTCACGGAGGTGAGTTTGAGTCCCACATGGGGTGTAGAGCTTACTTACAAATAAAATCCTAAAAAAAAAAAAAAAAAAAAAAAAAAAGCCAAGATGAGAAACCTTTGTATTTCCTATGAGAATGGCTAAACTTAAAAACAACAAGAAGCCCCATATAGTCTAGTAAGAGGTGGAACAACTGGATCTTTCAGATATTGTAGTAAGAATACAACATTTCACAGCCACTCTGAAAAATAATTAGACAGTTTCTTATAAATTTAAAATACACTTAGCATTTTACCCAGCAATCCAACTCCCAGGCATTTATCTTAGAGAAATGAACATTTACATTCACACAATAGACTGCGTTTTAATGTTTACCTCAACTATATTTATACTGCCAGCGCTAGAAACAACACGAAGTCCTTCAGTGAGAGAATGAGTAAATATATTGTGATGATTCCATAAAATGGAACACTATTCGGGAATAACAAGGAATGAACTATTGATACATACTCTTGGATTGGACGACTCTTAAAGGTATTCTGTTGAAAGAAAGAAGGCAGTCTCAAAAGGCTAACAAGATATACTTGCATTTACAGGACATTCTCAAATAGACCGGGAGAGCATCACTGCATTCTGGGGGATGGGTTTAAGGGCAGGGTGTAACTATACAGAGATAACATCTCTTTATTTGGGGAATAGTGAAACTGTGTTCTGTCCTATTACAGGCATAGTTACAAGTATCTTTATCTATGTTAAATTCATAGCATGTACATCAAAAGAAAAAGAAAATTGTATATGACACTTAAAAATACAATTTAAAAACTTTGAAACCATCCCAGTGCATAGACGTATTTCTAAAATGTTTCTTTTCTGGTGTTTCACAATGTATGCAAACACTCTACCAGCATAAAAACAAAGCAGAATCAAACAGAACAAAATAACAATGCAAAGCAAAATAGCAACATCAAAGCAGTTCTGGGTGAATTGCCCTGATACAAACAATGTATTGTTGGAAGAATGCAATATAATTCTTGTATTATAGTATCCGTCTTTTGGGTTTATTTAAAAAAAAAACTGGCTTCATGTAAGCACTTGACCTTCTTTTCTTTCATGTTGATATTTTGATTAATAAGTTTGTACTCCAGTAATATATTCAGTGGTTACTTCTGAAATCTTTGAGTTTTGCAGACTACCCGTATGCATAGTAACACTTGAATTTTAATGTACTCTCTAAAGATTATCCAAAAGCACTTAATGAATACTCTGGTTCTCTAATAAGATATTGCTATTCACACCTCAGGATTCCAAAGTACATACATACTGAATAGGAATTAATATTCATGGTTAGTCCCATAATTATTCTAAAACACAGAGAGAGCTATCAAGGTATTATCTGATTATTGACCTAACAAGATCCAACTCCAAGTGCATCTACTTCACCAATTTGAGAGCAATGACTTAATTTATAAGAAAGATGCAATTTACAGACTCTTCACGTGTCTGATACAACTAAGTCTGAACAGTATGTTTAAAAATATTACAGTCTTTGAAATTGTGCATAGATTTTAGCCTCGAGATTTCTTTCTTTTGGTCCTCAGGCTGAAAAGTTTATTGGATTATCTTTTTTTTGAGGTGTTCATTTAAAAGAAACCTACCTGCATCTTTCACAGAAAACTTGGCTGTTTAATATTTAAAAAGCCAAAATCACTATATTTTTACAGTTTTGAAAAGGTGTTTTAGAAGATTTCGTACAAAATGGGGGGAAATGATTTTTTTTCCTTTTAACTGAACAAAGACATATTGCACTAAATTATTCATTTATCTTACAAACACCATTTTTGGTGTTTGTTTGTTTTGTCTTGCAAAGGCATCTGTTATAAACCAAGTCTGAGAAAAGTGCTGGGAATACAGTGGTGTTATGGGCCCACCCCCGACAAAGAGTCCTAACCCAAAGGACCTCAGAGTATGGCCATGTGACTGTGTTTTGGAGATAGGGTCTTCAAAGGTGTAACGAAGTTAAAATGGAATCTTTAGGGTGGGCCCTATTCCAATATAATTAATATTCTTATTTAAAAAAAAAGATTGGGTTGCAAAGGAACACAGGGACAAGACCAGTGAAGATATGGGAAGAAAGTGGCCACCTGCCAGCCAGCAGAAAGGGCTTAGAAGAACCCAGTCTTGTGGACCCTTTGACCTGAGACTTCTGGCTTCTCATAACTGTGCAGAAATAACATTCTGCTCTCACAGCCACCCAACCTATGGTGCTCTGGAAAGGCAGCCCAACAAAACTAATGCATGAGGTGAAGAAAGTAGATGAAAATATATTTTACAAATAAGTCAATGAAGGGGGTGGACACAGAGACACCAGAGAAGAAAAAAGTAACATAGATTTTATCTGAGACAGTTAGGAATGCCACAACAGAATAAAACAGGGGCACTTGATTTGTTTTTTTTTTAATTTTTAGTGTTTATTTTTGAGAGAGAGAGAGAGGAGGGGAGAGAGAGAAGAGGGAGAGAGAGAATCTTATGCAGCCTCCATGTCCGGCATAGACTTGACAGGGCTCAGTCTCATGACCTCTCACGACCATAAGATGTGATCTGAGCTGGAATGAAAAGTCAGATGCTTAATGGACTGAGTCACCCAGACGGCCCAAGGAGGTGCTATTTTAAGGTGAGGTTACAGGGCATGAGAGTCACCAGACTAAAAGGAAAATCATTCCAGGGAGAGAAAACTATGTGATTAAACTTCTTGAGGTACAAAGAGTTTTTCCCCTAAAATAATGGAGAATTTTATTTTAAAATTATATTTATTTATTTAAAGTTTATTTTTTAGATTATATTTTAATCAAATGTAATTCATTTAATTATTTTAAAAATAGTTATTTGAAAATGTCGATGTAAATGGCATTCAGAGTGAATGAACGAACAGTGGGTGATGGGTAGAGAGATAGGCAGGGCTAGATCAAACAGAGAATTTTAGGACTCACTTCTAAATGTCCAGCTCTTTTTTCTCTTTCTTCCCTCCTTTCTTTTTTTTTTTTAATTTTTTTGTTTTGTTTTTTATTTATTTTTGAGAGGCAGAGAGAGACAGCGTGATCAGGAGAGGGTCAGAGAGAGAGGGAGACACAGAAGCCAAAGCAGGCTCCAGGCTCTGAGCTAGCTGTCAGCACAAAGCCTGATGTGGGGCTCAAACCCACAAACTGTGAGATCATGACCTGAGCTGAAGCTGGATGCTTAACTAACTGAGCCACCCAGGCACGCCCTTCCTTCCTTCCTTCCTTCCTTCCTTCCTTCCTTCCTTCCTTCCTTCCTTCCTTTTAACCTCACCTTTAGCTTTTGACAGCTTCTGGGAGACAACTTCTAGTCTTTCTCCTCTCATTTTAGGTTTTAGGACTGCTGCTTAAAGGTTCCCTGTTCTTGTATTCTGAATGTTATCTAGATCTCTCTACTACTAAGCTCCAGAAAAGAAGAGAAAATTAAAGCGAGACATTTCAAATATCTTTTGATCTTAAATTCTGTGACTCTATGAATCTTATTAGTCATTATATATTGCTTTGAACTTTGCATATACACTCAGCAGGAAGAGAGGTTAAAAATAATTGCTGTAAGATTAAGCCATGGCTTATTACAAAAGAGCTTTTATTTATTTTTTTAAAATTTTTTATTTTATTTTTTTATATATAGTTTATTGTCAAATTGGTTCCATATAACACCCAGTGCTAGAAGAGCCTTTAAAGTGTCCTCTCATTGATATAGTTTGTATGTCTGTATGTCTGTCTGTATTTATATTTGGTCATTCACTTACCAAATGTTGATTGACCATACACTGTATGCTAACTTTCTGCTAGATGCTTAGTGATTTGATCCTTAGCACCTAGAGGGGGAGACAAACATTAAGAAGCCCAATAAATACATATGTAATTGCAAATTGTGATGGATGCTTAGAAAAAAACAAAGGGAGTACAGAGATTGAAAAGTAAGTAATGAAAGGACAATCTGTTGAAGTGGAGCACCTTCATCCTTAAAAGATGAGAAGGAGTCAGCTAAAGAAGTGGGGACAAACACGTTCTGGGTATAGGAACTGAAAATTCAAAGGCCGTCACACAGGATTGACTGGTGCACTCCAGGAGCTGCCAGAAAGCAACCAAAATGGTGATGGTGGGGGGGGTGGTGGTGGTAGATGTGTCCGGAGATGAAGTTACAAAAGTAGGCTTGAAACCCATCATGGCTCTTGTTTGGATTTGGAGTTTGGATTTTATTTAAGGTGCGGTGGGAAGCCAATGAATGCTAGCAGAGAAGTTAGCAAATTAAATTTTAAAAATGATAGCAAAGATCCTATGATATTATTCTGTGGTCTAGAGCTCAGATTCCTTCTTGTCCTTAATAAGATGGAGTCTTTTAAGACTGTATTTTCTTTTATTGTCTGAACTTTAACTATAGGTACATGATTAATTTAATTCTCTGTCCAGGCTGATTTTTATTTAAGTTACTATCTTTCATTCAGTTTAATTTAAGGGGTTTTAGAGCAGTATTATATATTGCATGGGAAGAGGGAACATATCCCCTTTCTTAGAAATACCTCCTATACAAGAATAAAAGTTGGGAGAATGACGGCATGTATACATTGTTATCTGAAAAAAAATGTAGTGACTGACCTCCATCATAGCAAGCCTGGTTTTCAAAATGCCTGAACTGAAACTTAGCTGTAGTTCAATAAAACTCAAGTCCATCTGGGTTTCTTTACCTGGTAAGTAAAGAAAACTTATTTTAGCAGGTAAAATTAATCCACAAAAGAATAATTCCATTGTGCAGAGGCTTTCTTTTGATGTTTCAGCAGTGATATTATTAAAGTAGGATTTCTGTAGACAGCATAAGGGAGAAAGAAGAGCGAGTCAACTGATAGGAAGGATAGTGCCTTAAAAAACAGCAAAAAGTAGTAAGATTAAAGTTGTTTAAGAAACACAGACCTTTACGTGTATAAGGAGGTTGACTTCTTTGAGCTTTTTGAAATGACCTTTCAACGGCCAGGGGAAGACATTAATAAAAGAAAATTTTAGGGTGAAGAATAGGAATAGTTTCTACATATTATGATGTTAAAAAATATCTAGAAATTCTTGCAAATAAAACAATGAGAGTTCTCCCATTTGAGACTTTGAGAATAGATGGAAACAGAAGCACTCTACGTGAGTTACTCTAAGGCTGAGAACACTCCTCCCTACCATAATACTCAGTCACAGCTCTAGAAACAATTCTTCCATTATAAATGTAACCTATACTCATTTTGGTAATTCTGGCATTTGTGAAAAGTAGAAAATATAAATTGGCTGGGTATTTCTTCCACTTAAGGACAATAATGATGACAGGTTGGTATTCTTCTTCTGGTCTCTTTCTAATGTTTAAGTATTTGGTTGGGATTGGAGTCTATCTTTAATTCAGTGTTCTGGTCTCCATCTTCAGTTTCCTGTAACCCCTCCCCATGATCAGAATCTTCTGGCAACGCAAAGCCCAAGTTCCACGGTAGTTTCTGAGTAGATGCAAGGCCATCTGTTTAAAACTTTTTTTTTAATGTTTTTTATTTATTTTTGAGAGACAGAGAGAGAGAGAGCACAAGCAGGGGAGGAGCAGAGAGAGAGGGAGACACGGAACCCAAAGGCTCCAGGCTCTGAGCTGTCAGCACAGAGCCCAATGCGGGGCACAAACCCACAAACTGTGAGATCCTGGCCTGAGCTATCTGTTTAAAGGTGTCTCTTGGGGCACCTGGGAGGCTCAGTCAGATAAACATCCGACTTTGGCTCAGGTCAGGATTTCACAGTCCTGAGTTTGAGTCCCACGTCAGGCTCTATCCTGACAACTCAGAGCCTGGAGCCTGCTTCAGATTCTGTGTCTCCCTCTCTCTCTGCTCCTCCCTTACTCTCAGTCTGTCTCTCTCAAAAGTAAATTAACATTAACATATAAAATTTTTAAATAAAAAATTTTTAAAAAGTATCTCTTCTGTGAAGCAGTCAAGTAAAATAGTCACATTCATTTTACCTAATATTCTTACAGCCTTTGCAAGATGGCGACTTTTCACCATCAGCCTGCTGATACAATGCACTGTTTTCAGGTTTTACGTTACCCCTGCGTTCCTGGAATTAGTCCCACTGCGTCTTGCTTGTTCAAATTCTGAGTCTATTTTGCTGGACTTTGATTTTTTTGCAATCTGGAGGCAAACATTTTGCATCTATATTTGTAAAATAGATGGTTTCATAATTTTCTTTATTTTGTATTGCCTTTATAATTTAATATTAAGGCTATATGATCTCAGTAAAATGAATTTGAAAGATTTTTATTTTTAAATGTTCTCCAATAGTTTAAGTAGCTTGGAGATTTTCTGTCCCTTAAAGACTTAAAAGCAAGTATGTATATCACAGATTCTGCCTGGTGCCTTTACTGAGGTTTTTTGTTGTTTTATTTTTATGTTGTTTGTTCTGTTTACTTTAATGATAATAGGTTACTTTTCATTTCTGAGGTTTTCGGATATTTTGCTATTCAGAACAAATTTTTACTCAGTCAAGAATGTATCTCTTCCTCTATGTGTTATTTATTTTAAGTGTGTTTTATATTTAGCTGTGACATATACATTTATTTTTGTCTTTTCAAAGCAAATGTGGATTGTTAACTTATTATTAGGACCAAATCCAACAAGATTACCTAATTTTTCTTATCCTGTTTTCTCGAGATAGATCTGCATCTTACCTAACTTCTGATAAAAACTTTTTTTTTTTTAATTTTCTGAAAATATCAGTTTGGGATTTAATGGATTTTTACTGTACACATTTTACTTTTTTCTTTTCTCATATATCTTTGGTTTACTTATCAAGATGGATTTTCCAGCCCATTTTGTCTTCTTCTGTGTTCTTACTGTGCTCTTGTTTATTGCAAGAAAATATCGGAATATTTTCCATACTAAAAAATCAACCAATTGCTTTGAAAGGTGTGCTCTACATCTTAATATCAGGTACCTTATCATTTTTAGTTTAGTGCTGAAGCAAAGGTAGAAAATATCAGATATCTTTTTAAAATTTTTAAAAATATTTTTGAGCGAAAGAGAGGAGAGAGAGAGCACGTGCATGCACAAGCAGTGGAGGGGCAGAGAAAGAGGACACAGAATTCGAAGCAGCGTCTGGACTCTGTGCCAACAGCACAGAGCCCGACGTGGGGCTCGAACTCATAAACTGTGAGATCATGACCTGAGCTAAAGTCAGATGCTTAACTGACTGAGTCACCCAGGGGCCCCAGAAGGCATCAGATATTGAATGCGGCAGGTTTCTAATTAAATTACTCTGCCTCAGTGTGGCTGGAGAGCCTGTATTCATTGACTTGATCCACTGCTACATAAAATAATATAGTCATACACCAATGAAATGACAGAGTAACAGATGGAAAATCTATTAGTGAGAACATCAGGGACTGAAATATTGGTGCCAGTGGTACAGTGGTGCCAATCCTGTGGTCAGATCCATGTTGGGGTAAATATAATTTCAGATTTTGGCCTCAGCCAGGGTGCTGGGGTTAAGACAAATAGGATATTAAAATTCAAAATGGGGGGCATTTGGAAATTAGACATATTCCAGCAACTTAACAGGATCTTTGCTGGAGCCTTTATTACAATGAAATAACTCAGTAGGAGGTGCTCCCCACCCATATGGAAATAAGGCAGGATTGTTAGCAAAGTACAGCAGAGATGTTTAGAAAGAAAGTTTTCAGTCCAATACCTGATTTGGTAATCTAATCCCCACCCTTTGCCAGCCCAGTGACTCCGAGCATTCCCCCACCATTCACATTTGGAAGCCTGAGGCTAGAATTTTGACCCACATCCCTGAATTTCCTTTAAAAGACATCATGTAGCCCTGGTTTGATATATGGTTTCATAAAATTTTTAAGAGTTGATGCACAACATTGAAAACGCTCTTGTAAGAAAGGCTCACTGGACACTTTTTCTTAAAAGTGTATTGTTTTTGTTTACCGGTTTGGTTTAATTAAATGTTAGTGACTCTGCGAAAAATACATTTATAGTGATCTGTTGGCTGTGCTTTTTCACTGCCCATGAGAAAAAAATCAATCAAAAGTGACTTAAGAAAGAAGTTTTACTAATGAAGCTAAATCCATTCTAAAGGGGATTCTGGATTCTTACCATGTAAATACAATGTTTAGGGAGTGGACTGTTTTCCTTACATAAAGTACATAAAATTTACTATTGTGCTCTTGAAATAGGGAATGGTGAATAAATGTTTTGTTTGTTTGTTTGAATGAGCGAATGAACAAATGACTTGTTAAAGTGTACAGCTTGTGTGGCCTGAAAAAGCTGTGAGTGCTGACTGGGAATGGCTCAGATTTGAATATGTTTCCATGATTTGTGTTTCAAAGAGAAGCAAAACCTCAGATACCCGGATGCTCCTGAGTTTAGGGATTATTCTAAGACAGATGTTTCCCAGTTTTTGCTCACAGACATCTTTTCTGGCAGCTCTGCTCTTAACATAACGTGTGGGCTCCAGTGAAACAAATTCTGAAACTATCTAGAGTTCTCACGACCATAAAAACCATTGCAAATCCAGGATGCGGAATTTGGTAGCTGAAACGCGAAAATCCCCTTCACTGGGTCTGTGCCTTCTTGTAAACCTCGCTACCATCTTATTTGGCATGTAAACATTTCCCCATAGCCCCAGAGACTTCCATCGACAAATTTATTAAACTTGTCTTATCCAGAATGTTAATGTTTCTGTAAATCTTCACCATCTGTTGTGCCATCTAATTGCAAATGTAGAGTGAACATAATTCATGATTTTATCATAATAAATTTAGATAAGTGATTTAAATGCACTTGAATATTCTTTATTCAAAGCAACATGGATTTTCCAGCCTTCCCTTCCCTCACAGGAACGATTGTGAAGTGTGAGCTATCCTTTCTCGGCACTCTGTGCCACAAAGGCATTTTCTTGGGAAAAGACTCTCTTCTCTAACCTGCTAGACCACTTCGCACTGTAACAGACAAGAAATGAGATGCCATTAGGTTAAACCCAGGCTGATTCCTAAGAAACATGAATAATTGAAATTCTTTGCATACATATTTATCTCTTCTTCTCTACTTGTCAGTCACTCATCAATGGCCACGACTCCAAACATATCTGCCTACAACTCAAATGCATTATATTTGACCTCCACCTCAGCCCCTTCATTTCAGTCTGTAAGAGGATTTTACATTGCTTATTTTATTTTTTAATTTTTATTTATTTGAATATTCATTTATTTAGTCATCTATTTATTTACTTATTTGAGAGAGGGTACATGGGACAGAGCAAGAGACAGGGAGGGGCAGAAGGAGAGAGAGAGAATCTTAAGCAGGCTCCATACCCAGGACAGATCCCTACCTGGAGCCATGAGGTCATGATCTGAGCTGAAATCAAGAGTCAGATGCTTAAGTGACTAAGCCACCCAGGCACCCCTACACTGCTTATTAAAAGGAAATTATAGGAGATGCCTCAATTAAATGTCTGACTTCAGCTCAAGTCATTAACTCACAGTTTGTGAATTTGAGCCTGGTGTTGGGCTCTGTGCTCACAGATCAGAGCCTGGAGCCCATTTCAGAGTCTGCATCTCCCTCTCTCTGCCCCTCCCCCACTGCTGTTCTGTGTCTCCTTCAAATATAATTAAACATTAAAAATTTTTGAAAAGGAATTATATATATATAATTTTTATTATCCCTACAAGAAAACTACACTTAAGTTAATCAAGACATTTTCATGGTGTTGTTATTAAATCATAAGCTTCGTTTTTGTACATTTCTGAAGTTTCTTGTCTACTTGATTTGATAACTGTGTCACTTAACATGTAGTGTACTCATTAAAAAAATAAAAGTTGTTTCCATGAAGTGAACAGCTCATTGAGAAATAAGTGGACAGATGGTCTAAACCTTTAAATGAAAATCTAGCCATAGAAGCATAGAGCTACTAAGCCCTTTTGGAATCCAACATGAAATTTCTGAGCCAGATTCAGCTGTTCTCTTAGGCTTTAAGCAGAATCAGCTTGAGTAGAATGCAAAGTAGGTCATCTGATGTCACGGTTCAATCCACATCATGAGCAGTTTCGTCTGGGTGATATTAGAATCAGCCATCAGACTTCTAGCTCTCTGGGTTCTACTCAAACCCTTTTGTGAGTATCACACAGAAGTAATGCTACTCTAGCACATTGCTACTCTGCTCATTCTGTCGAATATGAGCAATGAGAGTTGGGATTGTGCCTTTCTTTTCTATAGTCTCAGGGGCTAGCATAGGCATAACATGTAGGAGGATGAACAACAAATGCTTGTTATTAAATTACGTGAGTGATGCCCAATGAATGTGTATTGAATGAACGCATAAGTAGAAAATATCTCTGGTGAGAAAATGAAGCCTATATGGTTTCCAAGTGAGGCTTATTTTTTTGGGGGGGGAGGGTGGAGATTTTGATTTTACTGTTAAAAAGGAAAACCACCTTAGCTCATCTAGTCAGTATATAAAAACTTATTGAAAAAAATTGCTGGGGAAATGGTAGGAAGGAGCACATTAGAGGGTTGCCTTCAAGGGTTGGTGGATTTCTGGGGTGCCTGGACGGCTCAGTCAGTTGAGTATCTGACTTCAGCTCAGGCCATGATCTCAGAGTTCGTGAGTTTGGGCCCTGCCTTGGGCTCTGTGCTGACAACCTGGAGCCTGGAACCTGCTTCAGATTCTGTGTCTCCTCTCTCTTTGTCCACCTTCAGCTCCGACTTTGTCTCTGTCTCTCCCTGTGTGCTGTGTGTGTGTGTGTCTCTCTCTCTCTCTCTCAAAAATAAAAATAAAAGTAAAGATAAAGTAAATCTAAGAAGGTTGGTGGATTTCTTGTCAATAACTTCACTTGGGAGAGCATCCCCATGGTGTCCATGGTGTGATATCCCTCTCTGTAAGGCAGTACACAAAGTGAGGCACAGCTGAGGTGTTTGTGATTCTGTTGCACATTGTTTCCACTCTTGGCACCCCAGCTCATTGAATCTACCAGATTTAATTGGATTTTCCTTTGAAAACATTCCATTCAAAAACACTCCAGGTCAGTTGGTTCATCTAGATATTTTCAGGTAAATGTAAATGCAGGACCCACAGTGTCTTTTAATAAATCAGATACTAAAAATATCTTTAAGTGTAGCAGAGAGAGGCAAGTATAAAACCTCAAAACTGTTCAGATTCAAATGTATGCATAGCTTATTATAGTTCTGATGTATGAGTATGGAATCTAGTTATACCTAGGTAATTATTGTTCTAATTCCTCCATGCAGTTATTCTGTGTCATTCAAATATTTATGCCCATGATACTTAATATTCATATTTTTGTGGAGAGTTATTAGAAAAAAGCAGAATAAAGTGAAGAACCTGGCTCACTCTTCTCTGGGTGAGTTCTGGAGGCTCTGTACTTACCTCCTCTAACCCTGAGCCTTTAACTGTGGAAAACTCCATCAGGGACCAAGTGGCTGGTTCTCAATAAAACTGAGTACTCCTTGATCAGCTCTGTTTACATCTAAAGACTTGGTCCTTCTCTGTGTGTTCCTACCTTGCTCTGCATTGCACCCAGCTCTCCTTCATTTACTGTGCTTTAGAAGTTATTAAGTGTGGAACTAAAAAGTGATGGAGTTTGTTTCTCTTCTTGTTTTTGACCTTGGATATGATGGCTGCAATCAGAGTAATCTTTCTAAAATGCAATTCTTTGAATGTCATTCAAATATTCTTCCAATGGCTCATAAAGAGGTCTATACAACAACCTGGCATTCTCTCTCAACTCCTATAGGCTGCTAGGGAATTAGGTTCTGGGTTTAGGATTTGACCTATTGCCTTATCTTCAGCATATGCGAGTTTAATCTTCTTCTTTGTGGATGTGTGGCAAATAAAAGTAATAATTACAACACAAAGTTTTAGAAAAAGCCATTTTATTACCTTTAAGTAAAAAGTTATTTACCAATAAGATATGATGCATAGGTTCTGTCATGACTCGGTGGACTTTCTAATATTGCTCTTCACAAGCAGGAAGACTTTCATTTTTTTGCTACACATTTGTCATGGATGGCTCCAGTGTTTTCCAATAGAAGGCGAAACTGTAAGCCAACACTAGCAATTTTCTGCTTTAGCTGCAACCTCAGTGGGGGGAAATGTAAAGAAATATAATGAAGGCATAAATAAGACAACTGTCTGGAGCTTATCATGAGTTTATTACAAGTATCATGAAAGCCTCAAGTCAATTGAAGAATCTAGCAAAAGTCCCCATTATTCTTTAGGCGTAAACAGAATCATCCCATGGAAACAAAAATCTCAGTGCCTTGACTGAGCCAATGGTATCTTCTGCAGGTATCTGCAAAGCTGGGACTCAAAATGACAAGTAGACAGTGAAGACTAAATAGGAACTCGCATTTATTGAGAATCTTCAATGTAGAAAGACTATTTTTTAATCACACTTGGCTGAAGGTTTTTACCAGTTTATCATTAAGAAAGAATTGAAAGGATATCATATATAGAGATAGCTGAATATAGTTAGATGCATATCAATTTTGGAGTAAGCTGTACTGTATTTTCATCCCTCTGTGAGGTCACCTAATCTTAGATCATTTCATTGTTTGCATGAAGTTCTGGTTTAGATCAAAACCAGCAAATATAATGTTTTAAATGGCCGTCTAACATACATTATCCCACTACTACAGTTAAAATTTTAGAAATGAGTTTCTAAATTGGATAATACTATGTATAGTATATAATATTATATATAAATTAGGAAAGTTATACCATATATTACACATATATGCTATATACACATAGTGCATATATACTGTATGTGTTATAGTTGTGTTATATATATAGTTTTATATATGTACTTTGCTTTAATAAGATAAATTTGTATCCATGTGGGCTAATGAATGTTTTGCAAAATATAGTCTGCGATCTGGTATTAGGTCATGAAATTAGTGAAGTAGCACCAGTACTTTTTTAGTTGAAAAAGAATAGAGTGGAAATATGAGAGTGCAGTGCACAGAGAAAGGTAAGTATTGCTTCATGAAACATTTTTTAACATTTATGTAATTTTGAGAAAGAGAGAGAGAGAGCATGTGTGCATGGGGGAAGGGGAGAGAGGGAGACAGAATCTGAAACAGGCTTCAGGTTCAGAGCTGTCAGCACAGAGCCCAATGCAGGGCTCCAACTCATAGACCACAAGAAGTCTGACACTTAACTGACTGAGCCACCCAGGTGTCCCTGAAACTTTTGTTTCATAAAGAAGCGCACGTGCACACACACACACACACACACATGTACAAATATTACACAACATGTTTCTTACCATGACTGATTGTTAAAATTTTATGAAAACCAGGCTATATAATACAAAAATACATTAACTGATTAAAGACCCCAAATATGTTTTGCTAAATAACAGGAAGAAAAGGGAAGAGATTACAAGTGATGCTGACTCTTTCAGGTTCAGGCTGAAACATATTTTAGATGAGGATTCTTTCCCTTAGAGTCATTGTTTTGTATGAAACATGTCTAAAATCATCATGTGTATTAATTAAGAATCAAGTTCGGAGTTTGCTATTCACGATTGTTTCACTCGTGAAAGTACAGTGCTGCTTACACCAAATTCATTTTAATCCACAAACACAGATCGGTTCTAGTCCTAGGTAACCGTCTCTTAAATATGGTCCCTCAAGAAGAATCAGGTGATGATGATAAAGCACTCAGAGTAGTTGCACCTCTAATACTGAGAGAAAAAAAGCCGCTGAGAAGAGGGGAGGAAGACCGAGCAAGCAGGTCATGTAAAGATAAAAGTGAAGAACACAAACAAACCACTTTTCAGTGATTGAATCCGTTCTCCCCAGACCTTTCCGAGTCAGAGAAGCAGCCTGAGCCTCTAATTTACTCTATCAGCAGTGTTGGGATGCCTCCCAGGAAGAATTGCTCTGCCCAGAAGATGGCCTGTTGCAGCCTCACTGGAAAAATATCCTACAGGACATTGTACCTCCAAGGGACCCCAGCCTATCCTGCCTGTCCTCACACAGTTACAAGTCAAACACAATCACAATGGCTAAAAAGTCTTTGTCCACAGGGTGCCTTTGTGGGTCAGTTGGTCGAGCATATGACTCTTGATTTCAGCTTAGGTCATGAATTCAGGGTCATGGGTTCAAGTCCTGAATGGGGCTATACACTGAGCACAGAGACTGCTTAGGATTCTCTCTCTCTCACTCGCTTGCTCTTGCTCTTGCTTTCTCCTTCTATCCTTTCCCCTACTGTGCTATAAATAAATTAATTAAATAAAAATAAATTATTGTCCTGTAAACCTTGTACTAATTCATCTATAAGAAAATTACATAGGAGGTGAATCAGCCGTATCTTTCCTGTATTTGTTCTTTGACCCTTAACTAGATTCACACTTAACTAGCAGTAAATAAGCCATAGTGGTTTAATGCACGGTGTTACAAATTTAGACAATATTTTACTGTAATTATGTAAAGTGATAAATATCATTATAATACCGATTATACAATATATGAATGTATCATAGTGACATATTTTACACCCTAAATACACAGTGTTATATGTCAAATTCCATTAAAAAAAACTTAATTAAGAGAGGCACTGACTATGGTCTTATCCTAACTTGGAGATGTGCCTATGCTACATTTTCATTGTCTGAGGTTTGTAAATTGATTTGTAAACCTGTGGTCAGTTTACTTACCCTGAGTTTTCCACTTCTACTGCTTTTCAGCTGAAGAATTTCAATGAACAGTTATCTTTCACATGCAGGAACCTAAGTTAGTCCATTTTTTTTTAATTCTACAATATTTACTGAGAAATTCCCAAGTACTTGCAGAAATGGAATATATATTGGGAAAAGGAAATTTCTTTTTGTTTTTTTTAATCTCTTTTCTTTTAAAAAATTTTTAATGTTTATTTTTGACATAGAGACATGGAGTGCAAGCAGGGGAGGGGCAGAGAGAGAGAGAGAATGAGAATCTGAAACAGGCTCCAGGCTCTGAGCTGTCATCACAAAGCCCATGGGGCTCGAACCAAGGAACCGTGAGATCATGACCTGGGCCAAAGTTAGAGGCTTAACCGACTGAGTCAAATCTATTTCCTTTGTACCTCTGACAGTTGCTTTCCTGGCATGTGCGTGTCACCTTTTATTATCAACGGCTGTTCTGGAGGATTTTGAAAATCACTTAAAGACCAGTATCTGCTAGAGGAGAAGCTAGGAATTATGGGGAAGCAATGCACAAAAAGTATGGTTGTCTTTCTTCTGAAATGTAAAAGAGAGAGAGAGAGAAAAAAAAGAGAGATCCCAAACATTAAGTATAAAAAATAATAGACCATTGTGAACTGTCAAGAAATAAAGATGATCATAGCGTTCTTCCACATTAACTGTAGCTCTCTGATCCTCTTTGTTTTTTATTTGTTGGTTTGTAATAATAGGTAAGCCCCTCTCCACGCTCCCACAATATTTGTCCTCACCAACCTTCTTCTCTATGAGTAAACCCTATGGTAAGATAGGTTACTTCCTTTCAGACATGCTCTTTTCTTTCCATTAAATAGTTACCCGATTTCTGTGTCCTTCTCTATAGAAATAAATGTATTAATGTATCTACCTCATAGAATGATTGTGAAGACTAACTCAGTTAATGAATACATGTAAAAATTTTATAATCATGCTTGACACATACTATAAGGTCAAGGAATTTGGTTAGCTAGTAAATTGTCAGCTAGTTACCAATAACAACATCCACAGACAATACATACTATTTTGTTAAATGTGTTTTAATTAGATTAGGTTGGGGGTGCCTGGGTGGCTCAGTTGGTTAAATGTCTGACTCTTGATTTCAGTTGAGGTCATGATCTCCAGGTTTTGTGAATTCAGGGCCTGCATCAGGCTCTGTGTTGACAGCATGGAGCCACTTAGGATTCTCTCTCTCCCTCTCTTTGCCCCTTCCCTACTCAAACTGTCTCTGTGTCTCTCAAAATAAATAAATAAATTAAATTTAGAGGAAAAAAATAAATTAGATTAGGTTGAATGCCATGAAACTGATGATGGTGGACCTTATTTGGTCTATAAAAAGAGGAACTTTATATAATTTAACTTACCATACAATAATTTCATATGTTTACATGACCTTCATTAATACTTCATCAGGATGCCTACATCATTCACTTTACATCTTCACATCATGTAGACATTTTATCATTTCACATCATCATCATCAGGATGAGTACAGTACAATAAGCTACTTTGATAGAGACCACATTCCCATGATTTAATTATAGTATAGTGTTATAATTATTCTATTTTATTATTAGTTTTTGTTGTTAATCTCTTATTGCATCTAGTTAGTAAATTAAACTTTACAATAGCTCTGCATGTATAGAAGAAAACATGGTATATATATATATATATATTGAATCTTATATATATATAAGATTCAATACTATCTGTGGCTTCAGGTATTTATGGAGGGACCTGGAACCTATCTCCTGTGGGTAAGGGAGGCCTGTTATATGTATATTACATTGTGTATATATAACCTTTCAAATATAAAATATTTTTAATATTGTTCATATTAGATCTGCATTGTTAATATTTCTGCTTGGCAGAATTCTGTTTTGTCATCATATAGCAATTTAAGCTTTCTCAACTGAGGTTCTCGTATATTTCTCCCAAATTTTCACCATCATAAATGGTGTAGTGATGGAAATGATTGTATATGCTCCTTTATGTGTGAATTAACTCATATAATATAACAAAATAGAATTCTTATGTTGAGTGGTATGCATGTCTTTCACTTCACTAGGAATGGTGAAATAATTTGCCAAATTCATTGATTCAATACACCTTTTCATTAGGAAACCCTGCCTTACCTTCTCCTGTGTTTTATGCTAAGAGTTTTAAGGTTTTGCTTATTTATTTTGACTTTCAAAAAGATGACCATCATAAAACTTCTTGATCAGGAAAAGTTAACTTTATTGTTGCTATATCATTAGAAAAAAAGCCGCTTTGTCAGAGTCCTAAAAGTGTCTTTGAAAGAGGTTAGCAGGAGAGATGTTTGCAGAGAAGACGTGTAACGTCTAAGAAAGAATGAAATGAACATGGTAGAAAAGAAAAACACAGTACAGAATACCTAAGATCTGGGTCCAGGTTCTGGAAAAGAGTGGGTTTGTTGAGAGAATTTATTTTTATTGGTCAGGTTTTGGAAGGCAATGGCATACATTTTTTAATGTTCTTCATTACTTTATGTAAATACACATTTCTGTTTGGTTTCAAATTCTTTCTGCTTAAAGAACCACCTTTAATATTTTGGAGGGTAAGTGAATTGGCAATGAATTTCCTCATTATTTGTTAGTCTGAAAAAGACTTTATTTCCTCTTTGTTAAGAAAAAGATATTCCACTGGATATTGAGTTATGGGCTGAGAGATTCGTCTTTTGGCACATTAAATGTGTCGCCACTTTGTCTTTTAGTTTGCATGACTTCTGGAGAAGTCTTCTATAATTCTTATCTCTTCATCTGTAAATATCCTTTTCTTAATCTGATTTCTGTCAAGAGTCGTCTTCTGTTTGAGCAATTTGAATATAATAATACGACACATTCATATGTGTTGACTTTTGGAGCGAATTCAATGATAATTTTTCCTCTTGGTGTTTTCTGATCATCTTGGATTTGGTTTCTGTTTTTAATTTTTGGAAAACAAACTATCACATCTTCACATTTATTCTGTCTTCTCTTGTCTCTTCTTCAGGGGTATGGCAGAGAATTTAATATTGTCCCACACTCTTGGATGCTTTGTATTTTTCTCTTCTTCTACTCCTTTTTTGGGATTAAGTTTAGATATTTTCTCTTTATCTATCTTCAAGTCCCTTAATACTCTCCTTGGCTATATTAAATCTACTGATAAGCCGGCCAAAGGTTTTCTATACTGTGTTATTTAATGCTGGTGTTTTTTTTTTAATTTTTATTTTTTCATGTTTTGTTTTTAAGAAATGTCTGCATACTACGTGGGGCTTGAGCTCAGACTCCGAGATCAAGAGTCTTAATGTTCTGTTGACTGAGGGAGCCAGGAACCACTGGTGCTTTTATTTTATTTTATTTTATTTTATTTACTTTACTTTATTGTATTGTATTGTATTTTACTTTACTATATTTTACTTTATTTTCTTTTATTTTTTGTTTCAATTTCTCTGCTGGAATAACCATTTCACCTAGCACGTTTCCCAGCTTTCTCATTAGAACTTTTAACACTTTAATCGTAATAATTTTAAATTAGTAGTTGCAACATCTGTCATATGTGGGTATGATTTTAATAATTCCTGTTTCTTGGTTTTATGTTTTTTCTTGTCTTTTGCATAGGACAGTAGAGACCAAGGTAGATCTGTTTATACCTGGAATAGGCACACCTTCTGATGCTTTCTCAGATGCTTGAGCTAATCTCAGGTGTTGGGTTGAGTTAGAAGTCTGTGGTTTCTATGGTTACTTTCAGTTTACCACAGACATCAAAATCCTTTAGAGATACTTTGTGTTTATTGTGGGAACTGATTTGCTAGAAGGATTTTTCTCAATGGCTGTTCCATCTTCAGATTTAGACCTCCTCTTTGAACGATGCTTCAGAGAAGGTATGCCTTTTGCAGTGAACTTATTATTCGATGCTTGTCAGTCTTGTGTTTGGGAGTGGGAGATGTTCTTCCAGCATCTGATTAAGCCACAGGCAGTTATTATATCCTAAGTTTCAGGGATGTGATCTTTCTAGCACTCCTGCCCCTCTCCTGTTGTATCTCTGACACCAGTACAGATCCCTGCCCTTCCTGAAGGTAGAGGACACTTTTCCCCTGTTTCCTTCTTTAGACTACAATAGATCTTCACCAGTGCTCTAATAATGGCCGTGTTTGTTGCCTTTCCTCTCCCTTCACAAGTTAAGGCTCTGTTTCATAGGGGATTTAGAGAAAGATTCCAATAGAAAAATTTCTTGGCTCTCTGCAGTGGTTATGTTCCTCTTCCCAAGGTATGCAATGTTAATAGACTTTATTGGGACTTGTCTAATCATTTTAGTAAGCTATGTTTGTGGAGAAAAACCTGCAAGCGTGTGTAGACTTCTGTGTTTTACATCCCTAGGAGTATCTCCTTCCTTGCTGGCAACTCTCAGACTCCAGCAAATATGCCAATCCCCCTTACTAAACCTTTCCTGCCACTGTTTCTGCACCCCACTCAAATATGCCAGAACTTAGGGGTCACCTTTCCTTCAGGGGACCATCTTTTCTATTTTTGTCCAGTTCATTGCCTTACTACCTCATTCTCTGATGAGCTTAAGAAAAAGCATGAACTTTTTGGTTGATGAGGACTTACCAAATCCTAAAGAGGTGTGTCTATTTCAGACAAGTTGGGAAATCCTAGCCTACCATAGCTAATGAGACTTAGGGATTCTTTGAAGTAATTCACCTCCTATGATAGTTCATGCCTCAGTTAATGCACTTTGATTGATTAAATTCTAACTTTTTTTAGGAAACATTTATGTCCCTCAAGTTCAAGTCATCTTTACGTGTGGCCAAAGGCCATCCACAGGTTGAATAGTGATGGGGTCAAATAGATTCATAAGGCTGTGAAGGCCCTGGCAAAGAACTAGTAAAAACTCAGGAGATACCTCTGTAAATCCTGAAGCATACATGTCCAGGTATATTGTTGACCTTTCCAGGAGAAGTCAGAGAGGTATTGGATTATATTGATCTAAAGGGACAATAAAAAAGCAGACTACCAGTGTATGACTGTAAATTATATAGCCTCATGTGACACCAAATATAAAACTGTATTTGTTTTTGGTACCACAGGGAAGTTGGAAATAAGTGTTTTATTTATGGCCCTATGATCTTGAAAAAAAATCTATATCCTTGCCTGTTTCTTTTTTTTTTTAACTCTTGAAGTTCCATATTTTATGTAGCTACATCTCTACAGGGGTCATCTGATCAAGTTTTATTAGTTAGATTTTCCTTAAAATTTAGTGTCCTTTTATTTTATTTTTTTTCTTTTTTCTTTTTTCTTTTTTTTTTGAATCACATATCATAAGCTTTTATTCCTGCAACTTTTTTTTTTCTCCTTGCCTGTTTCTTAACTCGGATTATAAAAATATTACAATAACTGGTACAGATAGAATGTATCTTTATTATGGTTTCGTTTATTGATTTGGTCTCTCTTTAGTAAAGTGTTGCGAAAGAGTGTTGTGGTAGAGGTTTGGATGGGTCTATTTGAACCTTCAAGGGTTCAGCCTCCACAAATCTGCTGATATCAGTGGACATTTTAGTGCACAGAGTTTCCAGTTCTTTGTTCTTTTCCAGTTATTTTCTTCAACTTAGGTTGGATTTAGATACAAGAATACTAGTAAGTCAATGTCCAAATTATCTATGGTCTTAGAAAAAGGAGAATCTTGAAGGATTTTAGGAAAGAGGCTATCAAGAGAACATTGAATTGGTAATTTACCCAGTATATCCCTGTCTATGAAGTTAGCAGCTGTTCTGCCACTAAGGAAGAAAGAATATAATCAGTTAAACACATGAGAATGAGTGTCCGAGGGTCATTAGAGATACCTACCACCTGAGCAGTTTGTTGACCTTGAAGTTGAGGTTATATAAGAACACAACCCTTTATGCTTAGTATTATAGCATATGTGTAATTAAAAACTTGCAAGACTGTCCTCTAATAGATAAATTTCTTTTTAGGTTAAAAGATAAAACAAAAATTGAGCATTTGATTCCCTCTTAAGTCATCATTACTGATTGCCTACTTTTCCCCCCTTTAACTGTCTTAGTTAACATTGGACAATTGTATTCCTCCCCACAACCCTTGTCAGTTTTATTTATGGTATATGCATTTGTATCCTGAGATGAAATTTCTTGTTACAATCATTAATGACTGGGATTAAGCATTTAGTTATTTTATTTGTAAGGGCATTGGTATATTCTAGGTTTTATCCTATTTTTGTTCCACCGCCTCATAAAAATATTCAGTGAGCAGAAGGTTTGACAAAAGGACTAGTTTCCATTTGACTTTTGTTTGCATATTAAATCCTCTATTTTTTTTTTTTGTTGTTAAAGCTTAAAGAAAAAGAGGAGGGAGCTGTGTTCACATTTGCTTCAGGATCTACTCCTGAGTATTATCTAAAGTTGTTAAAGAGCTTATCCTTAGTATCTCCAATAGACTTATTCTTTCCTCACTTGCAGGATTTGAATGAAGTCAATCTATTTTCATCAGAAAGATTTTAGAGATAATCATCAAAAACCTTGTTCAACATCTAAAGCTTTTATAAACCCCTCTGATTTAGAGTGTATGCAATTCGGGGCCCCTTCAGTGACCCTGAAAGTTTTTCCATCTCTGCCCTTCCCATCTCAATTTATGCAAATGAGATTCCTTCTATTATGAATTAATTAATATAGCTCTGGGAGCCTTGTCATAACTGAGTAAGTGAAAAGTGTTTACCTTAATCTGTAGAGTGAACTTTTAGAAAATACACTTCAGCTTATAGCAGAAAGGAAAAGAGGAATAAGAGAACCAAAAATACATGGAACATACAGAAAACAAATGACAAGACAGGAGACTCGAGTACACCCATCTTTTGCAGTAAATAGAAATAGATTAAGCACTCTTAAAAAAGGTAGATCCTGTCAATCTTGATAAAATGAAAGACCTGGTTTTGTCATGTTGATGTGAGAAATACACTTTGAATATAAAGATACAGAAATATGAAAGTAAATGATTGAAAAAATATACTCCATGCAAATGAAGGCATATGGAAGTTGGTGTACAAGTAGATTTCAGTCAAGGCATACTGTTCAAGATAAAGAATAATATTTCATAATGAAAAGAGAGTCAATGCATGAAGAAAACATAATTTCTAGAATTTGTATTTGTTTTGTCCTTCAATTTAGCCCATTTTAATTTCCATTACCTTACTGTTTCCATAATCCTTTAACCAATATACACACTAAAGTGTAGTCTCTTTTAGAGTTCTATTCTTCATGCAGTTGGGACCCTGATTGCTTACTCTAAAGTTTCCATTTTATGTTACTTTTATTTGTTTACTGCATGCTGATTTCTCACTTCTGATGATCACAATTATCTATTATTCAGGGATATTTTTGTCACTCTGCCTTACTTAGACAGGTTTGTGCTTGTACTGGCTCAATTAGGACTCTCATTTCAACTGCAGCATTTTTATGTCTTGGGGATCCATAGGGATCTTCATTTTCCTCTCTCCCTTTGGTCACTGAAGGTCAAGCCCATGGTTTACCCAGTTTGATAACCACTTTCTCCCAGTTACCTCTACAGTTTCCCTCCCAGCAGGTTAACCATGAATAAGATCACCGAAATAGAAATATATATATATAACTATAGATAGATAGTGTGTGTGTGTGTGTGTGTGTGTGTGTACTAAAGCTAATGGCATCCTGGACTCAAAGCATGAAGATGAGAATGAACAAGCAAAGGAAAGAGAGGGGAAAAAAAACTAAAGATGTGTATTCTCCTAATCTCTCTGTATTTTGTCTTCAATCTCATGCATAGTTTTCTACCTTCTCAGAAAACTCACTATATTAATTATGATTTCTCATGTTGGTCCCCTCTGCCTTCCTAAGTTGTGTATTTCCTCATTATATAAACAAACTTAAATTTCCTCCAGCATTTACTAAATTACCTTTCACAGAAGTAGAGAAGTAACAGTGGAACACAGATCTGAAAGATTGGCTGCAATGAACTGGAGGAGAGGCAGGGATTCAAGGAGGGAGCACCTCACACCTTGTCTAAAGTCCTTCCAGGAGGAGGGAATGTGGCTCATTTCAAAGAACTGGAAAAAAAAAAAGAAGTGTGCCTGGAATGGTGAGATCAAAGGGAAAGCTGCCTTCCACAAAACTGGAAACACACACACATAATGGATCATTAGGGCCTCATCAGTCATGTTACAGATTCTGTTGTTTTCATGGCAAAAAGAAAACCACGGAAAAATTTTAAGGAGATTGGCATGATCCTACTGGAATTTTAAAATCACGTTTAACATAGGTGACCTCAAAGCAAATGCCCTTGTTGTATATTCCCTGCATATTTCTTTTGAACCTTTGGTTTAGTTTCCCATTGCAGCTGTAGCAATTTATCACAAAGGCAGTGCCTCAAAACCACACAATGTTACCAGATGGTCCTGGATGCCAGAAGGTCAAATTGGGTTCCAATGGTTGAAATCCGTGTCATCAGGATTGCACTTCTTCTAAAAAGGCTCTTGGGGAGAATCTGTTTCCTTGCCTTTTCCAGCTTTCAACGTGGCTGGCATTCCGTAGTTCATGGCAACTTCCTCCATCTTTAAAACCAGCAACTTGGCGTCTCCAAGTCTTTCTTTGATTCTGACTCTTTGCTTTTGTCATCACACCTCCCTCTCTGACTCTGAGCTTCCTGCTCCCTCTTTTAAGGACCCTTATGATCATACTGGGTCCCATATGGTACAAGATCTCAAGATTTTCAACTTAATCATATTTGCAAAGTCCTTTTGCCATGAGGTAATATGCTCACAGGTTCTTAGGAATTAGTATGTAAATAGCTTTGGGGGTATGGGCATTTTTCTGCCTACTGTATCTTTCTTCATAGGTTTTCACAGTTTATGATTATAGGTTTCTGCAATGATTGAACACTTGCCTCCTCCACTAAGTTATAAACTACAGAGGCCATGGTTTGTATGACTCTGTCCCCAGCATTTATTAGCACAGGGTCTGGTTCTTAATAGGTGTTCTGTAGGTTGAATGAATAAATGAATGTGTCCTGAAGGTAAGATTAGTTTCTCCTGGAGGCAATGGATACTTTTATTCAACTATTTTTATAAATCCCTCCAAAGTGTTATTTGTCCCATCTCATCAGGATACTTGTAATTGACTTTACTTGTTTTAGTCCCATCTTTACCTACAGTCTAAATTCAACTGGCAGTATTGATTTCCTATTTTGAGGCTTTCTTTGTGCTTCTTACTTTATGCCATGGGCAATGTAACTAATTGCTTAATTATAACTATTCATGCAATATCCTATATTATAAAGTGGCTCTGACACGAAACCAAATGATCCATGGTCTGTAAATTATGTAGTTCAGTTGTAGGCACTGAGGAAATTTCTAGCTTGCTAACACAAAGGTACTGCTGACACAAAGTACATGTTTTTTTGATGCCAAATATCTGATTCAGAATCACAGCATTAAATTGAATGTTTGTTGATTTGGTTTAAAACATGCCAACCTAAACATTTCTGGAATCTAAACTATATTTCTAACCATTGTAAAAGGCTCTACTGTATATGCCATCACCCAAAGAAGAAACATGAAAGTCATCTCTATTTTTTCTTTTTTTCTCACCCCAATGTCTAATCAATCTCCCAGCCCTCTTAACCACCTCTCACAACATTTTATTTTCTATATCCCTGTTTGGTTTCTACTCCAAATATCTCTTAGCAAAGTATTGCAATCATTTACGAGCTGGCTTCCGAATCCTGGAGATGCATCACTATATACCTTTTCTTTAATGTGACTTGTTTTTCCCCCCTTGTTATGAAAGCATCTTTTAAACAAGAGTATATTTATTACTTCTCATCAAAATGACATTTTTTTTTAAATTTTTTATGGTTTTTATTTTATTTTTGAGAGACAGAGACAGCGCGGGCAGGGGAGGGTCACAGAGAGAGGGAGACACAGAATCTGAAGCAGGCTCCAGGCTCTGAGCTAGCTGTCAGCACAGAGCCCGATGCGGGGCTCGAACCCACGAACTGTGAGATCTTGACCTGAGTTGAAGCCGGACGCTTAACCGACTGAGCCACCCAGGCGCCCCAAAAATGACATTTTTAAAACACAGGAAAACCTTTCAGATTGGAAAGAAGTAGATGCCACTTTGTAGTGGCCTCAGCTGATTCCTACATCCATGAAGAGCACCTGTCTTTTTAGTTTACAGTGGGAAACACCCAGCTTCGATGTGTGTGTTAGAGAATGTGTGTGCCTGTACATGTGAACTATTTGAAACGGGATCTTAAAACCATCACATTTCCCTGACTGTTTTTTCCCCTCTATTTCTCTATAGCACATCAAAAGTGGGATTTATAAAGTACAAATTTTATTTGTACAATCCTTTAATAAAACTCTTCAATGGATTTGGTAAAAAAAATCTGAAATCTGTCTCTCTTCTTTCTATTGTATGGTATCTAGAATCCTCGTGATTTGATTCTTGTTTACCTTTCAAACTCCATCTCCCACTGTTCTTTCCCTGTATATTATATTCTGAGAAAATGTGAAGTATTTATCACTTCCCAGTATCTTCTTTTTGCCCCCTTCTTATCCTATTACATAAACTTTCCTCAGCTTAAAATTCCATTTCTTTACTTGCTTTGTAATGAATGTGTGTTCCTTCTCAATATTCTAGCTCAGATTTTGCTCGTCCTCCAAGTCTTCCAGATGAACACTTTGTACACATGCCCAAATGGTATTGATCATGTAACATAGATAACTCCTATAGTATACTTCTGTGTTAGTTTTCCTAATAGACTTTGAAGAACTTTGTTATTGAAGCCGTGTGTGTGTGTGTGTGTGTGTGTGTGTATGTGTATTCTTGTGTTCCAGCATCTAGCCCAGTTTTTTTGCATACAGACAGTGCCCAAAAATACTCTCTTTAGCAAAGGAATTCTTCATTTAGTATTAGGCTGAGTTTTATCTTGTTCTAAAGGATACCTTCAGGTAGAGCACCGAGGTATTAGGAGTTATGTGACATGATCTTATGAGAACCTCGATGTTTTGTCATGGATTTCAAAATTAAAAATATATAGGAGTAAATAGTTCAGTCAATAGTCTTTACTTATATGCTAATCTAAAAGATTTTTTTAAAGGCTTCTATTTTACTGGTTGAGTAAGGCCAGCATATATGAATGTTTCATTGAGATGTAAATATTTTTCTTACCAAAGAGGGAACGAAGTTTTGATAAATAGACTGCACCTTGGATGAATATGAAAAAGACCTAGTTCTCTCAAACCAAGATATTCTAAATGTGAGCCTTTGAGAAACTCAACAGATGAACATAATGAAAGGGAAGGAAAAATAAGATAAAAACACAGAGGAGGCAAACTGTAAGAGACTCTTAAATACAGAGAACAAATTGAAGGTTGCTGGAGGCAGGGAGTCCACTGGGGCTGTTGGTTAAATGGGTGATGGGCACCACGGAGGGCACTTGTTGGGATGAGCACTGGTTGCCATATGTAAGAGATGAATCACTGGATCCTCCTCTGAAGCGAAGACTACACTGTATGTTAATTCACTTAAAATTAAAAAATAATAAAATAAAAAATAAAACCCATTAAAAAAAAGCACAGGTCCACCATAGCTCTATATTGGATTTTAAAGTGAATGCTTAACGCTTACAACAGTTTTTCCTCAGCAGAGTGGTAAACATCTCAATTCTGAACCCTTTGTCTGCAGAGTCAAATATTGCACAAAATTCTTAGAGTGTGTTAGTTTTCTATAGAGGGATCAATTATTTTCTTATTTTGGTGCACGTGGATTCACTAGAGTTTTTTTGCCCTATGTGTGTGGAGTTATGTATTGCCTTGGAATCATTGTTGGGATGCTAGTTGGCACAAATGACAGCATAAATTTATTTTGTTTTATTCATGTAAAATTTATGATACAGAAAGTCTTGGTTGTTTAGAAACTAAGTATTATAATTAATAGTTGAGTTTGAAAAATCTTTTCTCAGAAACATCTCAAATTTTAAAAAGGACTAGAGAAACTTAGTAGTTTTTCAGTGTTAGAAATTGCTTTTTTCTTGGTATTCAGGCCTAACAACAACCAAAAAAAGTGTATAGCTATAATATTACATTATATTATATTATTATATTATTAATATATTTATATTATGTAACTATGCATAATATAATATACTATAATTATTATATTACTATATATTAATGTATATAATACGATAAATAAATATATAATATATAAATAATAATTATATTATTAAATATTAATACACATACATAACAAATAAATATAATATATAATAAATATATTAATATATAATATATTAACAAATATATTGCGTGATAATATATTAATTAATTATAATTGTATATTATATATTATGTATAGCCTTAATCATACATGGCAAATGTGTTAAAAGAGAAATCAGCCTAAACTTAAAACCAAAAGTCTTAATTTGAATCCAAAATCCTCTTTCAACTGGTTGTGTGACACTGGGTATATTGTTTATCTCCAGATTCTTAGTTCTCTTGTCTTTAAAGTGGTTGATAATAATGGAATTGTTATAAAATTAAATGTATGTAAAAACACTTTTTAAAAGTTGATGTTTTCCAGTAGTATTAGTTACTGTTGTGTCAGTAGAATATTCATAAAATGCCAACAAATTCCAACTGCTAGAGATCAAGGCTAACATACAACATGCATTATTGTTTGCTAGAGTCTGTTTGAAGTGTTGAGTATGCGGGCCATCCTAATTTTAAATACTGTTTTTATAAGCCTTCTCACAGAAGGTTCTCCTCCTGTGATACTTGCAAATGTTCATTTGGAGGTAATTAAATGTTGTTTCTCCTTCCTATAAAGATTTCAAAGTTCTCACATGTTAGTTACCTATTATTAATATTAGTTAGCTACCTAACTAATATTAAATGAATTGCATTTAGAGATTCTAAAAATCTGTGCGGATAGTAGTCAGATATCCATTGGATTCATGGTAAATGAACCACAGGAATAAATGTGGTATATTTAAACCTCTTTTAATCTGTAAAGATCTATACAAAAATTATATGTGTTTGTGTGTATAATATATAATTATATGCAAATATATGTAAACACACATATATTTGGTGAATGTGTATAGTAATCACATTTATATTATATGTAATATAAAATGTTACTTTAGATTGATTTTCAACTAGCAGTGATTCTGTTTTCAGCCAATTTTATTCAAAGAAGTATCTCTAAGTAGCTGTTCCAGTTGGTTAACCCTGTCAATACAAAACATACCATGAGCTAAGATTTCACTAAGGTTTCTCTACAGTGCTTTTGAGGCATGTGACTGAAATGCCAAATGAATGACATACTGAGAGAGATTGACCTCCTTGACTTCAGGAGAGAAAGATTTCAAGCCTCTGGTTTTGAAATGCCAGGTACAGACATAGCTTGAGCATGTGGAGAATGTAAAGACTTAACTTTATAAAGGTTTGTCCAGTTGCTCAAGAGCTATGTTTCAGTGACTTAAAAATATTTTTTAATACTTCATAAAATATTTGTAAATGCTTCCACATATTCTAAAATAAGCTAGACTTTTTCTTTGGTGTGATTTGTAAACTTTTCTTGGTCTTGAATAATTGTATTTTTCATCATATTATAGGTTGAGTGAAAACTTTATTCTATTCTGGTCCAGTAGAGTTAACTAAAAAGTAATTTTCAAGTCTAGACCATGAGCCTAGAAAAATGCAAGACATGACAGAGTAGTCAGAGGGAATAGGCACTGAAGAAAACTTACTCTCACTGAAATCCCCTCTAGATAAAGAAGTTAGAGAAGCATTATCTTAATAGAGTTAAAGGTAGAATAAGTTACTTACCACATGCCAGACATTGGAGTACATGGTATATACATGTTATTTTATATAGTTGTCACCATAGCCCTGGGAGATAGTATAATTATTTCCATTTTATAGATGAGGAAAAAAGGAAAGTATAAGTAATTTATCTAAACTCTTATAGATATCAAGTGGCAGTACCACCTTTTGGTATCTATTATCCTTTATTTCCCAATATTTTTATCCTTGGTTTAGATAATGTGGCTCATTATCATAAATAAGCATCCTGTAAATATTCCCAGCTCTTCTGGGTTTTCTTTTCATGCTGCTCCAACTGAATGAACCCAAGGACTTAATTTATTTACTCCTGAATGTGAAAAATTGAACTTCTGAACAAAACAGGGAAGATTTAAATCACTGTCAACAATATTTCCTTGAACCCATGATGTTATCAATTCTTAGATACTCCAGTGTTTTGTGTATTGCTATGAAAAATTTTTTTAAGTCAATTAAACACCGACACATTGTTTTAAATGTTTATTGCTGTATAATAAAGTATCACAAATGGAGGGACTTTAAACAGCACAAAATTATTACCTCTCAGGATCCACTGGTCAGATGTCCAAATATGGCGAGGGCAGTCATCTGCTCAGGCTCTCATCATTGAAATCAAGGCATCCAGGTACTGCTTCTAGTATTTGCCACTGTCACTTTCACAAACTGGGTATTGTTTCTGCTGCCACTTCCTCTAAAACAAAGATGCAGCCATGTCCCTTTTGCTCTTTGTGTCACTAGCTCCTGATTCAAGGAACAAAACAGATGCCTCTGATTGCTGCCCCTAATTTGCATGTCTGTGTCTTTGCACCAAGGGAGACTGGAAAAGCTAACAAATGAACTAAGCTCTTTGTTACACAAAGCATAGCCCCTACCTGCTTATTTAAGCAAAAAATAATTTATTACATGATACCCAGTAACTCTTAGGATCTTTAGGAGAACCATAAGAACCATGTGTCTGTTGCATGGTCAGAAAAATCAAGGCATTATTGCACTGTGAGATATTTCTAGTGAAGTAGAGATTGCTGTTCAGTACTATTCTCCCCCAGGACAGGAAACCAGATGTTCCACCTCGGCTGCCCCCCAAAAGTCTACATATATGCCTTTGCTACCAAGCTTATGAAAATATCTGATCACTGCACACCTAGACTCCTGTTCATCAAGATCTTATGTGAAGCCGTAAGACTGGTAGAGCCTACGTTATATGTCTAATCAGCAGTTGCAAGGAAGTAGGGGGAAGATTTTAGTTCCCTAGCTTTTAAAATAAAAGACAATAAACCCATTAGAATGGATGTGGAGTGAACCAACCTACCATATCTACAGTAGACATGGTTGACACAGTAGACATGAGCTCTACTTCCTGTCTAGACATATGGGGTGCATTATTTCCTGAACATAGGAATTGGGTTCAAATGCTAGACAGACCCAAAATGTTCCAGGGTGAGGTGAGCAAGGTGCTCATCTAGTATGAAAGATTTCAGGAGTCCCAAACAACCTGGTAATCAAAATCAATAATACTTTAATGTCAGTTAAAAAAAAACAAAATTAATGCAAAAATATGTAATGAACTAACATTCTTGGTATGTGAGCCCTATTGGAGGCTGAGGCAAAGGGACAAGTCGGTAATACTAATCCTGCCTTAAATCATGTGCCTGAGGCAGGTGCCTGGCTCACCTCACATCTGAGCCCTGAACTGGGATGATCATACACTTATTCCTATATTTAAAGATGGATACTATGTAAAGAGGTACTATGCTTACATATTACCAGCTTAGCCAGTGAAAAATAGTTTCTCTTTCCTGGCATATATATGTGAATCCCAGAGAACATACCGATTGTTCTGGCTGAGCCATTGCCCTTTGTGAGCCAAGCACTTTGATTAGAGGGATGGGGATACTCTGAGTCACCATCAAGACTAGTAGTCACCTCTACGACATGCAGTGGGGAGGAGAGATTCCCCAAAGGAACCAGAAGAAGAGAGATGTTAAATGTGTCCAGATTGCCATAAGTACCTCTGTCCTGACCTTTTCACTTCTATGCTTGCCTCGCACTCTCTCTCTGCTCTGTGTAGAAGACCCAGGTCAATCTTCAATATGAAAACCAGATCATGTGTTTCAACTCAAAACCCCTCAATAGCTTCTCACTGTACTTGGAACGTAATACTGGATGTATGCATGATCTACGACACTGTGTTATGACCTTGCTCCAGCCTCACTTCAGTTTTATCTCACCCTACGCGCTGCCTAGCTCACTCTGCTTCCACTCTTCCTGCCTTAACACTGTTCTCGTACACTGACTCCTTCCACATTCCAGGAAAGTCACACATGTTCTCACCTGCATAGCTACACATTCTTCACGTCTTAGCTGAAATGTACCTCCTCAGCTAAGTGTTTTCTGACATGCTAATTTAAAATTCTGTTGTTTCTTTCTCATAGCACATATCATACTTCATAATGACATGAGTGCCTTTGGGGATTATTTCAGGCACACTCCTTCCACCCCCAACCCTGCTAGGTTCTAAGAGCAGTAAAGGGCATATGCATGACTATTTTATGTAACTCTGTGTCCTCAGTCCCCAGCCTTGTATGGTGTCAGACACGGCAGGTGATTAGTAGTATTTTTGTTGAATTGAAATAGAGCCCCGACTAAACATAAAACTGAGCTCTTTCCTGCTAGCTTTTAAGGTTAATTTCCCATCCTTCCTATAGGCCACCAACAGCCTTCCAATAAGGATGCATCCTTCGGTGCTTAAGTTAGTGAGAGCTGTTTTCTATTGCTTGTAACCACAGAAGTGAGTTTTGTACAATCCCTAGTGAAAAATGGAGGTTGAAGGCAATAGGGAGGCAATTTACCTTCTTGGTATTCATTTTGGTTCCTCAGTCTTTGCGTCCACTTGCTTTGCCAATCCTTTCCTGGCATATCTCCACTTGCTGCCTTCCACAGGACCCCCAACTGATCCCAATGGAGGCAAAAAGAGTCTCACATCTTCAGCCCTCTCTTACCCCACTGTCCAGCCCAAAGGAGCTAAATGCAACTTTTAAGATGTGGCATATGATCTCAGCCCCCTTGGCATCAGCACATGCTGCTGCTGTTTGGGAAGACCTTCCCATACTGCAGCCCTCATCCTCTTATCTCTTCCCACTGATTCACTTTCCCTTACCCCTTAAGTCTCAGATTAGGCATCAGCTCCCCCAGGAAGACTTTTTTCCTTGCATCAAAGATTGCATAGATGATGTATGTGTTCCTATAGTCCCTGTTATGATACTTCCAGTGTATATAATTGCCTGTATATCTGTCTTCTCCCAGTCTGCTGTGGACACTGCATTGCATACCTTGTATTTCCAATGCCTCAGAGCCTAGTATACCATAAATATCCAATAAATATATCTAGAATACACAAAGTGAAAAAAAACATAGAAAACTTTCAAAATTCCTTAATGCCGGCTTACTTGTTTGGACTGTCACATTCTGCAACACACACACACACACACACACACACACACACACACACACTCTGTACCACTTGACTTGTCAATATTGGCCAGGCCTATGCTTTTCTTCTCCTTGACCCTGCTTCCCCATGGTCAGCTGCTGAGGGAGGAATGCTTTCTGATATACGTTACCAGCAGGTATTCTCAGAGATCCTGACCCCTTCTTGATACATGCACCCGGCCCACAGTTGTGATGCGATAGGTTGATAATGAGTATGTGGTGGTGGCGTGAACCTCAGAAGAAAAGTTCAGAAGGAGAGATTTTGGTGACAGAGTTTCAGATGCGTTGAAGAGGAAATGAATTAAATGTAGAAGGGCCAGTGAAAGGAGCAGCTGCAGAGGATGGTGATGATGTCATGCGTGCACCAACCTAATAAAGAAAGATAATAAGTGCACATATTTCAACCTTTCACCCAGAACATCTTTATGTTCTTGCAAAATCTTCATTAAAAGATTTCTCTGTGTTACGAACCTGCTTCCTGATGTGCCCACTTCAATTCGTGATCTCTGAAAGTAACCGAAGATTTCTGAAGACGTCATTTGAGCAGCGTGCCCCTTATCTGGTATTTCCTAGCACCGTACTTATAATAACTTTCTCGTAAAATGTATTTATCAGACTTCAGTATTAATTCAAGATTTTGTCATTTATTTTTATTGAAAAAATGTAATTAAAAGGCCTGTCGGAAATGCCATTTGTATTAATGAAACTATTAAATATTAATTTTTAGAAAAATGTTTTTGCTGGTATGTTGATGCTAAAGTGGGCCTAGCTCTAACACATCTAATAATTCAGAATCAGGTTCTTTTTCTCTTTAAGGAATGGAAAGTAAGAATATTGAATGAGAAGAATCTTAATTCTTTCTGGCATCAAAATATGATGATCGAGGGTGTGTTTTTTAGTAGGGGTCATGAGAATTATTTGAAATCTGTTTTATTTTTGTCATCAAAAACATTATATTATTATTCTTGAATATTTTGTTCCCCTCACTTGCCTATGCTAAACGAAGTTGTGTTTTAAAAAATGACTGTGGGATCCATGGTCTACATTTCACACAAAGAAGGGCATTTCTAACTCCCCTCTTGATTGAAAGAGCATACAGTAAAGTGCTTTGAGTTCCCTCCACTTGTAAACCCTGTATTTTATCCTTGGGACCACTTATGCATTTTGCAGTAGAAAAACCTTCTTAAAATAGTAAAAGGTGTCAGAACCACATTAATGTTGTCAAAATACCTTGAAAAAATATATATTCTTCGTAAAATACACAGGGGGATTTCTGTGTTGTCAAAACCATTTCCATTCTGACTATCTCATGCTGGTAAACAAAGTAAGGATATGAAATACCCTATCTTGTACCATTAATCTTACAAATAGACTCGGAGTGAATAGCATGCTATTAGCCTTATTTGCTGACAGATGCCAGAGCTGGCCAGCTACTTAAATTGCTTCCAGCTAGTTATCATTCTAGGGCATTTCTCTTTGCTCTCCCAGAGTGTTTCAGAATATATAGCCTTTCTACCAAAAGTGCAATAAATAAGATAAAAACAATGGGAATGACCAGAATATCTCTTTCAAGTATTATAAGTTCTAAAGAGTTGATACAGGGTTCTAGACCACTGCAATTTTTCGCCCTTTACCCTGCTCTTGTACGATGAGCGTCAACCTGAAATACATGGAGATCCGATCTGTCAAGAGAAGACTTTGAATGTCCGTGTCTGTGGCCTGATTCTTAGCTTAGTGTTTTTAAACTCCATTAACCCCTTTACAACAGCATCATGGCTACAACAACCATGAAGTTTCAGGTGGAACAGCAACAATATAGACTCTGTGGTGTTTCTTCATGGAGAGTTCCATGAGATGCTATAAGGACTATATCTCTGAACACGATGCTGCAATTATGACAGTAGGAACTTCTTCGAGATGTTTCCTGGAAGGAATATCACTTACATTCCAATCCGTCACAGCATAACACTTGGCAGAAGGATGTTCAATGTACTTGCTTTGGAAGTAGTGGTACTATCTTGCCCACTAAAAATGGAGCTTGCTAATTTTTAGTTTATTTTTTAAGTTTTTATTTATACTCCAGTTGGTTAACATACAGTGCGACATAATTTCAGGTGTACAATTTAGTGATTCAGCACTTCCATACATCACCCAGTGCTCATCACAAATGCATTCCTTAATCCCCATCACTTATTTCACCCATCGGCCTATCCACTTCCCCTTGGGTAACACTTGGTTTGTTCTCTATCATTAAGAGTCTGTTTATAAGCAGGATAGTGAATGACTTTGTGAAGAAATCAGTTGAGATAATGTGTGTGTGTGTGTGTGTGTGTGTGTGTGTGAGTGTGTATGACAGATTAAACAAAAACATTGGAATTAGTTTTGAGCCAATGGATATCATAATTAAATCTTGAGAATATATACTATTTCGAGCTCTATCCTAAGTCCTTTACATACATATAACTCCATGAGGTAGATGGCATGATGAGACTACCTCCGAGGGGCAGGGGTGGCAGACTGTGGGGAACAAACACCAGGCCTGGCACTATCTAATTACATACAAGCCAGGGCAGAAGTGATGCTGTCTGATTTCAGTGCTGATGCTTTATATGCTCTATGTTAGAATGCCAAGCTGTACCTTGTGTTTATTTCTGAGAGGCTGCATTTTACAGTGGAAAGTTTGCAGGTTTGCAATTAAGTTCAAAGTCTTTGGATGCCGGGGCACCTGGGTGGCTCAGTCGGTTAAGCATCCGGCTTCCGCTCAGGTCATGATCTCACGGTTTGTGTGTTTAAGCCCCGCATCGGGTTCTGTGCTGACAGTTAACTCAGAGCCTGGAGCCTGCTTCGGATTCTGTATCTCCCTCTCTCTCTGACCCTCCCCTGCTCACACTGTCTCTATCTCTCAAAAAAAAAAAAGAGTTTGGATGCCAACAGCAGCAACAGTCTTTATAAAAGAATCCCCAGATTAGTACAGTACTACTGGAATGAGAAGTCACCATCCATTTTTCCTCTACTACTTCATTTGCTCATGATTCTATGTCCAAGCAGAGACTAGCACTTAGCCAATTTTGAATCAGATACCTGCTCCAGATATATGCCAGAGAGTGAGAATAATGATCTTCCCTCAAGATAGGCAAATTCCTTGATAATCACCCACCATTAAGACCATATACAGTATTTGGTGAGATACTTTTCCAGAAGGAACCCAGGGTATCATTAGAAAGAGGACATGGATGCTGGGTGGTTTAAAAACCAACAAGTGTTTGCTCCACAGTTCATCTTGCCACTGCCTGTAAGCTTTAACATAAGCTGTCAAAATGTCTAAAATAAAAATGCCCTATCTACCAAGACAAAGTCAAATCAAAGTTCATTACTCTTTTGAAACATTGATCGACTAAGCAAAATGCAGTTCACTAAGTAACTAATATGCCATGAGGTTAACAGGCAAAGAAGCAAGGGGATACATAAATAGTCTACATCAGCAAGGATTTGTTCTCAAAGGCTTCCCATTTCTTAACAATGCTCAGCCTTTTTCTATGGACTTTTAGCTCTTTCAGCTAGGGTACCAATTAGGTGCTAATATGCCATGACCACTTCAGTTTACTGCTACTTAACAAGTACTGATCTTCTAACAAGAAGTGCCAGCTTGCAGGTACATAGACAGCTGTAGTAGAAGCAGACAGTGAGAGCCAGAGAGGCTCAGGGTGAAGCAGCACCAAGGAAAGGACCCCACAGAAAATTCACAGTGCACTACTGAAACCAAAACACTCAACCATTTAATTAATAGCATATACAAAAATACCAATTTACACACAACGCATTTGCCATCTATATTTGTAACATGTCTAGACATAAACAAATGACTATTAACTAATTGTCTCCTCATTTATTTTCAAGCACACCCATCCCCTCAGATTGCAAGCTCTTTGGACACCTGCATGAATCGCTGTTAGGGAGAGATGTGCATTTTACTTCATTATAATTTGCAACATCACAACGAAGAGCTTAGGTAAGTAAGAGTAAGATGGTGATCAGGGGATGCAACTGACACTGTTTCCGATGGCACCTTAAGTCTTTAAAAAGACTGTGGCTGTCCAAAGTCTAGCTCACATGAAACAATAGAAATATAAAGAAAGCAATAAAAATATGTGTCAAAGTGGAAAGAGGAAAGATAAAGAAATGGTTCAAAGATGACAAGTAAAAACAAATGAGATGGAGATACGGATATGCAGTTGATATCTAGAACAGTACCATGGAAAAGCAAATGACTGCTCAGCAGAATAAATTCAAACATGACAGCCTTATAAATGAGCCACAGGAACATGAGAATCTATGAGAGAGTTGCAGGGAATGGCGCTGTATGTCGCTGCTCTGCTTGAATTCCCATTATATCGTTTAAACACCCTGCGCCTGAAAATCTCAGGCATCTTGCTTTGGCAATGATTCTTTTTTTGAGACCTCCCTCTAAATGTATGAGAAAGAATATACTCACTTTCCAGGTAATTGTTTTGTTATAGGTTTTCTTTTGGGTGGTTTGCTTTTATACTGGGAAACTTCAATAGGAAGTAGAACACGTTCACTGAATGACAGTAATGCTTTCTCCTCCAGGCACTGAAACAAAACATTCTCCCCTTTGTGAGTCCACGTTTCACCAGTTCAGAAGGAGAAGCCAGGATGGAGAGTCCAGTTTTAAAGGAGAATTAGGGCGAACATCCCTCTCATAGAAAGCAGTGAGTTTAGGTCAGCCATAAGTCAATTTTCAAGTTCACAACATTTTTTGTGGATAAGTGGGGAAGAGCTAGGTTGATAAATAAAAACCTAAACCCAGGTTGTCAGCATAAATTACGAAAAGGCAATAATACAAGTTCAAGGCAGCAAACAGTCAAAAGCCTAAGATATTCACAGTATTAGGGACACGGAAGTTACATGCTTTGTATGCATGTAAGTGAGGTAAGTCCACACCTCAGGTATTTGTAAAATCAGAAAGAGTTGCCTGGTAAACAGGGCTTTGTTCTCTGATCCAAGGGTAGAGATTGTCCTTTGGTTTCTGTGCTTCTCTGTTTTGCAAAAATAGGAAAGTGTTTATAAATGTCTATTTACGGACAAGAACATCCAACTACAAGAAGATTCTGATTATGCAGTAGTAGAGTCTAAAACTGAGTGTATAAATAAAAGTTAAAGGCAACAGTGATTATAGAGTCTGTGTAGGTAACAAATGCATGAAGCCAGATTGAGAAAAGATGCCACATTTTATTTATTCATTTATTTATCTCTGTGAAAATTTTATTTATTTATTTAAATGTTTATTCATTTTTATAATAGTTTATTGTCAAATTGGTTTCCATATAACACCCAGTGCTTCTCCCCACAAATGCCCCCCTCCATGACCATCATGACCTCCCCCCCCAATCCTCGGTTTGTTTTCAGTGTACGATAGTCTCTCATGATTTGTGTCCCTCTCTCTCTCCAGCTCTCTTTCCCTCTTCCCCTCCTCATGGTCCTCCATTAGGTTTCTCCTGTTCTCCTGTTAGACCTATTAGTGCAAACATATGGTATCTGTCCTTCTCCGCCTGACTTATTTTGCTTAGCATGACACCCTCAAGGTCCATCCACTTTCCTACAAATGACCATATTTCATTCTTTCTCATTGCCATATAGTACTCCATTGTATATATATA